>NC_091303.1:39088201-39426138 GCF_038502225.1 Cherax quadricarinatus | reverse complement strand
CACCTGGAAATGAAAGAGAAATAAGATATAAACTAGATATATGTCAGTCACTGCGCAAGAAAAGTATCCCCGTTGTGCCTAAGCCCAGTCCCCTGTACCTCCCTGGAATAGTGCAGAGTGCGGCATTAGTTTGTGATATGGTTAAGTATCAGCATTGAAGATATGAAGCGAATCAGAAGAGACATTAACAGGTCATAATGTGAAAACTAATATTCATAATTTCTTCAATAAAAATAACAGTTTAAGATATACAAAGCTCAAATCTAATTGGAAGTTTTTGCTGAGAAACAACAACTTTGAACCTAAACTGAAGAGGCATTCTCTTATTTTCTCACAGACCTTTATATCCTAAAATTCACCAGCACATTAAGCTGAAACCGCTCAGAAGCTGAGTTATCAAGTTATTATCACTGAAAGGTTGAACCTAACTGAATGTGACTCTCAAAAATTATTTCACGAAAAGCATTATTTCAATTTTCTCAATTTCTTCCCCCCCAAAAAAAAAAAATTGATACCTACAAAGGCTAAAAATCGATCCAAACTTTTTTTACAATAATGTCCAGTTTTTAAATAATTAAGTTAGTATTATTGAAACTTTGAGAACGTAACATACATTTTTTTACAATGGTGTTAAGGGCACACAGGTGTTATAGGCACATAATAGTACATTATGTAGATTTAACTGAGGGTAACCCGATTAAATTAAATACTGTGAATTACTTCTGATCAGAAGGGACACTCTCTATTTATTTAAAAACAATAATTTTGTAAAATTGACACATTAAGACCTACAGAAGCTAATATCAACAGAATGTATCTTCCAGGAGAGCACATCATTACTAAAAATGTAAAGCTGACTGGAAGGTGCATTTTTCAGTTGTTGCAAAGAATCCTGCAAAATTTGCACTACACACCTTATACCCAAGAATTTCACATGAGCATCAATGCACTTTCCTTCAGGAAGCATAATCTAGTTATATAATGCCAGCCATCTTATGTGTAGCTTACACGAGTCTGGTAATTTTGGAGCAGACCCAAAAAGTCTTTCTAAAGTCGTCTCATGGTAACTAATTTCGAAAATAGTTTTGTATATAAGTGGGCAGAAGGCACGTGCATTTGTTCCATAAACCTTGTCCTGCTAATAATTGACCAAGGTTGAATATTTGAAGCCGATCGGTTAAGGCATTCTGTAGTTATATGCCCTGAGGTTAGTGGAAGGCGAGATCACTGTACCTTACAATGTGACGCGAAATTTAAAAACGATATTTAAACATGAGAATTCAATGTTTCTCAATTTTCTTTTTGTGGTTGTATTCTATTTAAAATTTTCTGTAATCCTTTAAGAAAAAAATCTGATTTTTATGTTCTTTTTTTTTTGAGAAAATCTGTTTTCTTAAAACTTCTATAAAATTTGAAATTTGCAAGTACAAAGCCCCGATTAAAAAAAAAATCCTTCTAGTGTTTGAAGCTGACCACAAGAATTGCTCAGTGGTTATTACATGAAAACTGACTGGTAATTCAAAAATTTTAAAGCTTAAAATAAAAGCCAAGCTTTATTTTAATAAAGCCCATCAATATTGAAGGTTTGAAGGCTATCTGAAAAGTCATTCTTAATTAACTGTTCTGAATCCAACGATACCAAGTTGCTATTTTTAATAATTTCAGGAAAACTTCAAATTTGGAATGACTCAGCGTTAATATATGAAAGTGATAAGACGAGGCATTTTTAATTATTAAATGGGAATCAATGTCACTATTTAATAAAATTGGCAGTTTTATACTTATGGAGGCCAATAACAACGCCAGCCTTGCTTTGTGGAAAACACACTGTAACTGGAAATTAGAAGCTAATCAGAAGAGGCAATCTCAAGGTATCACAGAAATTCCAACGATTCCAAAGTTTTTTTCTTTTTTTTTTTTGTTAAAACAAATAGTGCATTGACATATTTTCCTGCATACCAACTAAGCCTGTTTGATATAATCTTAGTCCCAAAATGCATAAATCATTAAATATTGAGGCCATTCAGAAGTAGATCCAAATATATTTATTGTGATTTAACGGGAATCAAAATTTCACACTATTTTTTTTTCATTTAAAGTTTGCAGAGATGAGTTTCACACTTGAATCTCACTCTCTGCCGCTGCTAAATCTTGAGGTAACTTTTGTGAACATTTGAAGCAATGCCGCTGGATTTTGAAAGTTATTAGAGCCCTTCTAGGATGCTAGAAATGGGTTCAACACCTTTGGTAATAGGACACCAGTACATACTAATTGTTCCAAGAATCTAACCCGAGTTACTATATACCAGCGATGAAAATTTGAAGCTGATCGGAGGAAGGAGAGGAAAAACATTGTGGCATATCTAAAAAATAGTAAATCCAGCTTCTTCTGTTGGGAATAAGTTACATATGTATATTCAAAACGTTTACTGAAGGAGACGTGTCGCCACTGGTGGAGGTATGAACATACATGTACTTTTAAAACTTCTCTCAATGCCAAAATGACATTTAAAATCTATTTGCCTAAGGCACTCTCTCCACTAATGCCAGTTAACCAAATTTAACCAACTTGATTACAGCCAAATGCCTTCATTATCTCTCAATCAACTTTTCAAGCATTAGTAACAAAATGAATCACACGGTGTCTTCCATAGCAAAGCTGCACCAAATTCAGCTGCAATTCACATGAATAATGGGATGGTACCTGACTCAAGAAGTACGGGGTAGTAGTCTTAATTTTCTCATCTTTAACTATGTAAGATAAAGAGAATGACTTGTTAGGTAAATGTGGAGTAATTTGTAAACATTGCTTATAATTTATAAATTTATCATTTGTGAATCTACAAAAATAAGCCGCTCATAGGAGATTGAAATTTCTGTGCGGGTTATTTATGTATTGTTCCACTCATGGTATTGCGCCTTTTCATTATTTATCAGAGAATCTAATTTATATAGTTCTAGGCTTATGTTCAAATTTCAATCTATGCTATTTTCTCGAGTTTCAGCCAGATCAATGGATGGAGCGATAAGAATCTCTCACATAATTATACAAAGATTTTAATTGAACCATTGACTAATTAAAAACAGAGAAAGATGTTTCATTTATCAGTTTATTTATTCTAACTGTTATGTTAAATTCTTCCAAGTTAAAATATATGAACATAATAGAATGTTATATAGAACTTTCATTAAACTAGCTAAGACTCTCTTTTCCGCTAACAGATTACATTTTTAGACTAAAGATTATATTCTGTGTGCCAATTACTAAAATTATAATAAAAGTTAAAGCTCGAATAAATTTAGGAATTTCTGAGACATATAGAGATCAAACCTGAACGTAATGATAATGTACAGACTCCGTAAAATGATACATGCGACCCATGATCAGTTGCTGTCTGTATGTTCAGTAGATGTGATTAAAGAATAAAGCTTTCCCTACATTTCACAGGATTCTTTGCACCAAGACAGTGTTCCTCATGTCACATGTCAACACAGGTCAGGAAATTATTGCTGTCAATATAATTCAGTGGCCTAAATTCAATCGAAAATAACTAAAATGAATTGAAAGTAAAGATAGATTTTAAAAGCATTTCAGTTCCATTTTTGAACGAGGAGTTAAAAAGAAATTCTGGTTTCAGGAAATGGATTTGACGTACTTGGCAAAGAATTTTGGTTCCATATCTAACGGCCAAAACTTGGTACTTGATGAAACTTAATTAAACCGTAAGCTTTAAAGATTGTGAAGCAGGTTCTCGGAAACGCGAGTGAAAATAAGATTCAGCAAATTTCTTTATCGAATGATTCGGTGGAAAGGTTAATTAGCGAAATTTTTAAATAATAAAACGGGCGATGCAAGAGATAAACATCGCCTCTGGTGCTTTTGTCTTCTAGCTGGATGAGGCAATGGATGTAAGTTCCTGTTCTCAGCTTCTTGTAGTGTTCAGGTATGCTTTCTCAGAGGACATCAAAGATGGATATTTGTTTTATACACAACATTAATTCACCACGACACCTGTAGGTGCGATGGAAAAGTTGTCCACTTTCATTGCAGCTGATGGCACCACCTAGGGAAATTGTTGTAGAGTCGGTACTGCTGGGATCCGATGAAGCTGCGATTGTAACTGGGGTTCCAGAAGCGTGTCAAAAATTTAGGTTCAGATGCTAATGAAATTCACTGAATAATTCATTGTTTTGCACTGGCATAAAATCCCTTAATCTGCTTTGCAAAATCTTAGAAGCAGTAATCTAATACACAAACTTCGTGAAAGCAGGAGATCGTAACTCCTGCCTTTGCAAGTAACTCTGTAATGACATGGATTCAGGACATGAAGCTCTCCTCTTCAACATCAAAATGCTCTGACTATCCAAGAATTATGATGTGAATAATGGTGTGAATCGTGAATTACTTCACTGATGTTCTGGGAAAACCACGTCTTGCATATTTAAGAAATGTATTTGAATAAGTGGCTAAGCTTAATATAACGCTACGAGGCAAGGATACAAAAGTGTTTCACTTATGAAACTGTCGTCGTGCACTTCTTGACAAGCTAGGGATTGGCAAGGAAAAGTCATTATAGGAGATGCTGCTATTTTTCAGAACTTTTCTACTGTTCTCTGTCAGACTGAACATTTTCCTCTTGATCCATCTCTGATACTCACATTCATCAGCAACTGATATCCTTGGACACTGAGCTCGGAATGTACTTCCCAGATTTTGAATTATAAAATGAAATTAGTGAGAAATTCTTTTTCTGGTATTCAGATTCACCAGGTCAAGTTGACCTGGTCTTCCCCTGTCCTCACTTTTGTGGCTTTGACACGTTGGTCATGATAAATTCCATTATTGCTCTCCATCAACTTTGACCTTCATGTTTCTGGACGTCAATGTGGATCTCACTTTTCCCTAATTATCTTTTGATGGACATCACTTATAATCAATGGATTAGTTTTGGTATTACTTGCTCTCTATGCTTCTTTTTCTAGAATTTGTATTGTGATTTTTGTTTTACTCATCACACTCCTGCCTCTTCTTCTCTTGTTCAGTGAGTGGTTATAAACACCTGCTGCTATTACTCTGTATCACCCTATCGTTATTTATTGTATTATATAGTCATTGAAGTTATCAGTTAGTTGTGCTATGTGAGCTGTTAGTTTACTGTGCACCCGCAGTTCACCCTGTGAACAGTACTGTAATAAACAGGATTACAAAAGTCACAATGGGTCTTTCTTAGACACCAATGAGTATTGTTAAATTGCTAAAAAGGAATATTATTCATGTCGTATTTTACAATTACTTCATATAGCTGTTGTACACAGTACAACGAGGAATGCAATCTCAGTGTCCATATTTCCTATCTCTTCAAACCTCCGGGGATTTTTTATCATTAGTATCTCCCCACTTCCTCCTCTGATCTTTCTCTTCTTAGTATGATATACCCCTCTGGGAACAATGCGCTGGTTAATATTTCAGAAAGTTTAATCTCCACGATAGCTATATCTTTATTCTCCTCTGCTCTCAACACTTTTGTTTGTGATACGATTTGTGTTTTAACACAAAATTCTTGATTCTTTAATCAGTAACTTTATGCTGTGACTTCTGGTATTGAGACTGGATTCTGGAGGGAATTTGAATGGGAGAGAGAGAGAGTATAAGTGAAGGTAGCAAGAGAGAGGCTGGATAGGAAGTACTACCAGCAAATAACATTACTACCAGTAATGTTATTTAGAATAAATTTAGAAGGTAGAGGACGGTGGAAGGGAGCTGTTGGTTCCTAAACCGGTTCTTAGTTGATAGTTCTTTCGTGATTCTCTCTCTGTGTTTTCCCCTCCTTCCATCTCAGCTTCTCTCTGCTCGTGTCCGTATATATGCTTGTGCAAGTATACTTGTGGGTATTTGTGTATGTTCGTTTGTACGTATATGTATGTGTGTGCGTACGAATGTGTGTGCGTATGTATATATGTGAGCAACGTATGTTTGTGAATGCCACATGACAGTACGTATACGTGTGTGTGCACGTATGTATATATATGCATATGAATATATACGTACATGTGACTGTAATTGTGTGCTTATGCCTGTACATATGTAGAGCACATATGTAGACATGGTAATTTAACTGGGTATGTATGTATGCATATGTTAGTGGATGTGATTACGTATGTACGCTGAGTTCAGTGGTCACGTGTGCTCATACCTGTACTGAGCTGTCTGGGTATTAGCATGGGGTGTTACCAAGCACCATGGCTTGTTGTAGCGTTTTAGAATCTCAGGTTGAAGTGTTGAAGAAGGAGTTTCTATTTTTTCAGGAGGAAAATAGGAGACTGAAGCTTCGCCTAGATGTGTTTGGGAGTGAGTGTGAGATAGTTGGTGGTGGTGAGGAGGCAAAGCTTACCACCGGTGAGAGTGGCAGCTGCTTTAAGTGGCAAATGGTTCACAGTTCAGGAAGAAGGAAGATGAGGGTTAATAAAGAAGATGTGAAGGTAGGAAATCCATTCTCTGTTCTCCAAGACGAGTGTACTTCAGTGGTTAGTGAGGTTAAAGGTACGTCTGACTCCCCTGCTAATCAGGGTAAGAATATTATGATTGTGGGAGACTCTCAGGTAAGATATATGGACCGTGCTTTTTGTAACAGAGACAGAAAAGTCAGACAGAGGGTGTGTCTCTCAGGAGATGGTGTTGGTGATATAGTCAGCAGGTTGGATAATATTATGTCAGGTAATGGGAACAAGCCCATTATCTGTCCTAGTACTGGTGGAAATGACGTTGGGAAGGGCAGGAGACAGGAGCTACTGGATAAGTACAGGTCAGCCATAATTGTAGTCAGGTCTAAGGCAGGGATCCCTATCATATGTAGCATCTTACCCAGAAGGGGAGTGGGCAATGAATGGATGTACAGGGCAATTGGTATAAATTGCTAGCTAGACAGGTACTACAAGGAACTTGCAATCCCATTCATTGATAACTGGCAAACATGAGGGAGTAATTGATGACTTGTCTAGGACTTTAAAATGATAGATTATAGGGATATGAGTGTTTGTGGGAAACAATCAGGCTGCAGTATTATTGTTGGAAACAGCAGATATTACCAGGATACTTCAGGGATATGTTTAAAAGACAATATTCAAAATAAAATTCCTAATAAAGGCAAAGCAAATGATCAACAAACAAAGAGAGATAGTAGAGGGCAATGAATGACTAGCTTCCTTAAGGTTTACTATACAAATAGTAGGAGTCTAAGAAATAAGATAGATGAGCTAAGATTACTTACAAGTGTAGGTAATATAGATATTATTGGTATAACTGAAACCTGGTTCAGCTTGAAGGATAGAGAAATGCCTTCTGAATGCAGCATAAAGGATTATAAACTATTCCACACTGATAGGGTCAACAGGAAGGGTAGTGGAGTGGCGATGTATGTCAGAGATAATTTAAATTGTTATGTTAGATATGATATAAGATTAGAAACATCGGATACAGAATCTGTTAGGCTACACTTTCTCAAGGGGTATGAAAAATTCATTTTGGGTGTGATATATAAGCTCCTAAACCTTGATAGGGAGTGCAGTAAGCTGCTATGGGACGAAATTCATATGGCAATTAGATATGAAAATGTTGTGTTAATGGGGGATTTTAACTTTAGACAAATTGATTGGAACAATTTGGCAGGAAATCTTGAGTCTAGTGACTTTCTTGATGCAGTTCAGGATTGCTTTTTAAAACAGTTTGTGACAGAACCAACTAGAGGAAACAATCTGCTTGACTTGGATCTTGCCAACAAAGATTCACTAATTAATAATCTTGAGGTTAATGATTAGCTTGGGGAAAGTGATCACAAATCACTTAGGTTCAATATATTATGGAATTACCCAGTAAACTGCAATCAAATCTCTGTCCCAGACTTCCGCTTGGCTGATTTCATGGGACTGAAAAATTACCTGGGTGGGCTAAATTGGGATCATCTGACTATGGGTCAGGTAGCTGGTGTTGGTTGCCAATCTGACGTTTTTCAGAGTATAGTTCTAGCTGCTCAGTCAACTTTTGTTCCGAGTAGGGAAATTAGATCTAACAAAATTGATCCCAAATGAATGAACAATAGATGAAAACATCTCATTGGTTAAAAGAGAGGCATTTTCAGATGTATCAAAAGAGGGGATGGGCAGTTAAGAAATCTATGTATTCAATTAAAGAGAGAAATAAAAAAAAGGAATAAGGAAAGCAAAAAGGGATTATGAGGCTAAGGTCGCAAAGGATTCGAAGACTAACCCAAAAGGGTTCTTTCAGGTATACAGAAATAAGATTAGGGACAAGATTGGCCCACTTAAGAGTAACTCCGGTCAGATCACTGACAGTGATAAGGATATGTGTGAAATTTTCAATTCTTACTTCCTCTCAGTTTTTACTCAGGAAGATACTAGCGAAATTTCAGAAATAATAAATTATGTAGAACAGGACGATAACAAACTATGCACGATTGCAGTAACTAGTGACATGGTCCTCAGACAAATAGAGAAATTAAAAGCTAACAAATCCCCAGGCCCTGATGAATTGTTTGCAAGGGTTTTAAAGGAATATAAAGAGGAACTTTGCAAACCTTTGGCTAATCTTTTTAAAATATCGCTACAAACTGGCATAGTGCCTGATAAGCGGAAAATGTCAAATGCAGTACCTATTTACAAGGCAGGTGACAGGTCCTTAGCTTCGAACTAAAGGCCAATAAGCCTTACCTCCATAGTGGGAAAATTTATGGAATCAATAATTGCCGAGGCAATTTGTAGCCATCTTGATAGGCATAAATTGATAAATGAATCTCAACACGGTTTTACTAAGGGGTGTTCCTCTCTTACGAATTTACTAACTTTTTTCGCTAAGGTGTTTGAGGAGGTAGATCATGGTAATGAATATGATATTGTGTATATGGACTTCAGTAAGACTTTTGATAGAATTCCACATCAGAGACGTTTGAGGGAACTTAAGGCACATGGAATAGGAGGAGAATTTTTTTCCTGGGTAGAGGCATGGTTGACAAATAGCCAGCAAAGAGTTTGCATAAATGGGGAGAAATCAAAATGGGGGCACGTCACAAGCGATGTTCCACAGGGGTCGGTGCCAGTATTAGGCCTCTTGCTGTTCACAATTAACACAAACGATATAGATGAGAGAATAAATAGCGACATAAGCAAATTTGCTGATGACACCAAAATAAGCCATCCAGTTCATTCAATTGAGGACATTAGTGCACTCCAGGATGATTTGAATAGACTGATGCAGTGGTCGGAAAAGTGGCAGATGAAGTTTAATATAGACAAATGCAAAGTTGTAAATGTTGGACAGGACAATAACCAAGCCACTGATAAACTGAATAGTGTAGATCTTAATACTACTGACTGCGAAAAGGATTTAGGAGTTCTGGTTAGCAGTAATCTAAAACCAAGACAACAGTGCATAAGTGTTCACAATAAAGCTAACAGAATCCTTGGCTTCATATCAAGAAGTATAAATAATAGAAGTCCTCAGGTTGTTCTTCAACTCTATATATCCTTGGTTAGGCCTCATTTAGATTATGCTGCACAGTTCTGGTCACCGTATTACAGAATGGATATAAATGCACTAGAAAACGTACAAAGGAGGATGACAAAGTTGATCCCATGTATCAGAAATCTTTCCTATGAGGGTAGACTGAGGGCCCTGAATCTGCACTCTCTAGAATGGCGTAGAATTAGGGGGGGATATGATTGAGGTGTATAAATAGAAAACAGGAATAAATAAAAGGGATGTAAATAGCGTGCTGAAAATATCCAGCCAAGACAGGACTCGCAGCAATGGTTTCAAGTTGGAAATATTCAGATTCAGAAAGGACATCGGAAAGCACTGGTTTGGTAATAGAGTTGTGGATAAGTGGAACAAACTCCCGAGTACCGTCATAGAAGCTAAGACGTTGTATAGTTTTAAAAATAGGTTGGATAAATACATGAATAGGTGTGAGTGGGTGTGAGTTGGGCCTGACTAGCTTGTGCTACCATGTCTGGTGCCGTGCTCCTTGTTTTTAAGTGGATGTGACTTGTCTACGTGGTCATTGTTCTAGGCCAGGGGGGTGGCATGGACCTGCTTCGCTTGGGTCAGTAGACTTGTTGCAGTGTTCCTTCTTTCTTATGTTCTTATGTTCTTATGAGTAAATGTATGCATACATGTGTATATGTATGTGTATATGTATACATGTGTATATGTATGTGTATGTGTATACATGTGTATATGTATAAATGTGTATATGTATACAGGTATGTCTATGATAAAGCAAGATTGGAGCTGAATCCAAACACTGTAATAATACAGTGTGTCTGTCAGTGCTTGATACGTGATAGTATCCCCGGATCCCATAAGCCTAGCCCTCTCTACCTCAGTGCAGGCATAACAATAGCAATCCTTGTGTGGTAAGTGCAGAGTAATTAATAGTCATGGGGAGATAAACATGAAAGTGTTATCTAGTTTGTGAGTACCTCAGATATAAAAAAAATGAAAAAAAAAATTAAGTAATAGAGTTCAACGATCTGAGGACAAGTATGCCTAGTACTGAGGAAATAAAAAAATCTTTGTCTTTAATTTGTAAATTCGTTGTTTTATTCAAGTAAGTCCTGCTTCCTGGTAAAGTTGTTGTATTTTATTGATTTTTATCATCATATTATGGAAGTATTTTAAGTAAATGAAGAGTATCCAGAGGCGAGCAACGAGGATGATGCAGACTGAGAGAGTCCACTAAACATATTCAGAAGAGCTGAACTTATTCACTCTGGAAAGACAAACACTGAACGATGACTTCAAACAAGGATTTACGATAATCAGATTGCGTGACGCTGGATTTCGATAAAGCGGTAAACATGACAAGCAAATTTCAGCACAATTAAGTATTGTTTCTTTTTCAGAACACTGAATATTAAGAATGTAAGAAATAATTGAGAGTAATACTGTATATGCGTCTATCAAAACAAAGACACTTATTTCTTTGTATTCTAAATAATGTGAATCACTAGCAGCTAGCAGCATATTCTAGGTTACTTACTAGTCAGTGAATCATAATTTTACGAAAATTAGGTCACAAGTTATTTCCCCTTAAGAAATAAAACACATTGAAGGAGGAAAACAGCGAGGGAGAAAGAAAGAGGAAGGGAGAAAGAGGAAGAGAGAGAAAAAAGAGGTTGAGGGAGACAGAATAATGTAGGAAGGTGACTCTAACGAATGAAGAAAGAGATACGGATACACTAAGGTAAAAAGGAAGGAATAGACAAACTTATAAAGAGAGGCAAGGAGAGAAAGAGGGATGGCAAAGAAGAACGAAAGAAGGAAAATGTGAACTAGAGACGATGCACTAGCATGGAGGAAAGTAAACATCAATTACTGAAAAAAAAAATAGGAAGAATAATGCAGTAGCACCAGAATGAACAGCCTATTTTTGTAATTAACACAGACAGTTTTGAAGACTTCCAGCAGGTGCTGCAGTTTTTTTTTTTAAATAAGTCGAAATGATTTCTTACACAGGATATGACGTTTCCAGCAGGACTGAGGTTTTCTAACAGTTCTCCCTCCCCCGGATGCAACCCACTACAGTCAGCTAACACAGGGGTGGACAGGGGCTGCAGGGGAGTAAGGAAACTTGTCTATATACTCTTCTCTGCCAGAAAACCAAACCCAGGACTTAATAAAAATAAAATAATAAAAATAATCTTTATTTGTAAAAGTACATGATACAACTTATACAGACCTGACATCAATGACATACTAAACAGAAAGCCCCTGGTTATGCAAAGCATTTCGGGCAACTTGGGTTAATTTTGTCCCCAGGATGCGACCCACACCAGTCAGCTAACACCCAGGTATCTACTTCCTGTTAGGTGAGCAAGAACAACAGGTATCTTAAGGAAACATACCCCAGTGGTTCCACCCATACCGAGGATAGAACCATGGACCTCAGTGTGTGAGGTGAGTGCGCTACCAACCTTGTGACTGTGAACTGAATGCTTACCAGTAAGCAATACGAAACTCCAGAAGCAGCACAGAGGCGCAGAGAAGGAGCAAAGCGAAAAAGGTGGGGCAGTAAAGTGGGCTTAAGAGCACTTGGGAAAGGTGAGAGGTGAGGAGCGAGGGCAAGAGACATCCAGTACCTGCTGGGAAACAAAGGTGAAACGAGAACATAGATAACGTTACTAGAGACTTGTTACCAAAAAAAATATGTCCACCAGTTGTGACTGGCACCACTGTTGCCATATTTCACGGCTTACACAACTACCAATAGTTTCTGTGCCACCAAAAAATTAAACACTTATTATTATGGAACAAGCGAACCCACAGGCAGAAAATTAAACAGGTGTATCCGGTTATAGCAGAGGACACGGTGAAACACTTGCACTTTCCGCCACCACTGTAATGGATGTCAAACCTGATCTGTTGTCAGAGAGATAATTTACATTAGGTAACAGTTTTATTAATGTCCCAGTGCAGGCTTTCAGTGCAGAGCAGTGCAGTTAGTGCCAGAGAGAGAGAGAGAGAGAGAGAGAGAGAGAGAGAGAGAGAGATAGAGAGAGATAGAGAGAGAGAGAGAGAGAGAGAGAGAGAGAGAGAGAGAGAGAGAGAGAGAGAGAGAGAGAGAGAGAGAGGAAGGGAGGGAGGGAAAGGGAGACAGTAGATATGAAGGCAAGAAAAAAAGATTATTAAGAGTATTTGAGCATCTGATGAGAAACTCGAGGCTCGGGAGATGGAAAAGCCGCTGGAACATATAAATTATTCCATAACATCCGTGTTGGAATACGAGATCAGAAAAATAAATATTTTCAATATTGTGAAAAAAGGAATGGGGGAAAGGGAATGAGGAAAGCTAAACAATAGGGGGAGGGGGGAATGGGATGGAAAGGAATGTTTCTAGAAAGGAATGTGAGCATGAAGGCAGCAACACGATGCTCGGGAATTTTACTGAAAGGAATATCAGCGCCAGTCCAGGTAAACAAGGTATAACATCTCGTTCCCTGTGTGTGAGGCAGTGTGCCACACCCACTGTGTGAGGCAGTGTGGCGCACTATTACAAAATGGCGATATCTATAAACTATAGACATCTCCAGAGAATACTAGGTCTCTCCCTCGAGCATTCATCTTGTTTCTGGTTTTTATAACAAGTTGTCAGAACAAGATCAAGTCTTGTTATTCCTTGACTTGAGTGAAATATTAATAGAGTTTTGGGATTACAACTCAGTGATAATAATCCAACCAAATAAAATTTGAGATCTTTAATACAAAAGGTGTCTAGGTGGATACTAAGTATTACATAGTTTAGGATACAAGCTCCTTCATATCTCTTGTAGTGCAATATGGAATTGTACATATGATAATATAGTGCTGAGGACACTTTTTGAACAGTACAAATGTGAGTACTTTACTATGATGTTATATACTTTTGAAAACGAATAAAACAAATATATACAAGTGTATGAATGTGTATGTTTGCTCAAAGTGCTCGTAATGCCTCAGTAAGACTTGACTCCAAATAGATTTAAATAGTGACTGGTCATAAGTCTTCAAATCTATCTTCTCGACCATCAAGGCAATCAAAACAGCTTGCTTGTACAGAATGACGAAACATTCGCCAAACAGCCATAATGTACCAAGCAGCCGCACAGCGTCAGGAACAAGGAGATAAAATAACGAACCTAATTAAGGACCATCAGCAGATCCTCCATAAAAGGCATAAAACTCCCTTAATACTGAATCTAAGTTCAGCATAATCAAATCCCCGACTACGACGATGCGTAGATGCCACACAAAGTGGGTCAGAAGCTTCAGCTTGAGACCAGGGTTGAAGAGTGTCTCCACACGACACACAACCTCTGCAAAACGTCAAAACCACTAAATCTGAACGAGAGGTACGTTTTGAACTCACCAGCGAAACCATACTCTATCACAAGAGTCTAAATAACGAACAAACAGCCAGAGATGAGAAAGATCCCCGGAGAGATGTTTCTCATAGAAGTCGCTCGAGAGATGCTTCCAGGACTAGAAGCAGATGGAGAGAGAGAGAGAGAGAGAGAGAGAGTTTGAACTGCAAAGCCTCACATCAGGTGAGATCACACGACTCGCTTGTGCTACTCCAGCAATGGCACGAGGTACCGCCTGTTACAAACAAGCGAGCGGTAGTTATCAAGGCAGTTTGCGACGACAGACAGCTAATTACAATTCTTCAACAACGAGCACAGTGAGAAGTGTTATATGTTACATCCTACCTACATACATAGTAAATATAGTAAGTCAAATAATAATATAAAGCAAGACATTTTCATTTTAGCTATTAATGAAAATATTGGCAGTATAAAATTATATGAAAAGCTAAATACAGTGGTCCCTCGTTTTTCGTAATAAATCCGTTCCTGGAGGAGCTACTATAAACGAAATTTACGATTTGCGAATCAATTTTCCCCATAAGAAATAATGTAAATACAATTAATCCGTTCCTGACACCCAGAAGTATTAAAACAAAAAAAATTTTTACATGAAATATGCATGTAGTACATAAATAATACAATGGGAAATTAATGAAACATTAACAGCATAACATTTACCTTTATTGGAGATTCTTAGTGTATGGGAGACTGGAGGAGGAGAGAGATTGGATTGTTTACAGTTTGGAAGGGGAATCCCCTTCCAGCAACACCTCAGGTACCAATTGCTTCTCTGGGGTTGCTTCTCTTCTCTGTTTCTTAATGCCACTAGGATCACCTTTAGAGTCACTCTAGTCCTGTCTCGCAAAGTAACTGTGGAGAGAGCTCTGTTTCTGGTGTCTCTTTAACACTTCCCTAAAATGGTACAAGACTTGGTCACTGTACATATTTCTCACCTTCTTTACCACAGGCTTGGCACTAGGAGCTTTCTTTGGAGCCATGGTAGCTTATTTAGTACTTGCAAGCACTAAAATGAGTGGAATATTATGAAAAATTTCGTAGGAGCACTTGAGGGGACCTTCACTCACTGGTAAACAATGCCAGACTGGCTGGGTAGGGAGGCCTCCCCGGCTCACACCGTGCGTAAGCGTCCTGGACAAACTACTATTCGCGAGTCAACCTATGAAAAGCGAGTCCATGTTTATACGAAAATACCCCTATGATTGGCGAAATTTACGATTGCCGAGAACTACGAAAAGCGAGGGACCACTGTATATACATACAATATATACTATACATTGTCCTCATCGCTCTCGGGCCGTGCAGACGTGCTGCGCAGACGCTCCTCATTGAGTTGACTTTCTGCGCAGTTTACCTGTTTGGGCTGCCCCTAGCGTTGGTTGGTGGCAACTTTATTTTCTCAAGATAGCGCTGAACAGTCGGAGATGCATCAATACAATCTGTATTGAGCTGATCCGTGGGGCTGTAACAGGATCTTCCAAGGATTTGTTATTACCGGCAATAATTCGTGATACATATGGTATAGCGAATGAGGAGATTTGTGGAGTGGCGCTCAACAGAACGACGAGGATCTTCGTGAAACTAACATCTGCATCTGCATATGAGGCAGTGGTTGATAAGTACCAGGAGACCACTATAGCTGTCAACTACGCAGTGTCAGTACGGCTCCATGATGTATCAAGGTACTACACTTGGGTCAAGATAAGAAATGTACCTTTCGAGGCAAATGACTCTGATATTCAAATTGAAATGAGTAAATACAGGATGGTACATCCGACCACTGCAGGGCGGGGGGCTGCTGGCCTGTATGCTGGGATACCTGAAGGCACATATTCTCTTAAAATGACACTACGTCTTCCCATCCCTTCGTACGTAGTGTTATCGGATTTTAGGACCCAAGTATTTCTAACATATGCTGGGCAACGTTGAATGTGTCACTTGTGTGGGTCATATGACCACATGGCGGCACAGTGTGGAAAGCGACGGGGATATCTGGAACAGCAGCAACGACAGGCTGCAGAAGAGGATGGTGAGAAGCGAGAGCTGCCTTATGCGACCCTGCCTAAGCAAGGGTTGTCTTGGAGTGAAGAGGTCAATAAAGCAGAGGCGACAGAGACAGCAGGTCTATCAAGAGGGGAGGTGTCGCCTTCATTGGATGTAAATCAGGTGTGCGATGAGAACATACCAGACTTGTGTGATGGAGATGTGGAGGTGTTGTTAGCAGAGGCATTAGATGCCTTGATAGACGACAAGATTATAAGACAGGTGGGGGATCCAGGTCTAACTATGGGGTCTGTTGCTGACGACAGAGTGGGAGGTGAAGGAAGACTACAGCAGAGTGAAGCAAACGTCTTGATGGTGCAGGATGTGGAGGTGGAGGTGCATCAGGAAGAGGTAAAAGATGCTACAGTGCAGGAGGAGGGCATGTCACGAAAGCGCACGGCGGTGCTTTCGGACTCGGACGACGTGCTCACGCCTGCCCAGCGACCTGGGAAAAAGTCATGGGCGGAGGTCATGAGGAGAGAAACCAGTGGCCCCAAGGAGCAGGGGTTTGCTAAGGTGGTTCCAAAAGAGGGGGGAGGGATAGGGGAGTAATAAAACGTTCTGGTGAAAAGTCAAAACCGGGGACAAAAGGAAAACCCATTTAGTAGTCTTCAAGTGTATGACAATAAATATTAATGGCTTGAGAGCTGAAAGAAAGCGTAAGTGGTTCAGTGAGTATTTGGTGTGTCTGGGTGTGGATGTAGTGTTCATACAGGAACACAACTACAAAACAGGATATGAGTTGGAAATGAGTGGATATAATGTGTACTTGGAGCATACGACAAGGTTGAAAGGAGGAGTTGCTATCCTGGTGAGGGAAACTAGCCCGTTTGTTGTGAGGCGTTTCGAAGGGGGGGAGGGGAGAGTGATTAGAGTGGATGGATCATGGGGTAGGGTACAAATAAGTTTGGTGTGTGTATATGGTCCTGCAGAGGGAGATGTGTGTATTAAAACTAACTTTGTTAAAGAAGTTCTGGTATATTATTTGAGTGCCTTGCCAAATATAGCGGTAATTGGTGGTGATTGGAATTGTGTGAAAAGACGAAAGGATGTGGAACCTAGAGGGGCGGGGACTTGTTTGGGTATATTGGGGGATTTATTAAATGGGGGGGAGGGGGAAGTAGGGCATACTTTTGTTAGACGTGATTATGCAGCAAGACTGGATCGTCTGTACGTGCCCCATGCGATAAGAGTGCGTAGCGTGTGTGTGGTGGATGTGGTTTTTTCAGACTATAGGGGAGTTGTAATGGATGTAGATTGGCAGGGATTGCCTCGAAGGGGTCAAAGTTATTGGAAATTAAATGTAAAGTTACTGCAGGGAGAGGAATGTCGTCAGTCTTTTGTAAAAATGTGGGAACGTTTGGTAGTTGCAGCGCCTGGAGATGATGCCTTGGTAACTTGGTGGGATATGGTGGCTAAAATGAACATCAAAGAATATTATATTAAGAGAGGGAAGGAATATAACACGTTAAAGTATGGATTACAAAGATACCTTGAATGGCAGCTGCGTGAATGTTACGCAAGAGGAAGTGCAAACTATCCAGTAGTCGAAATTGAAAGTTTAAAGGAAAGTATTAGGATGTTGCAAAATGAGAGGTTTGATGGGGAGAGAATTAGGGGTGGAATAGAAGAGGTACTGTGGGGAGATCGACCGTCGGCTTGTGTGTTGAGGAGTCAATGTAGGAGGAGAAAGGCAATGGAGATGATGGGATTAAATGTTCAGGTTGGTATGGAAGGGTATAGGGTAGGTCAAGTTTTGGTAACGACGGAGGGTATAAGTGGATATGTTGATGCTTGGTTTAAGTCAAATATGCAAAGTGTTGGTATAAGTGGGATAGCACTGCAGACAATGGGAGGGTTTGTGCAGTGCGAACTGGAGGTGCAAGATCGATTGGCTTTGGGAGGGCTGATCACGGAGTGTGAGATTTGGGAGGCTTTAACTGGTGTGAACTTAAGTAAGGCACCGGGTATAGATGGGATACCAAGTGATTTTTATGTTAAAAATTGGGGCGTACTAAAGGGTTTTTAGCAAAACTGTTCAACATACTTAAGAGGGATAGGGTTTTAGGGGAACAGCAAAGGACGGCTGTGGTGGTTTTAGTACCGAAGGGTGAGCCATCAACAGTAAGGAATTATCGGGCCATTTCGCTAATGTGTGGAGATTACTAGCTCTTTGCAAAGATATTAGCTAACAGAATTAAGAAGGTAATAGGTAAAGTGGTAGATGAGGGACAATGCGGAGTGCCGGGAAGGGCATGGTTTGATTAGAGGTTTTATTGAGAGATGGAGCGAATTGGGAGGGGGAGAGGTGTTGGCTCTGGATTGGAAGGCAGCCTATGACAGTGTAGAACGGGAAGTGTTATGGATGGTTATGCATTGGCAGGGGTTCAGGGAAGAAATTATATCTTGGGCTAAATTATTGTATCAAGGTGCTGCAATGAGGATACAGGTGAATGGGAGATTAGGTGATAAAATTCAGATGGGTAGGGGCCTGCGTCAAGGTTGCCCCCTTTCGCAAATTTTATTTGCGTGTTTACAAGATCCCTTTTATAGAGCGATTCGAAGGTTATATACAGGAGATGGGGTAGGTAATGAACGGGGGGGGGGAGGGGCTGGTATCGTGGGTTATGTAGATGACACAACTGTTTTGGTGAGGGGAGGTATGGATTTGATTAGGGTGGGAAAGTTGGTGAATATTTTTGGGGATGCTTCTGGGTTAAAAATCAATGCAGAGAAGACCAGGTATATGGATCTTGGGGATCGGTTACACAGGGACGGGGAAGTAGTAGACAGGTGGAAGAGGGTGGATCAATTATTGATATGTGGGATAGTTTATGTGAGAGATATGAAGTTGGCACAAGAAGTAAATTCAGTGCGTATTGTGGAAGGTGTGATGAAAAGACTTAGTGGTTTAAGGGCAGCACAACTAACGATACATCAAAGGGTAATAGTAACAAATGTGCTGTTGTATAGTAAGTTATGGCATGTGGCAGTGATGTATCCGATGATACGACGTGAGATAAAACGGTTGCAACAGAGAGTTTTTAGATTCATATGGGGTACAGGATGTGAATGGTTAAGTAGAGCGGTGGTCACACTACCTGTAGGCCGAGGAGGGTTATACCGAGGAGGCTTATACCGGTTGAAAAAAGGATCATGAGTGTGTACTTAAAACGTAGTTATATAAGGGAGGGGAGGGGGCGAGGGACAGTGGACCTAATAGGATACGTGAGGATATGCAACGATGGTGGGGGGTAGGGAGTTATTACTGGGTGAGGCTATGTTGAGGGTTCTAATAACAGTGAGAGAACCGTCACACATTAACTTGCGAGTCCTTGAAGAACTTGATTGCAAGTCAGTCGTAGCGGCGGTAGAAGGTGCATATCCAATGTATGCTTGGAGTGATATATGGAGGCGTCTGAATAAATTACGAGTGAAACCCAGGGTACGAGAAGTAATGTTTAGATTTTTACATGGGATCTTGCCGTCTGGGATGGACTTATTCAGTAGGAGGATCAGGGAGGGTGGGGAATGCAAGGCGTGTGGATGCATGGAGACTATTTTTCACGCTGTGTATTTTTGCGATTGTATTGAAGCAGTTAGGAAAGGTGTTTAGGTTAGTGGGTGGGGATGGGTTACAGGTGTTAAGGGCTTTAAGTGAAGTGAAAGAATTAAAATGTTAGCAGCGACCTTTTATAGAACGAAGTGTCGGAATAAGGAAGTGTTTGGGGGGAGGTGGGAGAGGGCATTTAGTGAAGGCTATAGGAGTTTCAAATTACGGGATTTATGGGATTTAAATGCAAGGTAATGGGAAGCGACGGGCTGTTTCCCGGAACAGGTTGTAGCATGATGTGTGTTAGTGGTCAGAGAAGAAGGTGTGTTAAGGGTGAACACATGAGTTTTGTTCTTAGGGTATATGTTAACAGAAACAGATGTTAATGGTGTAAGCTTAATAATAAATATATATGTTACTTTGTATGTATTTTTAAAACTTGGTGCTTAGTATGAAAACTTCCATTATATAAATAAATATGTTCAATTTGATTTTGTGGATGATTGGTTTTGACCGATGTGTATAGGTTATTAAGGACACTTGTATCAGTTTACATAAAACTGTGATTGTCGTTAGTGGACGAGAGGACAGTTCCAAAGGAAGAATTGAAAGTTATTTATATTGTTTTGTATTCTTTTCTTTGCTTATTGAAGAAGTAACATGAAGTATGTAGTTACGGTCCGTTTCTGTACGGTTGCGTAGTATCTGGAGTTGTTAGGACGATAGAAGTTATTTGTAGTGTAAATGTATTTTTTTTTTATTGTCTTAGGACTTGAATATGTTAATTTTTTTTTTCGTCAATGTAAATATGAATTTTTTTTATTATTAATAATATTGATGTGTCAGAATGGTGAAAATATCTAACAAGCTCAGAAAGTGAAGATGGGGTTTTCCTTTTGATACTAAATGTGTATTTTGTGTTGAAATGTAATATATCAGTAGGTGCAAATGTACATAGTACGTTTTTTAGTTATTCCGTAATAGTATGTTGGTGTGATCATGTAATTATTAGTTATTTCTTCTTTTGTATCCTTTGCTGCGCCAGAAGTGTGGCACTCAGTAACTGTACCAGAAGTGTGGCACTCAGTCAGTCCAGCAAAGGAGGTGGGGTAGGGATTGCTATATAAAATTCAAAAGTATAATAGGATGCAATAGAAATACTGTTAAAAAATGTGAAGGTAATATTCTTGAAATGTAATCTGTTTGGTTTTGTCCTATTGTCTTATGTATGGTTTTAAATAACATATAAATACAAGTTCTTCAGTGTTATGTGACACTTTGTTAAATATCTAAGTTAGTACTGATAGCTCTGGTATATATACCGTTATTATTATGTAATGTGTAATGTACGCCGTAAGTGGCAATATTATGGTTAGGAAGCCTCGAGTGTAAGGCATTTTGGGGATGGTCAAGGTGGTGTTTAGTGGTGCATTGTATATAACAGATAAATGTGAAGTAGGATGGTTGGGTTAGAAGGTTCATTGGACCTCGTGTATTATCATTATGTGAGAGTTACCATATACGGGAAATGTTTAGTTCAGGTATAAGGATGCATGTTTGCATGGTAATTGTATGGTGAACTGTGATTATGAATTATATTTTGGATACCTGTTTGTTAAGGGATTGTGGACTTCTATATATTTATTTTTTTATGTTGTAATATAACGTTTTAAATAAAATATAAAAAGATATATATATAATATAAACATTGGGCCCCATTCAGGGGGCGCAATACGCACCCCACTGTGTGAGGCAGTGTGCCACACCCCACCGTGTGAGGAAGTGTGCCATACTGACTGTGTGAGGCAGCGTTCCACACCCACTGTGTGAGGCAGTGTGACTCACCCCACTGTGTGAGGCAGTGTGCCATACTGACTGTGTGAGGCAGCGTTCCACACCCACTGTGTGAGGCAGTGTGACTCACCCCACTGTGTGAGGCAGTGTGACTCACCCCACTGTGTGAGGCAACGTGCCACGCCCCACTGTGTGAGGCAGTGTGATATACCCCACTGTGTGAGGCAGTGTGCCACACCCACTGCGTGAGGCAGTGTGGTGTTCCTCTCTACTACCCGAAAAAAATCCTAAACTACCACTTCAAAGAAAGGTTTTCCTCGATACATTTCTAAACTACTACTTGCAAGAAACACCTTCTCCAACAAATCTTTAAATTGTTCCTTTAAATAAAAGCTTCTTCAACAATCCTCTGAACAACTCCTTCAAGTAAACACCCTCATCAACGCTTCTCTTAACTACAACATCAAAGAAAATCCTTCAACAACCCTTACTGAAACCACTCCTTCAGGAAAAACTTTCACCAGTGTAAATCTGGCAGCCCAGAACTTCTGTTAACTACCTGAACAACAATTACTACTACTAGTACTACTACTACTACTACTAGTACTACTACTACTAGTACTACTACTACTACTAGTACTACTACTACTAGCACTACTACTACTAGTAGTACTAATACTAATACTAATTCTACTACTACTAGTATTACTACTACTAGTACTACTACTACTAGTACTACTATTACTAGTAGTACTAATACTAATACTACTACTGCTAGTACTATTACTACTAGTAATAGTACTACTTCTACTTCAGAGTTAAATTAACCTGAAAATTGAATAACATCCAAAAACTACGAGAGTAAATTAAAGAGCAGAGTTACCAGAGGAAATTAAAGAGCAGAGCTATTAGAATAAATTAAAGAGTAGAGTTAAAAGAGGAAATTAAAGAGCAAATATACCAGAGGAAATTAAAGGGCAGAGCTATGAGAGTAAATTGAAGAGCAGAGTTACTAGAGGAAATTAAAGAGCAGAGATACCAGAGGTAATTAAGGAGCAGAGTTACGAGAGGAAATGAAAAAACCAGAGTTTTTAGAGTAAATTAAAGAGCAGAGTTATTAGAGGAAATTAAAGAGCAGAGATACAAGAGTAAATTGAAGAGTAGAGTTATAAGAGGAAATTAAAGAGCATAGGTACCAGAGGAAATTAAGGAGCAGAGTTACTAGAGGAAATTAAAGAGCAGAGATACCAGAGGAAATTAAGGAGCAGAGTTACGAGAGGAAATTAAGGAGCAGAGTTGGAACTCATCAGTCATAATCGTGATTCCTTATACCTGACTTAGTCTCTTCCCCGCCGCCTCCCTCTCCTTCCTCTATTCCTCCTTCTCCCGCTCTTCCTCTTCCTCCCTTTTCTCTTCCTCTTCACCCTTCTGCTTTCTTCTCCTCCACGTTTTCCTTGTACTCCTCTTTGTCCTCGTCCTCCAACTCCTTGTCCTCGTACTCCTTCACCTCGTCCTCGTCCTCCTCGTTCTCCTCCTCGTCGTCCTCCTCGACGTCCTCGTCCTCCTCGTGCTCCTCCTCATCGTCCTCCTCCTCCTCCTCCTCCTCCTCGTCGTCGTCAGGTGTTTCACAACTTAGTTTTGTAGATCTGTGATATGCCAATCAGAGTTTTCTTCAGTGGTCAATACGCAAAAACATTTTACGTTGCTGTTAGCCTTGTACAGGACAGCATTTTGGCAAAGACTGACAGGACTATAACTGATCTTCCAGTAATCTCCCGATCCATATTATTTTGAATGATTTATTTGTCATTTGAAATATAATTTGCGTCAAACCATCTGCAGCTTCTTTAATATTAGCATAAACTTCGATGCCTTGAAGGCGCCTGATAACTTGCTTGTTCTCATAAATTTATTATAAGCTTGTGCTAGTAGTCTGTTCAGGGAAAAATGCTATTTTTTAAATATGTACTGTGATCCGATGTCTGGCCGCTTACCTTTTTTTTTTTTTTTTTTTTTTTTTTTTTTTTATGAGAATTTTCACTACCACTTCAGAGAGTATTAATGTCAGAAACGTTGTTCTTTCAGTTCTTTTTTTTTCTTGTTTTGTTAGATGTCTCATTTTCTATTATGTTTACATTTTCGAAGATTCTGTTTAGTTCTTGACATAACTGTTTGTCTTCTCTCCCTGAGTTGTCTTCCATCGGCTGAGCAGCTGGTTTGTCTCGAGATCTGAAGCTATTTAAGTTTCAAAATCACTCGCCACATGCACACACACAAATACACACACACACACACACACACACACACACACACACACACACACACACACACACACACACACACGCACACAGTGAAGAGGCGGGGCCAGAAGCTTGGACTCGACCCATGCAACCTCAACTACGTGAGTACACACACACACACACATTCAGTGGAGACAGGAAGGACTCTGGGTGGACAGAACAGAGAGAGGACACAAACAAGGAATATCCCAACAAGTTTGGATGACATACATACAAATGAAGAGAAGGTGAAGAAGCTGCTAAGTGACTTTGACACCTCAAAGGCTATGGGATCGGACAACATCTCCCCGTGGGTCCTTAGAGAGGGAGCAGAAACGCTGTATGTGCCACTAACCACAATCTTCAACACATCCTTTCAAACTTGGCAACTACCTGAGGTATGGAAGACCGCAAATGTAGTTCCCATTTTTAAAAAAGGAGACAGAAAAGAAGTATCACTGACGTGTATAATATGTAAAGTCATGGAGAAAATTATCGGGAGGAGAGTGGTGGAGCACCAGGAACGGAACAAGAGTATAAACGACAACCAGCAAGGATTCATGGAAGGCAAATCCTGTATCACAAACCTTCTGGAGTTTTATGACAAGGTAACAGAAGTAAGACACGAGAGAGAGAGGGGGGTGCATTGATTACATTTTCTTGGACTGCAAGAAGGCCTTCGACACAGTTCCTCACAAGAGATTAGTGCAGAAGCTAGAGGATCAGGAGCGTATAACAGGAAGGGCACTGCAATGGATCAGAGAATACCTGACAGGGAGGCAACAACGAGCCATGGTACATGATGAGGTATCACAGTGGGCACCTGTGACGAGCGGGGTCCCACAGGGGTCGGTCCTAGGACCAGTGCTATTTTTGATATATGTGAATGGCGTGATGGAAGGGGGTAGACTCAGAAGTGTCCCTGTTTGGAGATGACGTGAAGTTAATGAGGAGAATTAAATCAGATGAAGATCAGGCAGGACCTCAAAGAGACCTGGACAAGCTGAACACCTGGTCCAGCAGCTGGCTTCTCGAATTTAACCCCGCCATATGCGAAGTCATGAAGATCGTGGCAGGGCAAAGAAGACTGCAGACAGAGTATAGGCTAGGTGGCCAAAGACTGCAAACCTCGCTTAAGGAGAAAGATCTTGGGGTGAGTATAACACCGACCACGTCTCCGGAAGTACACATCAACCAGATAACTGCTGCATAAGAACATAAGAAAGAATGAACACGACAACAGGTCTACTGGCCTATGCGAGGCAGCTCCAAATCTCGTACCGGCTTAAGCCAATGCCTTGACCTAGTGAGGTCAGACACGTCACTTAAGGGCGAAGCAGTGCATCTGTCCTAGTAGCACAAGCTAGTCAGGTCCAACTCACACCCACCCACACCCACTCATGTATTTATTCAACCTATTTTTAAAACTACACAACGCCTTAGCGTCTATAACGGTACTCGGGAGTTTGTTCCACTCATCCACAACTCTATTACCAAACCAGTGCTTTCCTATATCCTTCCTGAATCTGAATTTTTCTAATTTAAGGCCATTGCTGCGAGTTCTATGTTAGATATTTTTAGCACGCTATTTACATCCCCTTTATTAATTTCTGTTTTCCATTTATACACCTCAATCATATCTCCCCCTAATTCTACGCCTTTCTAGAGTGCAGATTCAGGGCCCTCAGTCTGTCCTCATAGGGAAGATTTCTGATACATGGGATCATCTTTGTCATCCTCCTTTGTACGTTTTCCAGTGCATTTATATCCATTCTGTAATATGGAGACCAGAACTGTGCAGCATAATCTAAATGAGGCCTAACCAAGGATGCATAGAGTTGAAGAACAACCTGAGGACTTCCAATATTTATACTTCTTGCTATGAAGTCAAGGATTCTGTTAGCTTTATTGCGAACACTAATGCACTGTTGTCTTGACTTTAGATTACTACTAACCAGAACTCCTAAATGCTTTTCGCAATCCGTAATATTAAGATCTACATTATTTAGTTTATATGTGGCATGGTTATTTTCCTGTCCAACATTTAGAACTTTGCATTTGTCTATATTAAACTGCAACTGCCACTTCTCCGACCACTGCATCAGCCTATTAAACTCATCCTGGAGTGCTCTAATGTCCTCATTAGAATGAATTGGACGGCCTGTTTTGGTGTCATCAGCAAATTTGCTTATGTCACTATTTATTTCCTCATCTATGTCGTTTATGTAGATTGTGAACAACAAGGGGCCCAACACTAACCCCTGTGGAACACCACTTGTGACGTGCCCTCATTCCGATTTCTCCCCATTTATGCAAATTCTCTGCTGCCTATTCGTCAACCATGCCTCAACCCAGGAAAAAATTTCTCCTCCTATTTCGTGTGCCTTAAGTTTCCTCAATAGTCTCTGATGTGGAACTCTATCAAAAGTCTTACTGAAGTCCATATACACAATATCATATTCATTACCTTGATCTATCTCCTCAAACACCTTAGTGAAAAAAGTTAGTAAATTCGTAAGACAGGAACGCCCTTTGTAAAACCGTGATGAGATTCATTAATCAGTTTATGCTTTTCGAGATGGCTACGAATTGCTTCGGCAATTATTGATTCCATAAATTTTCCCACTATGGAGTTAAGGCTTATTGGTTTATAGTTCGAAGCTAAGGACCTGTCACCTGCCTTGTAAATAGGTATTGCATTTGCCATTTTCCACTTGTCAGGCACTATGCCAGTTTGTAGTGATATGTTAAAAAGATTAACCAAAGGTATGCTAAGTTCCTCTTTACAATTCATCAGGGCCTGGGGATTTGTTAGCTTTTAACTTCTCTATTTGTCTGAGGACCATGTCACTATTTACCGCAATTGTGCATAGTTTATTATCGTCCTGATCTACATAATCTATTATTTCTGGAATTTCACTAGTATCTTCCTGAGTAAAAACTGAGAGGAAGTAAGAATTGAAAATTTCACACATATCCTTATCACTGTCAGTGATCTGACATGAGTTGCTCTTAAGTGGGCCAGTCTTGTCTCTAATCTTACTTCTGTATGCCTGAAAGAACCCTTTTGGGTTAGTCTTCGAATCCCTTGCGACCTTAGCCTCATAATTCCTTTTTGCTTTTCTTACTCCTTTTTTTATTTCTCTCTTTAATTGAATATATTGATTTCTTAACTGCCCATCCTATCTTTTGATACGACTATATACGCCTCTCTTTTGACCAATTTGGGATCATTTTTGTCAGATCTAATTTCCCTACTCGGAACAAAAGTTGTCTGGGCAGCTAGAACTATGCTTTGAAAAACGTCATATTGGCAACCAAGATCACCTACCTAACCCATAGTCAGGACTTCCCAATTTAGCCCACCCAGGTAATTTTTGATTCCCATGAAATCAGCCAAGCAAAAGTCTGGGACAGAGATTTGATTGCAGTTATTCGGGTAACTCCATGATATATTGAAACTAAGTGATTTGTGATCACTTTCCCCAACCTCATCGAAATCGTTCAAGACACTGTACACAGTGTATGTCAGGTCCATACTGGAGTATGCAGCACCAGTTTGGAACCCACACCGGGTCAAACACGTCAAGAAATTAGAGAATGTGCAAAGGCTTGTGACAAGATTAGTTCCAGAGCTAAGAGGAATGTCCTACGAAGAAAGGTTAAGGGTGGACAAGAGGGTTAGGGAAGACATGATAACGACATACAAAATACTGCGAGGAATAGACAAGGTAGACAGAGACAGTATGTTCCAAAGAAGGTACACAAAAAAAGGGGTCACACTTGAAAGTTGAAGACTCAGATGAGTCAAAGGGATGTTAGGAAGTATTTCTTCTGTCATAGAGTAGTCAGGAAGTGGAACAGTCTAGCAAGTGATGTAGTGGAGGCAGGAACCATACATAGCCTTAAGACGAGGTATGATGAAGCTCATGCAGCAGGGAGAGAGAGGACCTAGTAATAATCAGTGAAAAGGTGGGGCCAGGAACTGAGTCTCTACTCCTGCAACCACAATTAGTTAAGTACAATTAGGTGAGTATACACACACACACACACACACACACACACACACACACACACACACACACACACACACATACACACACACACACACACACACACACACACACACACACACACACACACACACACACACACACACACACACACACACACACACACACACACACACACACACACACACACACACACACAACCACAGGGAGATCGATTGGGAAAACCTGGAGCCTCACGGGGATCCCGAAATATGGAGAGCCAAGATGATGGATGTGGTACTGGAAAACCTCATGCATCAACATGTTAAGGACACTACCAGAGAGAGAGGGGAGGATGAACCAGCAAGAATGGATCTTGTGTTCACCCTGAGTAGTTCAGACACTGAGGACATCGCAAATGAGTGGCCCCTAGGAGCTAGTGACCACGTGGTTCTGTGCTTCGAATACATAGTAGAGTTACATGTGGAGAGGGTAACAGGAGTTGAAAGAGAAAAGCCAGACTATAAAAGAGGGTACAACATAGGTTTGTGGAACTTCCTGCAGGAGGTTTAGTGGGACAGAGAACTGGTAGGAAAGCCAGTAAACGAAATGATGGAATACGTAACAACAAAATGCAAGGAGGCAGTGGAAAGGTTTGTTCCCAATGGCAACAGCAATAATGGGAAGACCAGAACGAGCACCTGGTTTACCCGACAGTGTAAGGAGGCAAAGAACACAGGAAAATGTGGAGATTAGTCGAAGAGCCAGGAACGAGTATGCACAGGTAAGGAGGGAGGCCCAGCGACAGTATGAAAATAACATAGCATCGAAAATCAAGTCTGACCCGAAACTGCTGTGTAGCCACATCAGGGGGAAGACAACAGTCAAAGACCAGGTGATCAGGCTGAGGACAGAAGGTGGGGATCTCACAAGAAACGATCATGAGGTATGTGAGGAGCTCAACATGAGATTTAAGGAAGTGTTTACAGTAGAGACAGGAAGGCCTCTGGGAAGACAGCACAGAGGGGAACATCAACAGGGAATATACCAACAAGTGTTGGACGACATACAAACAATGGAGGAGTAGGTGCAGAAGCTGCTAAGTGACCTTGATACCTCAAAGGCAATGAGACCGGACAACATCTCCCAGTGGGTCCTGAGAGAAGGAGCAGAGACGCTGTGCGTGCCAATAACCACAATCTTCAATACATCCCTTGGAACTGGGCAACTACCTGAGGTATGGAAGACGGCAAATGTAGTCCCCATTTTTAAGAAAGGAAACAGAAACGAGGCACTAAACTACAGACCAGTGTCTCTGACGTGTAGAGTATGCAAAGCCATGGAGAAGATTATCAGAAGGAGAGTGATGAGCACCTGGAACGGAACAAGATTATAAACGACAACCAGCACAGATTCATGGAAGGCAAATCCTGTGTCACAAACCTTCTGGAGTTTTATGACAAGGTAATAGAAGTAAGACACGAGAGAGAGGGGTGGGTTTATTGCATTTTCTTGGACTGAAAGAAGGCCTTCGACACAGTTCCTCACAAGAGATTTGTACAGAAACTAGAGGATCAGGCGCGTATAATGGGAAGGGCACTGCAATGGATCAGAGAATATCTGACAGGGAGGGAACAACTAGTCATGGTACGTGATGAGGAATCACAATGAGTACCTGTGACGAGCGGAGTCCCACAGGGGTCGGTCCTAGAACCAGTGCTATTTTTGGTATATGTGAATGACATGATGGAACGGATAGACTCAGAGGTGCCCCTGTTCGCAGATGATGTGAAGTTAATGAGAAGAATTAAATGAGATGAGGATCAGGCAGGACTTCAAAGAGACCTCGACAGGCTGAACACGTAGTCCAGCAACTGGCTTCTCGAATTCAACCCTAACAAATGCAAAGTCATGAAGATCGGAGAAGGGCAAAGAAGACCGCAGACAGAGTATAGGCTAGGTGGCCAGCGACTGCAAACCTCGCTCAAGGAGAAAGATCTTAGGGTGAGTATAACACCGAGTACGTCTCCTGAAGCACACATCAACCAGATAACTGCTGCAGCATATGGGCACCTGGCAAACCTGAGATTAGCGTTCCGATACCTAAGTAAGGAATCTTTAAAGACAATGTACACCGTGTACGTCAGGCCCATACTGGGGTATGCAGCACCAGTTTGGAACCCGCACCGGGTCAAGCGCGTTAAGAAATTAGGGAAAGTGCAAAGGTTTGCGACGAGGTTAGTTCCAGAGGTAAGAGGAATGTCCTTCGAAGAAAGGTTAAGGGAAATCGGCCTGACGACACTGGAGGACAGGAGGGTTAGGGAAGACATGATAACAACATACAAAATATTGCGTGGAATAGACAAGGTGGACAGAGACAAGATGTTCCAGAGAGGGGACACAGAAACAAGGGGTCACTCTTGGAAGTTGAAGACTCAGATGAGTCACAGGGAAGTTATGAAGTATTTCTTCAGTCACAGAGTGGTCAGGAAGTGGAACAGTCTGGCGAGTGATGTAGTGGAGGCAGGAATCATACATAGCTTTAAGACGAGGTATGATAAAGCTCATGGAGCAGGGAGAGAGAGGACCTAGTAGCGATCAGTGAAGAGGCGGGGCCAGGAGCTGAGTCTCGACCCTGGAACTACGATTAGGTGAGTACACACATACACACACACACACACACACACACACACACACACACACACACACACACACACACACACACATACACACACACACATACACACACATACACACACACACATACACACACATACACACTAGTCATTCGATTAAATCTACCTACACTCCAGCACGAATGTAAATACTGGGTAATTTTACCCACTGCTCACGAGGTGGTTATGTTACCTCTCTGGTATATATACCTCCACCAGACATTCCTTCATCCAGTTTAAACAGTTTGTGCTAAAAATACAAGTGTGATTCCTTTCAGGCTTGTGTTGAAGCCTTGTATTGACTTCCTCGCATTGGAGTATGATAGACAGATAATTGCAATAATATGGTGCATCATGGCATTCGGATGGCCATAAAGTGGGAGTGAGATGGTATAAAGTAGCAGTGAGACGGGTAAAAAGTGACAGTGAGACGTTATAAAGTGGCAGTGAGACGGTATAAAGTGGCAGTGAGACAGTATACAGTGGCAGTGAGATGGTATAAAGTGGCTGTGAGACGGTATAAAGTGGCAGTGACACGGGTATAAAGAGACGGTGAGATGGGTATAAAGTGACAGTGAGACGGGTATAAAGTGACGGTGAGACGGGTATAAAGTGACATTGTGACGGGTATAAAGTGACAGCGAGACGGTTATAAAGTGACAGTGAGACGGGTATAAAGTGACGGTGAGACGGGTATAAAGTGACAGTGTGACGGGTATAAAGTGACAGTGAGACGGCTATAAAATGACAGTGAGACGGGCATAAAGTGACGGTGTGACGGGTAAAAAGTGACAGTGAGATTGGTATAAAGTGACAGTGAGATGGTGTAAAGTGACAGTGAGACGGGTGTAAAGTGACAGTGAGACGGGTATAAAGTGACAGTGAGACGCTATAAAGTGACAGTGTGACGGGTATAAGTGACAGTGAGACGGTTATAAAATGACAGTGATACGGGCATAAAGTGACGGTGTGACGGGTATAAAGTGACAGTGAGATTGGTATAAAGTGACAGTGAGACGGTGTAAAGTGACAGTGAGACGGGTGTAAAGTGACAGTGAGACGGGTGTAAAGTGACAGTGATGCGGGTATAAAGTGACGGTCAGATGGGTATAAAGTGACAGTGAGACAGTTATAAAGTGACAGTGAGACGGTTATAAAGTGAGAGTGAGACGGGTATAAAGTGACAGTGAAGTGATAGTGAAGTGTGGCAGCGTGGGTAAGTCCAGCCCGGCTCACACCCACCCGACACCCACCACCCACCCAACACCCACCACCCACCCTACACCACCACCCACATACTGCAAACTTGGTTCGTATAAATACATCTTACACATTACTGGCACCAGCAAGAGAAAGGTAAAGTGGAAATCAGTTTTTTCCGTGGCATACAGAGTGTAGTAGGATACAGACAGGATGTCAGCACAGCATATCTGTGGGACATGTAAAAAAATCCTTGGAAGGAAATCCAGAATCACATGCAACCTATGCTTTTCCAAACACCATATCTCTTGTACTAGACTAAATACAACCTCAAAAAATGACCTCGAACTAGCAAGGTGCTTCTGGTTGTGCAATAAAGATGTAGAACTTTGGGCAGGTATCAGAAAGGTACTAAGGAGAGTAATAAATGATAAAAATAATCAAGAAAACAAAGATGACCTCTTGGATAGTCTACCAAAAATATATAAAACATGGGAGCAAGATATAGTGTATCAAAAAATGCAGAATGCCCATACCACAACAGATGACTCGAAACTATCTAGTCACCCACATAGTGCTAAACCAGACCCATCCCCCAGTCATAGCACTAATACCCACAGTGCTGGTGCTGGCCCAGGCTCAGCCGCTGGCACAGGCTCAGCCCCCAGCCCCAGTGTTGACTCAGACCCAGCCCCCAGCCTTACTGCCAGCCCAGACTCTACTAGGGACCCTACCACAACCACCACTAAAACCGTAAAATACAACCATCATTGCACATGACCGTGGCCCACAGTACAGATGTTGGAGAGGAGTCTCCTCCTTCTTCCTCTACTGAGGAAAGTAGATGGAATCCAGGACGGGGTGGCCCTGGCTTGGATACTGAGGATTATAGTGCAGTCCCAGAACCTGCAGAAATTGACAACACACCTCCCAACAATTCTCAACCAAAGGTGAATTTGTGCAAATATTATGCTTGGGGCATCTGTAAGCATGAAATATCAGGAAAAAAAATGGGACATGCAACTTTGAGAATCCCAAAAAATGTAGCGACCTCCTGTCTAAAGGAGTGTGTCGTTCTTCTTCCTGTACTTTCTTTCACCCAAAAATGTGTCACTCCTCGGTCCTCCAGAAGCAGTGTTACAACATCGACTGCCCTGTATACCATCTAAAGGGACCAGGAGGCACAGACCTCACAAGACAAACAATAGTAGCTATGACAACCCAACTCCAGGTGATTTTTCAGTGGCAAGAAACGGAAAAAGAAAATGGAAGGAAATAGTCCACCACCTTGGAGCCTTGTTGGACTGTAGGTGCAGCCAGTGGCCACCCATGGCCCTCCAGAATTACAACTACTGATGCCATTAACAAAATCCCCCCAACAAACACAGAATACAACCTCGTTCATATTTGCTAATATACAGGGCCTTAAGCCATCCACCAACAACAAAATACCTTTTATCAGTGGACTTCTAGAGGAGTCTAATGCAATGTTTGCAGCCTTCACAGAGACTCACACAAAAGATCATTTTGACAGTGAAATATGGATAAGTGGTTACAACCTTTTTAGATGCGACAGAATTAACAGGCAACAAGGGGGGGTTGGCCTGTATATTAAAGAGTCCTTCATCTGCATGGAGTTGCTGAACACCACAAATGAGGTAGTTGAAGTTCTATTAATAAAGATCGAGAACCAAAACCTAGTCATCGTGGTTGTATATAAGCCACCAGATGCAACCTCACAACAGTTCAAGGAACAGCTACTGAAAATTGATTACTGTCTGGAAAACCTTTCAGCTCCATCCCCAAACATCTTACTGCTTGGTGACTTCAACCTAAGGCATACAAAATGGAAGAATGTAGCAAATAATGTTATAGCTGAAACAATCCCCGGAGGTAGCGCAGATGAAAGGTCACACACACATGAGCTACTAAGTCTCTGCGAAAAACACACCTTAAGCTAGCAGATAGTGGAGCCAACAAGACTAGAAAACACACTTGACCTTATCTTCACAAATAATGAGGACTTGATAAGAGACATAAGAATATCAAAAACAACTAATTCCGATCACAACCTAATCGAAGTCCAGACGTACATGCATAGGGGTCCTGATCAGCAGAATGCATGTACCTGTGAAGGTGTCTTCACAAAATACAACTTCAACAACAAGAACATCAACTGGAACCAGGTAAACCATGTCCTAAACGAAACATGTTGGGAAGATATCTTAAAGGACATGGATCCAAACCAGTGCCTTGAAAGGATCAACTTCCTGGCAGCTGAAGCATATTCTAGGCATATTCCCCTAAGAAAAAAGAAGAGCAGGAGTAAACTGGAGAGAGAAAGATGCTCCCTCTACAGAAGACGACGAAGAGTCACTGAGCTCCTCAGGAGTGCTAGAATATCTGATACACGAAAGGAGGCGCTGACCAGGGAAGTGGAAACTATCGAACTTAAGTTAAATGACTCTTACAGGAACCAGGAGAGACAGGAGGAGCTTAAAGCTATTAGTGAAATTGAAAGAAATTCAAAATATTTCCTTTCATATGCCAAAAACAAGGCAAATACCACATCTAGTATCGGGCCCTTACTCAGACAGGATGGGACTTACACAGATGACAACAAGGAAATGAGTGAAATATTGAAATCCCAGTACGACTCTGTGTTTAGTGAACCACTAATCGGTCTGAGGATCGACGACCCAAATGATTTCTTCATGAATGAGCCTCAAAACTCCATAAATGTATGCCAGATTTCCGACATTACCCTAACTCCGATAGATTTCGAAAAAGCCATTGACAACATGCCCATGCACTCAGCCCCGGGCCCAGACTCGTGGAACTCTGTTTTCTTTAAGAACTGCAAGAAACCCCTCTCGCGTGCCCTAAGTACACTATGGAGGAGGAGCTTGGGCATGGGTGAAATTCCATAGCCACTTAAAACAACGGATATAGCCCCACTCCATAAAGGTGGCAGCAAAGCATTAGCTAAGAACTATAGACCAATAGCTCTGACGTCCCACATCATAAAAATCTTTGAAAGAGTGCTAAGAAGCAGGATTGCAAACCACCTGGATTCCCAAAATCTGCACAATCCAGGGCAACATGGGTTCAGGGCAGGTCGCTCCTGCCTCTCACAACTATTGGGTCACTATGATATGGCCTTGGATGCACTGGAAGAAAATCAGAATGCAGATGTAATATACGCAGACTTTGCAAAAGCATTTGACAAATGTGATCATGGCATAATGGCCCATAAAATACGTGCTAAAGGAATAACTGGGAAAGTGGGGAGATGGATCTTCAACTTCCTAACAAATCGAACACAAAGAGTAGTGGTCAACAGAGTTAAATCGGAGGCTGCCATAGTGAAGAGCTCTGTTCCACAAGGCACAGTACTCGCCCCCATCTTATTCCTTATCCTCATATCAGACATAGACAGAGATATACATCACAGCACCGTATCATCCTTTGCGGATGATACTAGGATCTGCATGAGGCTGTCATCTGCTGAGGACGCGGTTAACCTCCAAGAAGATATAAACAAAGTTTTCCAGTGGGCAACGGTAAACAATATGATGTTCAACGAGGACAAATTCCAACTACTCCATTATGGAAAACTGGAGGAGATAATAACTAGAACAGAGTATACTACAGACTCTGGCCATGCAATAGAGCGGAAAAATAATGTAAAGGACCTGGGAGTAGTAATGTCTGAGGATCTCACTTTCAAGGATCACAACAGTGCCACGATCGCATGTGCAAAGAAAATGATAGGATGGATAATGAGAACGTTCAAAGCGAGAGATGCCAAGCCAATGATGATCCTTTTCAAACCACTTGTTCTCTCTAGGCTGGAATACTGCTGTACATTAACATCTCCATTCAAAGCAGGTGAAATCGCAGATCTAGAGAGTGTACAGAGATCCTTTACTGCACGTATAAGTTCTGTCAAGCACCTTAACTACTGGGAACACTTGGAAGCACTTGACTTGTACTCGTTGGAACGCAGGGGGAAGAGATATATCATAATCTACACTTGGAAAATCTTGGAAGGAATGATCCCAAATCTGCACACAGAAATCGCTCCCTACGAAAGTAAAAGACTGGGCAGGCGATGCAAAATGCCCCCAATAAAAAGTAGGGGCGCCATTGGTACACTAAGGGAAAACACCATAAGTGTCCGGGGCCCAAGACTGTTCAACAGCCTCCCATCAAGCATTAGGGGAATTACCAATAAACCCCTGGCTGCCTTCAAGAGAGAGCTGGACAGATAACTAAAGTCAGTGCCGGATCAGCTGGGCTGTGGCTCGTACGTTGGACTGCGTGCGGCCAGCAGTAACAGCCTAGTTGATCAGGCCCTGATCCATCGGGAGGCCTGGTCGTGGACCGGGCCGCGGGGGCGTTGATCCCCGGAATAACCTCCAGGTAACCTCCAGGTAACCTCCAGGAGACGGGTATAAAGTGACAGTGTGACGGGTATATAGTGACAGTGAGATTGGTATAAAGTGACAGTGAGACGGTGTAAAGTGACAGTGAGACGGGTGTAAAGTGACTGAGACGGGTGTAAAGTGACAGTGATACAGGTATAAAGTGACAGTGAGAGCACTATTATTTGAGAGAATACGAAAATGAGACGTGTACTCACCTAGTTGTGGTTGCAGGGGTCGAGGCACAGCTCCTGGCCCCCCTCTTCACTGATCGCTACCAGGTCACTTCCTGTTTCATGAGCTTTATCATACCTCTTCTTAAAGCTATGTATGGATCCTGCCTCCACTACTTGACTCTCCAGCTTGTTCCATATCCTCACGACTCTAAGGCCGACCAAATACTTCCTAACATCTTTATGACTCATCTGAGTTGTTAACATCCAGTTGAGTTCCCTTCTAACATATCCCATCTTTGAAACATGCTGGCCCTGTCCGCCTTCTCAATTACGTCGTTATAAGTCCACCCTCCCCCCCCCCCATCCCCTATCTCTCTTGTCCTTCAGTATCGTCAGGTTGAGTTCCCTTAACCCCAATGGAAATAAGTCACTCCGTCTGACTTTTTTGGGTTATACTAGGTTCTCAACACATATGCTGCTATGTATGATAAAATATCTATGTAACTATATTTGTGTATACATGAATAAACTTATATACTTCTCGTAGGGCAAACCCCCTTAGCTCCGGGACTAGTCTTGCTCCCCCTATCCCTCCTGTTGTGTATGTGTGTACTCACCTAATTGTACTCACCTAATTGTGGTTGCAGGGGTCGAGACTCAGCTCCTGGCCCCGCCTCTTCACTGATTGCTACTGGGTCCTCTCTCTCTCTCTGCTTCCTGAGCTTTGTCATACCTATTCTTAAAACTATGTATGGTTCCTGCCTCCACTACTTCACTTGCTAGGCTATTCCACTTGCTGACAACTCTATGACTGAAAAAATACTTCCTAACGTCCCTGTGACTCGTCTGAGTCTTCAGCTTCCAGTTGTGACCCCTTGTCCCTGTGTCCCCTCTCTGGAACATCCTATCTCTGTCCACCTTGTCTATTCCCCGCAGTATCTTGTATGTCGTTATCATGTCTCCCCTGACCCTTCTGTCCTCCAGTGTCGTCAGTCCGATTTCCCTTAACCTTTCCTCGTACGACATTCCCTTGAGCTCTGGGACTAGCTTTGTTGCAAACCTTTGTACTTTCTCTAACTTTTTGACGTGCTTGACCAGATGTGGGTTCCAGACTGGTGCTGCATACTCCAGTATGGGCCTAACATACACAGTGTACCGTGTCTTGAACGATTCCTTATGTGTGTGTGTGTGTGTGTGTGTGTGTGTGTGTGTGTGTGTGTGTGTGTGTGTGTGTGTGATATGTGTGTATGTGTGTGTGTATGTGTGTGTGGTATGTGTGTGTGTGTGTGTGTGTGTGTGTGTGTGTGTGTGTGTGTGTGTGTGTGTGTGTGTGTGTGTGTGTGTGTGTGTGTGTGTGGCGCTGTATCCAGCAGCGTTGCAGAGACTGTTACCAGGCTTGGGAGGTGTTTTCCAGCGTCAGAGCTCCACTCCTATGTTAAGTTCTCTCAAGCGTAATGCGATAAAATGTGCTCTTCTTCACGAGTAACATTGAGGCGAGAACTGCAGCAGCGTGAGGCGCTCATCAGTCTTCACTCAGCCCAACTATGTACAAACACCGCAAAAGAAATTTCACTCAGGATAGCACACACACACACACACACGAAAGGAGGAAAGAGAAGTGAAGATGGAGATGGACAGGAGAACCCAGACTCAGGAGGAAGATGAAATACAGCCTCCCTCACAACTACCTACAGAAGCCCCCCAACCAGGACTACCTCAATGCAACCAAACATTCTAACCCAAAACACACATGACATATCCAATGCCCTCACCCACCTCATTACAAACTTCACCCCCACAGCAACCACCCATAGTTCCTTATCAGGTCTCCCACTTCTCCAACTGCAACGTAACCCCCCAGACCACAGTTTTAGAAAAGAAGTTGAAGATGTGGTATACAAATGCAGACGGAATAACAAATAAGTGCGAGGAGTGGCATGAAAGAATCAAGGAGACATCCCCAGACATAATAGCACTCACAGAAACAAAACTCACCAGGATGATAACAGATGCAATCTTTCCACCCGGATATCAAATCCTCAAGAAAGATAGAGGGAGGAGAGGGGGAGGAGGAGTTGCACTGCTCATTAAAAACCGGTGGGGATCTGAGGAAATGCAAGGAATGGATGGTATGGGCGAAAGGGACTACTTAGTAGGAACAATCCAGTCTGAGGGCCATAAGGTGGTAATTACAGTAATGTACAACCTGCCACAGAACTGCAGGAGGCCAAGAGAAGAATACGACGAGAGCAACAGAGCAATGGTCTCCATACTAGCTGAGGTGGCCAGAAAAGCTCACATGGGGGAGCAAATACTAGTTATGGGTGATTTAAATCACAAGGAGATTGACTGGGAGAACCTGGAGCCCCATGGGGGTCCCAAAACATGATGGATGAGGTACTGGAAAACCTCATGCATCAACATGTTAGAGACACTACCAGAGAGAAAAGTGAGAATGATCCGGCAAGACTAGACCTTGTATTCACTTTGAGTAGTTCAGACATCGATGATATCATGTACGAAAGGCCCCTTGGAGCTAGTGATCATGTGGTTCTGTGCTTTGACAACATTGTTGAGCTACAAGTGGAGAGAATAGCAGGAATAAGATAGGAAAAACCAACCTACAAAAGGGGGGACTACACAGGCATGAGGAACTTTCTCCAAGATGTTCAGTGGGAGAAAAAACTGGCAGGAAAGCCAATAAATGAAATGATGGACTGCGTGACAGCAAAATGCAAGGAGGCAGAGGAGAGGTTTGTTCCCAAGGGAAACAGAAGTAATGGAAAGACCAGAACAAATCCTTGGTTCACCGAAAGGTGTAGGGAGGCAAAAACTAAGTACACTAGAGAATGGAAAAAGTGCAGAAGACAATGGACCCAGGAAAATAAAGAGATCAGCCGAAGAGCCAGAAACGAATATGCACAGATGAGAAGGGAGGCACAGCGACAATACGACAATGATACAGCATCAAAAATCAAGTCTGACCCGAAGCTGTTGTATAGCCACATCAGGAAGATAACAACAGTCAAGGACCAGGTAATCAGGCTGAGGAATTAAGGTGCAGATTTCACAAGAAACGATCTGAAGGTATGTGAAGAGCTCAACATGAGACTTAAAGAAGTATTTACAGCAGAGACAGGAAGAACCCCTGGAAATCGGAACAGGGAGGTACACCAACAAGTGCTGGATGAAATACACACAACTGAGCAGGAGGTGAAGAAGCTGCTGTGTGAACTTGATACCTCAAAGATGGTGGGACCAGATAACATTTCTCCTTGGTTCCTTATAGAAGGAGCAAAGATGCTGTGTGTGCCACTAACAAAAATCTTCAACACATCCGTTGAAACCGGGCAGCTACCTGGGGCATGGAAGATGTCAAATGTAGTCTCAATTTTTAAGAAAGGAGACAGAGGTTTGATAAAGCTCTTGGAGCAGGGAGAGAGAGGACCTAGTAGCGAGCAGTGAAGGGCGGGGACAGGAGATAAGACTCGACCCCTGCAACCACAAATGGGCGAGTACACACACACACACACACACACACACACTACAATAACCTATTCACTAGAACAATAACACACTACAATAACATGCTCACTAGAACAATAACCCACTACAATAACATGCTCACTAGAACAATAACACACTACAATAACATGCTCACTAGAACAATAACCCACTACAATAACATGCTCACTAGAACAATAACACTACAATAACATGCTCACTAGAACAATAACACACTACAATAACATGCTCACTAGAACAATAACACTACAATAACATGCTCACTAGAACAATAACACACTACAATAACATGCTCACTAGAGCAATAACACACTACAATAACATGCTCACTAGAACAATAACACACTACAATAACATGCTCACTAGAACAATAACACACTACAATAACATGCTCACTAGAACAATAACACACTACAGTAACATGCTCACTAGAACAATAACACACTACAATAACATGCTCACTAGAACAATAACACACTACAATAACATGCTCACTAGAGCAATAACCTACCTCATTAGTATACTCACTTGTGCAGTTACTTATATAACAGGATACTTACTCGAACAATGACACTACGAAAGCTTATTCATTCAAGAATATGTATGTCACAGGCCTCTGAATGCTGCCGTAAATTTTCCACAAGCCTTTCCTTGTGAAAAATTTCGGTCGCTTGGCGATCCGATAAAGATATCGCTTTATTCCACAACCTCAGTCCCCTGTACCTTAATGCACACGATTAGAATAGTGCAAAGTGCGACATAAGTTGATAGTCCAGTTAATTATTAGAGTTGAAGATTGGATGGGCTCACAAGAGGTATTCACAAGTCATGTAGAAACTAATATCCATTTTTTTTTTCAATAAAAAAAATGGTATATTATGAGTTACACACACCAGATCTAATACAAACCTTCCATAAAGACCAAAGAAATCAATTTCCTAAAACACACAAGCTGTGGGGAATTAGGCAAGGTTTGTGGGATCATAGCTGAATTGGGTTAGTAGTCCCTCGTTTCAGCCGTGAATCCCGGTCTAAAGCCTGCCGCGCACTTCAGGGTAACTCAATGGATGGTAATCTCTGGCTATGGGTGGCTAATCCCCGCACAATATGCAGAGTAAAGATGAATATTCAAGGTCTCGAATACTTACGCGGAGTAGAAGGCCGGGAATCACCTGAGAAATACCTGTTGAGTCATAACTGCCAGGTTCACCTAATGAGACTCTTGCTTGCGGTGATCGTGGTATACGACTTTATTCATCGCTCAAGGTTCGTGTAGGGGAAGTTGTCCGTCTCACTACCGACTCGTGACTAACGGATCGATTCAGCCTATGCCAGCCGGCACTCAAAACTGGCGTGCTGAAGGTGCCTTCGGTCTATTGTTTTTGGACAGTGTAACAACTGCTTTAAGCTAAGCGACTATCTCTAACTTAACTTGAATATGTGTAGAAGTAATGTAGTAATTGTAGTGTATAATTATTTAGGAGTATATACAGAAATTTCCCTTCGATCCCCACTGGGGAGGGGAATTTATATTTTACAAGCGCCACATCCTTTCTCACAATGCTGTTGCATCGTGTGATATCACATTACCACATTCACCCAAGTCATATAAAACCAGAACGTTTCACACACATCTACCACTGCTGGACCTGCTGCCCCTATAATCACATCTCCAAGGACTTCCCCATCAAGGATAAGAAGTTTGTTCAAGATATCGGAATTATCGACACGAATTCAGATCCTGCACTATCACTACGGCTCCAACATGTCTTAACTGCAAGGGTAATCATCATACCCTTGCGGCTAAGTACCCACTCAGGAAAGAAATCGTATTGAAGAAAACTAAAGAAGATCTGAAGAAGAATACCTCCAATTCACCGAGATACGCTGCAATAACCAAACTACAAGCCAACACCACTAAGATTCTACACGCCACTCTACTCACACCTTCGCTCAGCAAATCCCTCTCTCCACTCCCGACGGTGCTCCTTCCAAGGTGCTGTACTGCATGGTGTATGTACACCTTGCAAACGCTGCAAACCTCTACACTTTCAACAACACTATTAACGAACTATTCCGTCTGAATAACATGCCTGCCTTCAATTTTCCGGATCAGTACTTCCGTCTGCCTTGAAAGAGGAGGCTTGTTCTCCATTTACTTCACAGAAACCAGTTTGATAAAAAAAAAACTAATATATTGTAACTTGTACAACTTAGCGTCAAAAGATTTCTTACTCTGAAGAAATACATTAGCGCTAAGAATTTACATATGTCCGGAAGGTGCAGTTCCCAGTTATTGCACAGAATCAAACAAAATTTGTATCTACACAGAATAAACCCATGACACGTTTCATGCATTTCGTAAGTTGCATCAGCCATTGAAGCCTGATACTATTCACAATTATATTTTAATCAGAGGAAAGCGTTAAACTCGTAAGGGTCATTTAGAGCCTGTAGAATGGGCGGCATTTCCAATGCGATCCAAACAGCTGAAAGATAAGCCAAGTTCCTTGAATCAAGAGCCCCTAACATCAAGGCAAATATAATGCAATATGGTAAAATAACACTATCCCATTTAGAGATTAAAAGTGCAAAAATAGCATCCACACGCTTCATTAAATATACCAACCTTCTAATTAGGATAAACGAATGTTGAAATTTTAAAGCTAATCAGAAGAGCCATTATCTCCACCTGTCATATGGGAACAAAATTTGGGAATGATCTAGGACTGCGTAGCCTCGTACACAGCTGCGCCTGCCAGTTGTTCCATCAGTCTTCCACAAGATACGTTACACGAGCGCTGCAATTTTGAAGCCAGTCGACAAGTGTTCTCAAGTAATAAACAAAAATGTTGATGAGAATGTTCATAAAATAGAAAAAGTCTCTCCATCTTAAGCAAAAACAAACAAACAAAAAAAAACATAAAAACCCTAGACTTTACTTTTTTTATTTTTTTCTTGTTATTTACATTGAATTTAAAATTTTCTACAATTTAAAAAAAATTATTTTGATTTAAAAAAATCTAACTTGACAATTATTAATATAATCAAAAGAAAGCGCTAAGCCCACAAGAGTCATACAGTGTTGCCCAACCTGATAAAATTTTCAAAAAATGAAAATGAGCAAATTGGCAGCAACACAGCCTGAAATTAATGAAGAAAATATTTCCAGTTAAAACAAACCAGCATTTAGGGTTTGAAGCCGATCAGAAGAAGCGTTATCTAGTTATTACAAGAAAAAATTAATATAATTTGGCAAACTGAAATTTGCGCAGCTCATAGTGTGTGAAGTGACAAGTTTGTTTTGATAAAGTAATTAATCGTATTCCAATGTTTCATTTTTTTTAACAATTTCATCACAAGTCCAAATTTACACCTGAGACTAAACTTACGGATTATCAACCTTATTATAGAATGCATCGTCAATAATATTTTAAAGCCAAACAAAAGAAGCGTTCTTTAGTTATTAAATGTAAATTAACATCACTGTTGAATAAAATCTGCAAACTGACGTTACTATATAAGCGCCAGGATTCTTTCTTCTGCTTCAGAATCTCCACGACTATGGTGCTGTTCGCACCTACTCCTAGGTTGAGGGACTGATTACCTCATCTTCTGTACATAGTTCTACTGTCTTCAAGTTATGTCCTAGAATTTGTATTGATAAAGCCACTGGATGGCGAAACGTCTACAATAAAGATACCCAGATGTTGCACATGTGTCTTACTCTCATCTTGTCGGTATTATATACCATTTCGTACACAACTTGTCAGACACTGCAACATCATGGAATCTTAATTCTGAGGACATGTACATAACCTTCACGACTACGACAACTACTACTACAACTAACCCATCTCTTTGGGAAGGACCTACTTCCACTGGGGAATCCCGCCTACCAGTGAATATGCCCTCGTCTGCTACACCTGACGTTACTATATAAGCGCCAGGATTCTTTCTTCTGCTTCAGAATCTCCACGACTATGGTGCTGTTCGCACCTACTCCTAGGTTGAGGGACTGATTACCTCATCTTCTGTACATAGTTCTACTGTCTTCAAGTTATGTCCTAGAATTTGTATTGATAAAGCCACTGTGATGAATGGTTTGAAAAACCGACAAGTTGAAGATTGAGACACTTATGCAGCATATGGGAATCTTTATTCAGGAAACGTTTCGCCACACAGTGGCTTCATCAGTCCAATACAAAGAGGAAGGCGTAAGGAGAGGAGGAGAATGAGGTAATCAGTCCCTCAACCTGGAGTCGATGTGTTCAGTCCATCAATCTTGTAGAAAGTACAGCATAGGGCCGTAGACGTGGCCTTCCTCTTTGTATTGGACTGATGAAGCCACTGTGTGGCGAAACGTTTCCTGAATAAAGATTCCCATATGCTGCATAAGTGTCTCAATCTTCAACTTGTCGGTTTTTCAAACCATTCATCACAACTGTCAGACACGGCAGCATCATGGGGTCTTGTTACAAAGAATTCTTCAACACTTGTTCAACCTTTGGACGAAGACCTACTTCGACTAGTGGATGGTACCACTATGACCCCGCCTCCATCTGCTTCACGTCACCTCACTACAGTATATAAGCCACGTCTACGGCCCTATGCTGTACTTTCTACAAGATTGATGGACTGAACACATCGACTCCAGGTTGAGGGACTGATTACCTCATTCTCCTCCTCTCCTTACGCCTTCCTCTTTGTATTGGACTGATGAAGCCACTGTGTGGCGAAACGTTTCCTGAATAAAGATTCCCATATGCTGCATAAGTGTCTCAATCTTCAACTTGTCGGTTTTTCAAACCATTCATCACAACTGTCAGACACGGCAGCATCATGGGGTCTTGTTACAAAGAATTCTTCAACACTTGTTCAACCTTTGGACGAAGACCTACTTCGACTAGTGGATGGTACCACTATGACCCCGCCTCCATCTGCTTCACGTCACCTCACTACAGTATATAAGCCACGTCTACGGCCCTATGCTGTACTTTCTACAAGATTGATGGACTGAACACATCGACTCCAGGTTGAGGGACTGATTACCTCATTCTCCTCCTCTCCTTACGCCTTCCTCTTTGTATTGGACTGATGAAGCCACTGTGTGGCGAAACGTTTCCTGAATAAAGATTCCCATATGCTGCATAAGTGTCTCAATCTTCAACTTGTCGGTTTTTCAAACCATTCATCACAACTGTCAGACACGGCAGCATCATGGGGTCTTGTTACAAAGAATTCTTCAACACTTGTTCAACCTTTGGACGAAGACCTACTTCGACTAGTGGATGGTACCACTATGACCCCGCCTCCATCTGCTTCACGTCACCTCACTACAGTATATAAGCCACGTCTACGGCCCTATGCTGTGAAGCGATCAAGCGACTTAGCTCGAGTGGTGACGTGTGCTTACCTAACACATCGACGATCTCGCCTCTCTCGAAATTACCCCGTGTTGAGTAGTGCTTTGAGTAGTGCTTGCTGGACCTTCGTCTTCCTCTCCACCATCAGGATTGGTGCGTCGGTGGTTGCCGACCGAAGGGCAGGAAGCCTCTTGCTGCCTGAATTCTCTTCGCCTGTTGACTGCACGCCATACAGCCAGTCTCGCCACCACTCAGGATATACAGTGCTCCATCAAGCTACAGTTCACCTCCTCAGTGTCCTGCGCCAGGCAAGTACGTGTGTCTACTTACACGTACTTGCCTAGCTGAGTACTCTCACTTTTTGGCCGATTGTCACCTCCAATTACATCTTTTCGTAATTAGACGATGCCTTCGTTGCCTTCCACCTCCCACCCCCCTTCCACTCTCCCCCAACCTCCCACACCTGCCTCTGCTTCTACTAAATCCAATTCCTTCTCGCTAAACCTCAAATTTTCTAATCCTGATGCCACTATCTGTCCGGAAAATTTATTATATCAGATCACTGGTGCACCTCAACTTAAAGTCTTCAAAACCAACTCAGGCTTCAAACTCCTTCTTGACAAACATTCCTACGAAGCGTACACCTCAAGCGATACCAGACAAAAACTTCTCAACGCAGGCTTCACCATTATTTGGACTCCTGAGCACCGTGCCAAAAGCACAGTCATTGCTAAACACGTAGACTACTCTCTCCTGACAGCCTATGACACAGACAAAGAAGACTTAATAAAAGATATCAGTACTAAGAACAAAGTCTCTGTTGACGATATTTACAGACCAGAAAACTCTACCATTCTCAAAATACGCTGTTCTACTCCTGCTGACGCCTCTACACTCTTCAGTCAAGGAATCTTTGCCAAGACCATCCGCATTCCTCCAAACGCTCTCTTCACTCCGAACTTCCACCCAATCACACAATGTCTTAAATGCTACAAATTCGGCCACGACAAAAACACATGCACATCTACACAAGTCTGCTCCAGATGTTCAGCAACTGGCCACTTCTGGAATACTTGCAACCTCCCCCTTAAATGTTCTAACTGCGGCGGGTCACACACTGCAGTTGCAAATTCCTGCCCTTCTAGAAAGCACATTCTCTCCTCCCTCAGAGCAAACCAACCTCCCTCCCTACCCAACCCCTTCCCTGCTCCTCCCTCCCCTTCCTTACCTCCCTCCCCTTCCACACCTCCCTCCCCTACCCCCAATGCCTGGGCCTCCCCACGCACTTGGTCTACCTCTTCTACTCTACACACATCAAACACCAACACACAGACTACAAGCACTTCTCCTTCTACACCCACACTAGACTACAAAACTAACTGTCAACTTGCCACTGCTGCCCACTCTGCGATGGTAATCTCACAAGCTTACCAATCAGACTACTCACATGTCCTTAACCTAATCTTGTCTGCTAACAATCTTCCCTCTTTAATTATCCCTCCTTCCTGCTTCTCTTCCAAGCCTCCTACAACCTCTCCCTCCTTCCTCTCTCCCACCCCCCCACTTCCTACTCCCACCAGCTCTCCTCCTCCACTACCTCTCTTCACTACTTCTACACCTCCCACCAACACCCCTACTGCTACTGCTACGACCACCCCTCCCCCCACTTCCTTACCCACTTCATCCCCTTCCAAAGCTTCCACTTCCTCACAGCTTACCAAAACTTCCACTTCCTCTGCATCCACCTTCGCCCACTCCACCACAACCAAAACCTCATCCAGGTCCAACTCCACCTCCTCCAGACAAAATCCACTCAAACCTAAACCTACCCCAACTTCTAACGGACAGACCAAAGAACATAAAAACAGATCCATCTCTTCCTCCCCCTCCAGGAAACGGGTCCGTAGCACCTACAAACACACATCCACTGATGGCACCACTATCACGGGCTTTAATCCAAACTCCTCCCCCGACATTAACTTTGCTAAGACGAAACCATTAAATCACGTTTAAGGCGATTCAGTTCAACGTACGTTCTTACTTTACAATTAGACACCTACTGGCCGAGCTCCTTGAAGCAGAGAGGCCAGATATTGTTTTGCTAAACAGTACCTGCCTCAAAGCCCCTCAATGTATCCGCCATTATGGTTATACTGCACTACAGTCCCCCTATGATCCCCACGATGGGGTTGCCATCCTTGTCAATTCCAACATAAAACATGAATTTCTCCCAATCCCTTTTATTCACCAACACTGTCTTGCGGTCAGAATACACACCCACCTTGGCCCCTTTATCTTTTTCACCACCTATGCTCGCCCAAACACTACTCTCAACATACACGACCTCTCCTTAGTCTTCAACTACACCAACACACCAACTTACCTACTAGCTGACATGAATGCCAAACACACTGCCTTTCATCACACCAGTAACAACCAACTTGGTCACCAATTACTCAACTTCACAAACCATAAACACCTAATTCATCTTGGCCCAGACTTCAATACCTTCTTCAACCACACGGGCCAAGGCAAACCAGACATCATTCTGGCAAACCGAGCCAGCTCTCTATTTCAACATTACATCTCACCTGGCCCTATTACAGGCTCTGATCACATCCCAGTCATCTTACACATCTCCTCCAACCCTATCCTCATTCCAACCACACCTTCATTCTCCTACAAGAACGCTGACTGGGATGCTTTCAAACAACACATAGACAATATTAACCTCACCTATGACTACAACAACAAACCTATCTCTGACATCGATACTCAACTTGATCTCATCCAGGACACCATTACACAAGCAGCCAACATCGCAATACCAAAGAAAACTCACACCACTCGTTATTCCTTCAAACCGTCACTCAGAACAAGAAGACTAATTATCTGCTACCACAACCGCTTCCTCTACAACACACATAGATTTAATCAAGTCCGATTAGATCTCACTTACCTTAGAAACAACATTTTACACAGCCTAGACCAAGACCACAACAATCACTGGTCACGACTAATACAACAAGCGGACAGGCAGCGTGTTAAAAACACTAAAGCCTTCTGGAACTTTATCAAAAAAATCAGAGGCACTACTCCCACCAACAAATTCAAACACATCACCCACAACAACACACACATCTCAGACCCACAGGCTGCTACCAACATCTTCAAACACATCTGGGAGAACATCTTCCACGCTCACCCACCTCACCCTAACGTTATTCAACACATTCAGAACATAGAACACTGGAACACTGCACACACACAAGAAACAACACCAGACAGCCACATACATCTAGACACTCTTACCTCCTCCCAAGAACTCGACACTCCTTTCACCAACACAGACATTAAAACTCTCCTCAGACACCTTCCTCCAAAGGCTCCTGGTGCCTCTGGCCTAAACCATATTATCCTGAAACACCTTCCTGACTCTATCATTACTGCCTACACAAACCTCCTCAATGCCTCCCTTGCCTCTGGATACTTCCCTTCCCTCTTCAAAGCTGCTACTGCTATCCTCCTTCCTAAACCCAATAAAGACCACTCTGACCCTAGAAACTATCGCCCTATCAGCCTCCTCGAAACTTTAGGAAAACTCTTTGAAAAACTCATTAATCATCGCCTTCGCAGATACCTGGAACATAATTCTCTACTTTCAGATGGCCAGTTTGGCTTCAGAACACACAGATCCACACAGGATGCCATTAACATCATTCTCAACTACATCCACATAAACACAAAACAAAGAAACAGGACAGCCCTGGTTGCAAAAGACGTTGAAAAAGCTTTTGACACTGTGTGGCACGAGGGGCTCAAGTACAAACTCTGCACTAACTTCAACCTGCCTCTCAATACTCGTAAACTCCTCTGCAACTTCCTAGACGGCCGTACCATGAGAATCAAATTCCAAGGCTGTTACTCTGACTACTTCACACTAAATGCTGGAGTACCCCAGGGATCTGTCCTTTCCCCTACCCTCTACATTTTATACACTAACGACATTCCAACACCTATATACCACAACTCCATCACACTAGCCTATGCAGACGACATTACACAACTTATCACTCATGCCAATATAGATACACTCACACACAAAACACAAAATGAGGTTGACAGGATAGCCATCTGGGAACAAAAATGGAGGATCAAAACCAATGCAGCAAAATCCAGCATTACGTATTTTAACTACAGGAAACGTGATCCTCCATTACCTGTCGAACTCAGAACAGCTGACACCCGCACTTACTTCCCTATCACACAATCTGTCACTGTCCTTGGCGTTAATCTTGACTACCTTCTTCGTTTACACGGACACATTCACTCAAGGCATGCAATAGCTAGTAAGGCCCTTGCGGGCCTCTACAAGCTGAAACATGCCTCTCAACGCACCAAACTACACCTCTACAAATCCCTAATACGTCCTCTGATAACTTACTCTCCTCTAGCCCTCTCTCTTGCAGCAAAAACAAACTTACTTAAACTGCAGCGTGTCCAGAACAAGGCGCTGCGCTGGGTGCTTGATGTCAGATGGGAGGACTTCGCCACAAGCGAGTCTCTCCATGCCCAGTTAGACGTCCCTGCGCTGAATCTGTACTGGAAGAGGCTCAGTGACAGACAGATAGACAAACTTGAGACACGACATGACTACTGGACCTCTCTCCTTGACGAAGACATTCGCAGACCCACAAACCAACACAACCTTTTCTACTCCTTGCATGATCCTGCTCCTAACCCTACTTACAAATAACCTTGGATCCGCTGACAGGTACCTTCTAAGACAGGTACCATTCTCTGACCCACGTTCGCCTTAGCTTTTTTGGGTTAAGACATGACTCAGTTCTGCACTCCTCTCTAGCTCTAAAGGTCGCAAGTCCCTTACTCCCAGCTCACCCCACCGGAGTCCCAACAGAAGAACCGGAATTTCTCTTTTCAATATCTGTCCCACGATCGCCTTTGCTGCTGGGTTAAGCCCTGGCTCTATTTCTACGACTAAGAACACTCCTCTCCAGCACTATTCTTCGTCTGTCCCGTCTTCCCCGCTCATCCCATTTGGGATCTTACCTGAACTTTCGTTCGTTCGTTCGTTCGTATTCTACTTCAGAATCTCCTGATGGTGGTGGTGTACCACCTACTCCTAGGTTGAGGGACTGATTACCTCATCTTCTGTCATAGTTCTACGTCTTCAAGGTACTTAGTCAGTGGTGACGTGTACTTAGCTCAGTGGTGACGTGTACTTAGCTCTGTGAAGACCTGTTTGTGTGCTCTCTGTGAATCTGAACCAGGATGCCCTCTCTTGAGCAGCTTTACCAGCAGCTGAGAGAAGAACTCAGAGTTGCTAAACTGGAGATACGGCGATTAACGGAGGAGAACAAGAGGATTCGTAGTAATCCTCCTGTTGTGAGTCCCCAGGTTAAGAGGGGAGCTTGGTCAGTGGCCGGGCAACATGGAACCAAGCTGAAGATTAAGAAAACGGTTGGAGAGGCAGAAACAACGAGAAACCAGAAGACTGCCGTGGAAACTTCCAACTCATTCTCGGTGCTACCTGACGAATGTGAGTGTTCTACTGGGAATGCCACAACGAGCACCAAGGAAGCATTGGCAGACGTGAGTGAGACATCCCTAGAAACCCCAACGAAGACCATCGAGAACGTCATGACGAATTCTACAAGTGGTGTAATGCTACCTGGCGAATTTGAGTCGACTACTCGGAGCATCACTACGGACGACGCCAAGGAAGGTAAAAACATTGTTGTTGTTGGGGATAGTCAGATTAGGTACATGGATAGGGCATTCTGTTTGAAGGATAGGAGTAGGAGGCAGAGAGTGTGTTTTCCTGGGGCTGGGATGAAGGATATTGTTAGCCGTCTGGATGACATCATGAGAGGTAATGGGAGCAATCCTATTATCTGTCTCAGTGCTGGAGGCAACGATGTTGGCAGACGTAGGAGTGAGGACCTGATTAGCAGGTATAGGTCAGCAATAGAGATAATTAGGAAGAAGGGTGGGAAACCTGTCATATGTGGCATTTTGCCAAGGAGAGGAGTTGGAAATGAATGGTTGTCCAGAGCAATTGGTGTCAATTGCTGGCTGGACAAATACTGTAAGGAAAATGCGGTAACATTCATTGACAACTGGGACCTCTTCTATGGCAGAAATGACATGTATGCCAGGGATGGGGTTCACTTGTCTAGGTGTGGGGTGGGAGCACTGGCCAACGCAGTGGAGGGAGCTGTTAGGTCTTTAAACTAGGAATAGTTAGTGGTATGGGTTTCTGCGGGAAAACTGTGAAGTCTCAGGGTAGTAATATGAGTACTAGGAGAACTAGTAATAGGCAAAATGAGGTGGATATCGGAAAGCCAGTGGCACTAATTGACAAGGACAGTAATAGGTTTAGTGGAATAACAGAAAGGAGCAGGAATGATAAAGAGAAAGGAGGGTCCTTAAGTATATATTACACAAATAGTCGCAGTGCTAGGAATAAGATGGACGAGTTGAGACTAGTTGCTAGTGCAGGTAACATAGATGTATTTGCCATTACTGAGACGTGGTTTAATTCAAAAAGTCGGGACATGCCTGCAGAATGTCACATTCAGGGTTTCAAATTGTTCCAAGTAGATAGAAGTATCGGGAAGGGGGGTGGGGTGGCATTGTATGTCCGAGATCGCTTGAACTGTTGCATTAAAACGGGTATTAAGTCTGAAGTAACACATACAGAGTCTGTTTGGATAGAATTTTCAGAGGGGCATGAAAAATTAACTTTAGGTGTGATATACCGTCCCCCAAATTTAGATAGGGACCAGGGAAGACTACTATGGGAGGAAATTGTTAGGGCCACAAGGCACGATAATGTAGTAATTCTAGGAGACTTTAACTTTAGTCATATTGATTGGAATTTCTTGACTGGGAATTTAGAATCATACGACTTCTTAGAAGTAGTTCAGGATTGTTTTCTGAAGCAGTTTGTGACAGAACCTACAAGGGGTAATAACCTGCTTGACTTAGTTCTGGCAAACAATGAATCCCTTGTTAATAATTTAGAAGTTTCAGAAGAACTGGGTGCTAGCGACCACAAATCAATTACATTTAGAATTGAATGGAAGTATGATAGTAGGGATAACTCAGTAACAGTCCCAGATTTTCGCTTAGCAGATTACGATGGGCTTAGAGAACACTTATCATCTGTTGACTGGGGTAACGAAGAGAGCTATCAATATGACAGTTTTCTGAACACAATACATGCTGCTCAAAGAACATTTATCCCTTATAAAGAAATTAGATCAAATAGAAATGACCCAAAATGGATGAATAATAGGCTGAAATATCTACTAGGGCATAAGAAAGGAATTTATAGGCGTATCAAAAGAGGCGAGGGTCATCTTATGAATCAGTATATTGACACTAAGAGGGACATTAAAAAGGGGATAAGAAAAGCTAAAAGGGACTATGAAATTAAAGTTGCTAGGGATTCTAAAACTAACCCAAAAAGTTTTTTCCAGGTATATAGAACAAAAGTCAGAGATAAGATAGGTCCCCTTAAAAATAACTATGGGCATCTTACTGACAAAGAGAATGAAATGTGCTCGATTTTAAATAATTATTTTCTCTCGGTTTTTACACAGGAAGACACTAATAATATTCCGGTAATTAATTTTTATAGTGGGCCAGAAGAAGATAAATTATGTAACATCATAGTCACTAGTGAAATGGTTGTGAAGCAGATAGACCGACTGAAGCAAAATAAGTCACCGGGTCCTGATGAGGTTTTTTCAAGGGTTCTAAAGGAATGCAAAATGGAAGTCTGTGAACCATTAACTAATATTTTTAATTTATCTCTTCAAACAGGTGTAGTGTCTGATATGTGGAAGATGGCTAATGTAATTCCTATTTTTAAAACAGGGGACAAGTCGTTACCGTCAAATTACCGCCCAATAAGCCTGACCTCAATTGTAGGCAAATTACTAGAGTCAATTATAGCTCAAATTATAAGAAGCCATCTCGATAAGCATAGCTTGATTAATGATACTCAGCATGGATTCACAAGAGGCCGGTCTTGTCTAACTAATTTATTAACTTTTTTCAGTAAAGCTTTTGAGGCTGTTGACCACGATAAAGAATTTGATATTATTTACTTAGATTTTAGTAAGGCATTTGATAGAGTTCCGCACCAAAGACTGTTGAAGAAAGTAGCAGCTCATGGCATTGGGGGAAGAGTGCTCTCGTGGATCGAATCATGGCTCACAGACAGGAAGCAGAGAGTGTCCATAAATGGGGTTAAATCCGAGTGGGGATCAGTAACAAGTGGCGTTCCACAGGGATCAGTCTTGGGCCCGTTGTTGTTTATAATATATATCAATGATCTTGATGAAGGAATTACTAGTGATATGAGCAAATTCGCCGATGACACGAAGATAGGTAGGATAATTGATTCAAACGTAGATGTTAGGGAACTTCAGGAGGATTTAGACAAACTCTACTCTTGGTCAGAAAAGTGGCAGATGCAGTTCAATGTAGATAAATGCAAGGTTCTGAAGCTCGGAAGTGTCCATAACCCTAGCACTTATAAGTTAAATAATGTAGAACTTAGCCATACAGATTGCGAAAAGGACTTGGGGGTTATGGTAAGCAGCAACCTTAAACCAAGACAGCAATGCCTAAGCGTACGTAATAAGGCAAATAGATTACTGGGATTTATATCAAGAAGTGTAAGCAACAGAAGTCCAGAGGTCATACTGCAGCTTTATACATCATTAGTAAGGCCTCACCTAGATTATGCAGCTCAATTCTGGTCTCCATATTACAGAATGGACATAAATTCGTTAGAAAACATTCAGCGTAGGATGACTAAATTAATACATAGCATTAGAAATCTTCCTTATGAAGAAAGATTGAAGACTCTTAAGTTACATTCACTTGTTAGACGAAGAATGAGGGGAGACCTGATCGAAGTGTATAAGTGGAAGATAGGTATTAATAAAGGGGATATTAACAAGGTCTTGAGGATATCTCTCCAAGAGAGAACCCGCAGTAATGGATTTAAATTAGATAAGTTTAGATTTAGAAAGGACATAGGAAAGTATTGGTTTGGAAATAGGGTAGTTGATGAGTGGAACAGTCTACCTAGTTGGGTTATTGAGGCTAGGACTTTGGGTAGTTTCAAATTTAGGTTGGATAAGTACATGAGTGGGAGGGGTTGGATTTGAGTGGGACTTGCACATCAGAGCTTATTTCTTGGGTAGCATTGAAAATTGGGTTGGTCAAATGTTTGTTAGTGGGATGAATTGTAAAGGACCTGCCTAGTATGGGCCAACAGGCCTGCTGCAGTGTTCCTCCTTTCTTATGTTCTTATGTTCTTATGTACGCTTAGGCATTGCTGTCTTGGTTTAAGGTTGCTGCTTACCATAACCCCCAAGTCCTTTTCGCAATCTGTATGGTTAAGTTCTACATTATTTAACTTATAAGTGCTAGGGTTATGGACACTCCCGAGCTTCAGAACCTTGCATTTATCTACATTGAACTGCATCTGCCACTTTTCTGACCAAGAGTAGAGTTTGTCTAAATCCTCCTGAAGTTCCCTAACATCTACGTTTGAATCAATTATCCTACCTATCTTCGTGTCATCGGCGAATTTGCTCATATCACTAGTAATTCCTTCATCAAGATCATTGATATATATTATAAACAACAACGGGCCCAAGACTGATCCCTGTGGAACGCCACTTGTTACTGATCCCCACTCGGATTTAACCCCATTTATGGACACTCTTTGCTTCCTGTCTGTGAGCCATGATTCGATCCACGAGAGCACCCTTCCCCCAATGCCATGAGCTGCTACTTTCTTCAACAGTCTTTGGTGCGGAACTCTATCAAATGCCTTACTAAAATCTAAGTAAATAATATCAAATTCTTTATCGTGGTCAACAGCCTCAAAAGCTTTACTGAAGAAAGTTAATAAATTAGTTAGACAAGACCGGCCTCTTGTGAATCCATGCTGAGTATCATTAATCAAGCTATGCTTATCGAGATGGCTTCTTATAATCTCAGCTATAATTGACTCTAGTAATTTGCCTACAATTGAGGTCAGGCTTATTGGGCGGTAATTTGACGGTAACGACTTGTCCCCTGTTTTAAAAATAGGAATTACATTAGCCATCTTCCACATATCAGACACTGCACCTGTTTGAAGAGATAAATTAAAAATATTAGTTAATGGTTCACAGACTTCCATTTTGCATTCCTTTAGAACCCTTGAAAAAACCTCATCAGGACCCGGTGACTTATTTTGCTTCAGTCTGTCTATCTGCTTCACAACCATTTCACTAGTGACTGTGATGTTACATAATTTATCTTCTTCTGATCCACTATAAAAATTAATTACCGGAATATTATTAGTGTCTTCCTGTGTAAAAACCGAGAGAAAATAATTATTTAAAATCGAGCACATTTCATTCTCTTTGTCAGTAAGATGCCCATAGTTATTTTTAAGGGGACCTATCTTATCTCTGACTTTTGTTCTATAGACCTGGAAAAAACTTTTTGGGTTAGTTTTAGAATCCCTAGCAACTTTAATTTCATAGTCCCTTTTAGCTTTTCTTATCCCCTTTTTAATGTCCCTCTTAATGTCAATATACTGATTCATAAGATGACCCTCGCCTCTTTTGATACGCCTATAAATTCCTTTCTTATGCCCTAGTAGATATTTCAGCCTATTATTCATCCATTTTGGGTCATTTCTATTTGATCTAATTTCCTTATAAGGGATAAACGTTCTTTGAGCAGCATGTATTGTGTTCAGAAAACTGTCATATTGATAGCTCTCTTCGTTACCCCAGTCAACAGATGATAAGTGTTCTCTAAGCCCATCGTAATCTGCTAAGCGAAAATCTGGGACTGTTACTGAGTTATCCCTACTATCATACTTCCATTCAATTCTACATGTAATTGATTTGTGGTCGCTGGCACCCAGTTCCTCTGAAACTTCTAAATTATTAACAAGGGATTCATTGTTTGCCAGAACTAAGTCAAGCAGGTTATTACCCCTTGTAGGTTCTGTCACAAACTGCTTCAAAAAACAATCCTGAACTACTTCTAAGAAATCGTATGATTCTAAATTCCCAGTCAAGAAATTCCAATCAATATGACTAAAGTTAAAGTCTCCTAGAATTACTACATTATCGTGCCTTGTGGCCCTAACAATTTCCTCCCATAGTAGTCTCCCCTGGTCCCTATCTAAATTTGGGGGACGGTATATCACACCTAAAATTAATTTTTCATGCCCCTCTGAAAATTCTATCCAAACAGACTCTGTATGTGTTACTTCAGACTTAATACCTGTTTTTATGCAACAGTTCAAGCGATCTCGGACATACAATGCCACCCCACCCCCCTTCCCGATACTTCTATCTACTTGGAACAATTTAAAACCCTGAATGTGACATTCTGCAGGCATGTCCCGACTTTTTGAATTAAACCACGTCTCAGTAATGGCAAATACATCTATGTTACCTGCACTAGCAACTAGTCTCAACTCGTCCATCTTATTCCTAGCACTGCGACTATTTGTGTAATAAATATTTAATGACCCTCCTATCTCTTTACCCTTCCTGCTCCTTTCTGTTATTCCACTAAACCTATTACTGTCATTGTCAATTAGTGCCACTGGCTTTCCAATATCCTCCTCATTTTGCCTATTACTAGTTCTCCTAGTACTCATGTTACTACCCTGCGACTTCACAGTTTTCCCGCCAAAACCCATACCACTAACTATTCCTAGTTTAAAGACCTAACAGCTCCCTCCACTGCGTTGGCCAGTGCTCCCACCCCACACCTAGACAAGTGAACCCCATCCCTGGCATACATGTCATTTCTGCCATAGAAGAGGTCCCAGTTGTCAATGAATGTTACCGCATTTTCCTTACAGTATTTGTCCAGCCAGCAATTGACACCAATTGCTCTGGACAACCATTCATTTCCAACTCCTCTCCTTGGCAAAATGCCACATATGACAGGTTTCCCACCCTTCTTCCTAATTATCTCTATTGCTGACCTATACCTGCTAATCAGGTCCTCACTCCTACGTCTGCCAACATCGTTGCCTCCAGCACTGAGACAGATAATAGGATTGCTCCCATTACCTCTCATGATGTCATCCAGACGGCTAACAATATCCTTCATCCCAGCCCCAGGAAAACACACTCTCTGCCTCCTACTCCTATCCTTCAAACAGAATGCCCTATCCATGTACCTAATCTGGCTATCCCCAACAACAACAATGTTTTTACCTTCCTTGGCGTCGTCCGTAGTGATGCTCCGAGTAGTCGACTCACATTCGCCAGGTAGCATTACACCACTTGTAGAATTCGTCATGACGTTCTCGATGGTCTTCGTTGGGGTTTCTAGGGATGTCTCACTCACGTCTGCCAATGCTTCCTTGGTGCTCGTTGTGGCATTCCCAGTAGAACACTCACATTCGTCAGGTAGCACCGAGAATGAGTTGGAAGTTTCCACGGCAGTCTTCTGGTTTCTCGTTGTTTCTGCCTCTCCAACCGTTTTCTTAATCTTCAGCTTGGTTCCATGTTGCCCGACCACTGACCAAGCTCCCCTCTTAACCTGGGGACTCACAACAGGAGGATTACTACGAATCCTCTTGTTCTCCTCCGTTAATCGCCGTATCTCCAGTTTAGCAACTCTGAGTTCTTCTCTCAGCTGCTGGTAAAGCTGCTCAAGAGAGGGCATCCTGGTTCAGATTCACAGAGAGCACACAAACAGGTCTTCACAGAGCTAAGTACACGTCACCACTGAGCTAAGTACACGTCACCACTGAGCTAAGTACACGTCACCACTCTCTAAGTACTCGTCACCACTGAGCTAAGTACACGTCACCACTGAGCTAAGTACACGTCACCACTGAGCTAAGTACACGTCACCACTTTCTAGGCTATTCCACTGCCTGACATCTCTATGACTGAAGAAATACTTCCTAATATCTCGCTGACTCATCTGTGTCTTCAACTTCCAGTTGTGACATCTTGTTTCTGTGTCCCCTCCCTGGAACATCCTGTCTTTGCCCACCTTGTCCATCCCTCGCAGTATTTTATATGTCGTTATCATGTCTCCCCTGACCCTCCTGTCCTCCAGTGTCGTCAGGCCGATTTCCCTTAACCTTTCTTCATAGGGCATTCCCCTTAGCTCTGGAACTAACCTTGTTGCAAACCTTTGCACTTTCTCTAATTTCTTGACGTGCTTGATCAAGTGCGGGTTCCAAACAGGTGCTGCATACTTCAGTATGGGCCTTACGTACACGGTGTACAGTGTTTTGAACGATTCCTTACTAAGGTATCGGAACGCTGTTCTCAGGTTTGCCAGGCGCCCATATGCTGCAGCAGTTGTCAGGTTGAAGTGTGCTTCCGGAGACATGCTCGGTGTTATACTCACCCCAAGATCTTTCTCCTTGAGCAAGGTTTGCAGTCTTTGGTCACCTAGCCTATACTCCTTCTGCGGTCTTCTGTGCCCTTCCCCGATCTTCATTATTTTGCATTTGGCGGGGTTAAATTCGAGAAGCCAGTTGCCGGACCAGGTGTCCAGTCTGTCCAGGTCTCTTTGAAGTCCTGCCTGATGCTCATCTGATTTAATTCTCCTCATTAACTTCACGTCATCTGCGAGCAGGGACACTTTTGTGTCTAACCCTTCCATCATGTTCACATATACCAAAAATAGCACTGGTCCTAGGACGACCCCTGTGGGACCCCGTGCGTCACAGGTACCTACTGTGATACCTCATCTGATGAGATATCAACTCATCAGAGTTATCAGAGCTTATTTCTTGGGTAGCAGTGAAAATTGGCTGGGCAAATGTTTTGTTGGTGGGATGGATTGTAAAGGACCTTCCTAGTATGGGCCAACAGGCCTGCTGCAGTGGTCCTCCTTTCTTATGTTCTTATCACGTACCATGACTCGTTGCTGCCTCCCTGTCAGGTATTCTCTGATCGATTGCAGTGCCCTTCCTGTTATATGTGCCTGATCCTCTAGCTTCTGCACTAATCTCTTGTGAGGAACTGTGTCAAAGGCCTTCTTGCAGTCCAAGAAGATGCAATCAACCCACCCCTCTCTCTCTCTCGTGTCTTACTTCTGTTACTTTAGCATAAAACTCCAGAAGGTTTGTGACACAGGATTTGCCTTTCCATGAATTCGTGCTGGTTGGCGTTTATACTCTTGTTCCATTCCAGGTGCTCCACCACTCTCCTCCTGATAATCTTCTCCATAACTTTGCATACTATACACGTCAGTGACACAGGTCTATAGTTTAGTGCCTCTTTTCTGTCTCCTTTTTTTAAAAATGGGAACTACATTTGCCGTCTTCCATACCTCAGGTAGTTGCCCAGTTTCCAGGGATGTGTTGAAGATTGTGGTAAGTGGCGCACACAGCATATCTGCTCCCTCTCTAAGGGCCCGTGGGGAGATGTTATCTGGTCCCATTGCCTTTGAGGTATCGATGTCCCTTAGTAGCTTCTTCACCTCCTCCTCATTTGTATGTATGCCATCCAACACTTGTTGGTATATTCCTTGTTGGTGTCCCCCTCTGTTCTGTCCCCCCAGAGGCCTTCCTGTCTCCACTGTAAATACTTCCTTAAATCTCATATTGAGCTCCTCACATACTTCTTGACCATTTCTTGTGAGTTCTCCACCTTCTTTCCTCAGCCTTATCACCTGGCCTTTGTCTGTTGTCTTCTTCCTAATGTGGCTATACAGCAGTTTCGGGTCAGACTTGACTTTCGATGCTATATCGTTTTTGCACTGTCGCTGGGCCTCCCTCCTTATCTGTGCATACTTGTTTCTGGCTCTTCTACTAATCTCCTTATTTTCCTGGGTCCTTTGCCTTCTGTACCTTTTCCATTCTCTGGTGCACTTAGTTTTTGCCTCCCTACACCTTCGGGGAAACCAAGGATTCGCTTTGGTCTTCCTATTATTTCTGTTTCCCTTTCCTCTGCCTCCTTGCACTTTGTTGTTACATATTCCATCATCTCGTTTACTGATTTTCCTACCAGTTCTCTGTCCCACTGAACCTCCTGCAGGAAGTTCCTCATACCTGTGTAGTCCCCCCTTTTATAGTTTGGCTTTTCCCATTCATTTCCTGTTACCTTCTCCACATGTAACTCTACTATATAATCAAAACTCAGAACCACGTGATCACGAGGTCCAAGGGGCCTATCGTAAGTGATGTCCTCAATGTCTGAACTGCTCAGGGTGAACACAAGATCCAGTCTTGCTGGCTCATCCTCCTGTCTCTCTCTTGTAGTGCCCCTTACATGTTGATGCATGAGGTTTTCAAGTACCACATCCATCATCTTAGCTCTCCATGTTTCGGGACCCCCATGTGGCTCAAGGTTTTCCCAGTCAATCTCCCTGTGGTTGAAATTGCCCATTACCAGTAACTTTGCTCTGCTCGAGTGAGCTCTTCTTGCCACCTCAGCCAGTGTGCCCACCATCGCTCTGTTGTTTTCTTCATACTCCTCTCTGTGGTGGGTTATACATCACTCCAATGACTACTTTATGTTCTCCAGACTGAATTGTACCTACTATGTAGTCCCTTTCTCCAATCATGTCCATGCCTTCCATTTCCTCAAATCCCCATCGGTTTTTTATGAGCAGTGCAACCCCTCCTCCCCCTCTACTCCTATATTTCCTCAGGATCTGATATCCCGGTGGGAAGATTGCATCTGTTATTGTCTCAGCGAGTTTCGTTTCTGTGACTGCTATGATGTCTCGAGATTTCTTGCTGATTCTTTCATGCCACTCCTCATATTTATTCGTTATTCCATCCACATTTGTGTACCAAACCTTCAGCTTCTTTTCTATCACTGTGGTCCTGGGAGAATATTGGGATTGGGGGAGTGAGAGCCTTGGTGAGGGCCTATGGGGGGCTGTGGTGTGGGTGTGGTTTGTGATGATGGGGGTGGGGTCAGAATGCCCATAGGGGCAGCTGTTGGGGTGAGGTTTGTGATGTGGGGGTTGGTGGCAGAGGGAACAGTGTGTGGGTTCTGGTTTAGATTGCTCAGTTGCGTTGGGACTGTCGTGGTTGGAATCCTTCTGCGGGAGTTTCTGCAGGGTGTGTTTGCCCTTCCTCCTGTGTCTGGGTCCTGCTCATCTTCAACATTGCCTCTCGTTCCACCTTGAGTTTCTGTACCCTCTCTTTCAGTTCAGTCCTTTCTTCTTGTGTTCTGTCATGATCGAGGTACACTCTCTGGTGCCCCTGTTTGTCCCTAAGTCGTGCTTTCTCTTGCAGGATCCTGATTCAAGCTGATTCTTCCTTGAAAATTACTTTGTGTGTGTGTGTGTGTGTGTGTGTGTGTGTGTGTGTGTGTGTGTGTGTGTGTGTGTGTGTGTGTGTGTGTATGTATGTGTGTGTGTGTGTGTGTGTGTGTGTGTGTGTGTGTATGTATGTGTGTGTGTACTCACCTAATTGTACTCACCTAATTGTGGTTGCAGGGGTCGAGACTCAGCTCCTGGCCCCGCCTCTTCACTGATCGCTACTAGTTCCTCTCTCTCTCTGCTTCCTGAGCTGTATCATACCTCTTCTTAAAACTATGTATGGTTCCTGCCTCCACTACTTCGCTTGCTAGGCTATTCCACTTCCTGACAACTCTATGACTGAAGAAATACTTCCTAACGTCCCTGTGACTCGTCTGAGTCTTCAGCTTCCAGTTGTGACCCCTTGTCCCTGTGTCCCCTCTCTGAAACATCCTATCTCTGTCCACCTTGTCTATTCCCCGCAGTATCTTGTATGTCGTTATCATGTCTCCCCTGACCCTTCTGTCCTCCAGTGTCGTCAGTCCGATATCCCTCAACCTCTCCTAGTACGACATTCCCCTGAGCTCTGGGACTAGCATTGTTGCAAACCTTTGTACTTTCTCTAACTTCTTGACGTGCTTGACCAGGTGTGGGTTCCAGACTGGTGCTGCATACTCCAGTATGGGCCTAACGTACACAGTGTACAGTGTCTTGAACGATTCCTTATTAAGGTATCGGAACACTATTCTCAGGTTTGCCAGGCGCCCATATGCTGCAGCAGTTATTTGGTTGATGTGTGCCTCCGGTGATGTGCTCGGTGTTATGGTCACCACAAGGTCTTTCTCCCTGAGTGAGGTCTGTAGTCTTTGTCCACCTAGCCTATACTCTGTCTGCGGTCTTCTTTGCCCCTCCCCAATCTTCATGACTTTGCATTTGGCTGGATTGAATTCGAGAAGCCAGTTACTGGACCACATGTCCAGTCTGTCCAGGTCTCTTTGCAGTCCTGCCTCATCCTCATCCGATTTAATTCTTCTCATCAACTTCACATCATCTGCGAATAGGGACACTTCAGAGTCTATTCCTTCCATCATGTCGTTCACATATATCAAAAATAGCACTGGTCCTAGAACTGACCCCTGTGGGACCCCGCTCGTCACAGGCGCCCACTGTGATACCTCTTCATGTACCATGACTCGTTGCTGCCTCCCTGTCAGGTATTCCCTTATCCATTGCAGTGCCCTCCCTGTTACATGCGCCTGATCCTCCAGCTTCTGCACTAATCTCTTGTGGGGAACTGTGTCAAAGGCCTTCCTGCAGTCTAGGAAAACGCAATCTACCCACCCCTCTCTCTCGTGTCTTACTTCTGTTACCTTGTCATAAAACTCCAGGAGGTTTGTGATACAAGATTTGCCTTCCACGACTCAAGAAATCGTAATGACACGATTGCAAACAAACCATACCCCCGGCCGGGATTGAACCCGCGGTCATAGTCTCAAAACTCCAGCCCGTCGCGTTAGCCACTAGACCAGCTAGCCACAATAAGATTCATCCAACTAGGTATATTTCTACACCATAGGAAGGTTAGCACAGGCACCTCTGTGACCACAAATGCAAGTTTTTACAGACAAATCTCCAGCTAGCGTGGCCGTGACGAACTCTAGCTCAAGTCCCTTCACTGCCGTCCTATGGTGTAGAAATATACCTAGTTGGATGAATCTTATTGTGGCTAGCTGGTCTAGTGCCTAACGCGACGGGCTGGAGTTTTGAGACTCTATGACCGGGGGTTCAATCCCGGCCGGGGGTATGGTTTGCCTTCCATGAACCCATGCTGGTTTTCATTTATAATCTTGTTCCTTTCCAGGTGTTCGACCACTCTCCTCCTGATAATCTTCTCCATGACTTTGCACAATACATGTCAGAGACACAGGTCTGTAGTTTAGTGCCTCGTTTCTGTTTCCTTTCTTAAATATGGGGACTACATTAGCTGTCTTGCATTTCTCAGGTAGTTGCCCAGTTTCAAGGGATGTGTTGAAGATTGTGGTTAGAGGCACACACAGCATCTCTGCTCCTTCTCTAAGGACCCATGGGGAGATGTTGTCCGGTCCCATCGCCTTTGAGGTGTCAAGGTCACTTAGGAGCTTCTTCACCTCCTCCTCAGTTGTTCGTATGTCATCCAACACTTGTTGGTATATTCCTTCTTGATGTTCCCTTCTGTGCTGTCTTCCCACAGCACTTCCTGTCTCTACTGTAAAAACTTCCTTAAATCTCCTGTTCAGCTCCTCACATACCTCCTGATCATTTCTTGTGAGTTCTCCACCTTCTGTCCTTAATCTGATCACCTGGTCTTTGACTGTTGTCTTCCTCCTGATGTGGCTATACAACAGTTTCGGGTCAGTCTTGATTCTCGATGCTATGTCATTTTCATACTGTCGCTGGGCCTCCCTCCTTACCTGTGCATACTCATTCCTGGCTCTGCGACTGATCTCCCTATTTTCGTCTGTTCTCTGCCTTCTGTACTTTTTCCATTCTCTATTGCACTTTGTTTTTGCCTCCTTACACCGTCGGGTAAACCAGGGGTTCGTTCTGGTCTTCCCGTTGTTACTGTTGCCCTTAGGAATAAACCTTTCCACTGCCTCCTTGCATTTTGTTGTTACATATTCTATCATTTCATTTACTGGCTTTCCTGCCAGTTCTCTGTCCCACTGGACCTCCCGCAGGAAGTTCTTCAACCCTATGTAGTCCCCTCTTTTATAGTCAGGCTTTTCCCATTCAACTCCTGTTATTCTCTCCACTTGCAGCTCTACTATGTATTCAAAGCACAGAACCACGTGGTCGCTAGCTCCTAGGGGACTCTCATACTTGATGTCCTCAATGTCTGAGCTGCCTAGGGTGAACACAAGGTCCAATCTTGCTGGTTCATCCTCCCCTCTCACTCTGGTAGTGTCCTTAACATGTTGGTGCATGAGGTTTTCCAGGACCACGTCCAACATCTTGGCTCTCCATGTTTCGGGACCCCAATGTGGCTCCAGGTTTTCCCAGGCAATCTCCCTGTGGTTGAAATCCCCCATAACCAGCAACTTTGCTCTGCTGGAGTGAGCTCTTCTTGCCACCTCAGCAAGTGTGTCCACCATTGCTCTGTTGCTCTCTTCATATTCCTCTCTTGGCCTCCTGCAGTTCTGTGGTGGATTATACATCACTGCAATGACCACTTTGTCTTCCCCAGACTGAAGTTACCTACTATGTAGTCTCTTTCTCCCGTCTCGTCTATGCCTTCCATTTTCTCGAATTTCCATCTGTTTTTTACGAGCAGAGCAACCCCACCTCCCCCCCTGCCCCTTCTATCTTTCCTCATGATCTGGTATCCTGGTGGGAAGATTGCATCTGTTATTGTCTCCGTGAGTTTTGTTTCTGTAACTGCTATGATGTCTGGGGACTTCTCATTGATTCTTTCTTGCCATTCCTCATGTTTATTCGTTAACCCATCTGCATTTGTGTACCAAACCTTCAACTTCTGTTCTAATACTGTAACTGTGGTGCGGGGGGTGGGAACAGAGGGATCGGTGTGTGATGGTTGGTTTGGATTGTTCAGTTGCCTTGGGGGTGTCGTGGCTGGAGTCCTTCCGCAGGTGTTTCTGGGGGGTGTGCTTGTCCTTCCATTTGATCCTGGGTGTGTGTGTGTGTATGTGTGTGTGTGTGTGTGTGTGTGTGTGTGTGTGTGTGTGTGTGTGTGTGTGTGTGTGTGTGTGTGTATGTGTGTGTATATATGTGTGTGTGTGTGTGTGTGTGTGTGTGTGTGTGTGTGTGTGTGTGTGTGTGTGTGTGTGTGTGTGTGTGTGTGTGTGTGTATGTGTGTGTGTTTGTGTGTGTGTATGTATGTGTGGGTGTGTGTACTCGCCTAGTTGTGCTCACCTAGTTGTGGTTGAACGGGTCGATTCACAGCTCCTGGCCCCCCATCTTCACCGGTCGCTACTAGGTCACTTTCCCTATTTCTTGAGCTTTATCATACCTCTTCTTAAAGATATGTATGGATCACTTTCCAGCCTGTTCCACTTCCTGACAATTCTGTGACTGAAGAAATATTTCCTAACATCCCTGTGACCCATTTGAGTCTTCAACTTCCAATTTTGGCCACTTGTTGTTGTGTCCCATCTCTAGAAAATACTGTCTCTGTCCACCATGTCGATTCCTCTCAGTATTTTGCATTTCGTTATCATGTCCTCCCTATCTCTCCTGTCCTCCAGTGTCGTCAGGTTGATTTCCCTTAACCTCTCCTCATAGCTCCGGGAGTAGTCTCGTTGTAAACGTTTGCACTTCTCTAATTTCCTTACGTGGGTGTGGGTTCCAAACAGGAGCTGCATACTCCAATATGGCCTGACGTACACTGTGTAGAGGGTTCTGAACAATTCCTTGCTGAGATGTCGGAATGCTATACTCAGGTTTGCCAAGCGCCAATATGATGCAGCAGTTATTTGGTTGATGTGCACCTCAGGAGATGTGCCCGGTGTTATACTCACCCCAAGATCCTTTTCCTCTGAGTGAGGTTTGTAGTCTCTGGCCCCCTAGACTGTATTTCATCTGCAGTCTGCTTTGCCCTTCCCCAATCTTCATGACTTTGCACTTCATGGGGTTGAACTCCAGGAGCCAGTTTCTGGACCAGGCCCGCAGCCTGTCCAGATCTTTTTATAATCCTGCCTGGTCCTCCTCCGATTGAATTCTCATTAACTTCACATCGTCTGCAAACAGGAACACTTCTGATTCTATTCCTTCCATCATATCGTTCACAAATACCATAATTATTATTATAATCAAGGGAAAAGCGCTAAACCCGTAGGGATTATACATCGCCTGTGGGGGGATGTGGAATGTATTCCGGTTTAATTCAGGGAACTGGAGCACAGATCCAATTCCCTAGATCAAGAGCCCCTCACCAGCATCAAGGTTACAAATACCAGGAACAGCACCGATTTTAGGACTTAACCCTGTAGAACTCCGCTCGTCAGCAGCGCCCACTCTGACACCTCATCACGTACAAAGAATCTCTGTTGCCTTCCTGTTAGGTATTCTCTGATCCATTGCAGTGCCATCCCTGTTATACCTGCCTGGTCCTCCAGCTTTTGCACTAATCTCTTGTGTGGTATTGTGTCAAAGGTCTTTTTACAGTCCAAGAAAACGCAATCTCCCCACCCCTCTCTCTCTCTTGTCTTACTGCTGAAACTGTGCTGGTTGTCGTTAATGAGCTCATTCCCTTCTAGGTGCTCCAACACTCTTCTGATAATCTTCTCAATGACTTTGCATACTATACATGTCAGTGACACTGGTCTGTAGTTTAATGCTTCGTGTCTGTCTCCTTGTTTTAAAAACTTGGACTACATTTGCTTTTCTTCCACTCCTCAGGTAGTCGTCCTGTTTCGACAAATGTGTTGAAGATTGTTGTTAGTGGTACACAGAGTGCCTCTACTCCCTTTCTCAGGACCCATGGAGCGATGTTATCCGGCCCCATTGCCTTTGAGGTACCTATGTCATTTAGCAGCCTCTTCACCTTATCCTCGGTTGTATGTATTGTGTCCAACACTTGATTGTGTACCCCACCTCTCCATCTTTCTGGAGTCCCCTCTGTCTTCTCTGTGAATATTTCTTGGAATCTCCAATATAGGCCTAACATACACGGTGTATAGAGTCCTGAATGACTCCTTATTGAAATGTTGGAATGCTGTTCTCATGTTTGCTAGGCACCTGTATGCTACAACAGTTATTTGTTTGATGTGTGCCTCAGGAGATATACCCGGTGTTATACTCACCTCAAGATCTTTTTCCTTGAGTGAGGTTTGTAGTCTCTGGCCCCCTAGACTATAATCCGTCTGTGGTCTTCTCTGCCCCTCCCAAATCTTCATGACTTTGCACTTAGTGAAGTTGAACTCCAGGAGCCATTTGCTGGACCAGCTCTTTGTAGTACTGCCTGGTCCTTGTTCGACTGAACTCTTCTCATCAACTTCACATCATCTGCAAACAGAGACACTTCTGAGTCTATTCCTTCCGTTATATCATTTACAAATACCAGAAACAGCACTGGCCATAGGACTGACCCCTGTGGAATCCCGCACGTCACAGTCGCCCACTCTGACACCTTGCCGCGTACCGTGACTAGCTGTGGTCTTCCTGACAGGTATTCCCTGAGCCACTGCAGTGCCTTCCCTGTTATCCCTGCCTGATCCTCCAGCTTTTGCACTAATTTCCTGTGTCAAACGCCTTCCTACAGTCCAAGAAAATGCAATCAACCCACCCCTTTCTCTCTTGTCTTACCGCTGTCACCCTGTCATAGAACTCTGGTAGGTTTGTGACACAGAATTTGCCGCCCCTGAAACCATGCTGGCTGTCGTTGATAAGCTCATTCCTTTCTAGATGCTCCACCAGTCTTCTGATAATCTTCTCAGTAACTTTGCATACTATACATGTCAGTGACACTGGTCTGTAGTTTGATGCTTCGTGTCTGTCTCCTCTTTTTAAAACCTGGAACTACGTCTGCTGTCTTCCGTTCCTCAGGTAGTCGCCCTGTGTCGATAGATATGTTGAAGATTGTTGTTAGTGGTACACAGCGCCTCTCTCAGGACCCATGGAGAGATGTTATCCGGCCCCATCGCCATTGAGGTATCTAGCTCGCTTAGAAGCATCTTCACTTCTTCCTCGGCTGTATATCTTGTATCCAACAGTTGGTGGTGTACCCCACCTCTCTTTTTTTCTGGAGTCCCTTCTGTCTCCTTTGTGAACACTTCTTTGAATCTCATGTTGAGTTCCTCACATACTTCACGTCGTTTCTTGTGATCTCCTCTCCTTCCTTCCTCAGCCTGATTACCAGGTCCTTGACTGTTGTTTTTCTCCAGATGTGGCTGTACAACAGCTTCGTGTCAGCTCTGCCTTTTGCTGCTATGTCATTTTTGTATTGTCGTTGGGCCTCCCTTCTTATCTGTGCATATTCATTTCTGTGTGTGTGTGTGTGTGTGTGTGTGTGTGTGTGTGTGTGTGTGTGTGTGTGTGTGTGTGTGTGTGTGTGTGTGTGTGTGTGTGTGTGTGTGTACTCACCTAATTGTATTCACCTAATTGTGGTTGCAGGGGTCGATTCATAGCTCCTGACCCCGCCTCTTCACTGGTCGCTACTAGCCCTCCCTCTCTACTCCGTGAGCTTTATTATACCTCATCTTAAAGCTATGTATGGATCTTGCTTCCACCACCTCCCTTTCCAGACAATTCCACTTCCTGACCACTCTGTGACTGAAGAAATACTTTCTGACATCCCTGTGACTCATTTGAGTCTTCATCTTCCGAATGTGACCCCTTGCCCCTTTGCCCCATCTCTGAAACATCATGTACCTGTCCACCTTGTCGATTCCTCTCGGTATTTTATATGTTGTTATCATGTTCCCCCTGTCCCTCCTGTCCTCCAGTGTCGTCAAGTCGATTTCTCGACTTAACTCTGGGATTAATCTCGTTGGAAACTTCTGCACTTTCTCTAATTTCCTTACGTGCTTGTCCAGGTCTGGGTTTCAAACTGATGTGTGTATGTATGTGTGTAAACAAACTGACCTGGTGTGGGTAGTTGATTCATTAGGAAGCAGGACAAGTGCCGTCTGGCACTGATCTTCGTCAAAATATAACCCTTAACCAGTTAAACATCTAGCATATCCCAGCTTGGTTTTACTTTCCAATTAAAACATAGGATTACTCTGTAGTATTGTCCTAAAATCCTCATGGGATATTAGATATATATTGTAATATTAAATCCCGTAACCCATATAAGATTATCATTAAAGACAACACGAGTAAAAATAATAATATGTGAACACAATGCGATCTTTCACTTTTTAATGATGGGTAAACATAGCCCCGGTAAGCCAGCTGTTGCTTAATTACAGATAATTAGTTCCGATAACCCCCCCCCCCATTGCTTGGTCCATCATCCCTGGTAGCGGTATGCCCCGGGTGCCTAATTCCTAAGAGGATGACGTTTTTTTTCCCTACCGTAGGCAGCACCAACATGAAGAGAGTTTGGATCCTCTATACAGTATGTATTTATGCAACACAACATTGTTCAGAGCTTCCACGAAGCGTATCACTGGTCATCCCTTGACTGGGTTAGTGTCAATGCCTACGAGCAAAACCCTCGCCTGTTAGTACGAAATTATTATTTTTAGGGGAAAAGCATTAAGTGCTAGGGAAATGGGAGGTAATCAGGTTTCATCACTGGAAAAGCTTCAAGCTTCAAATTTATAATCAAGGGCCCTTCACCGGCACTGAGACACCTATCATTGAAGGGAATTAGTAAATAATCACAAACAATATACACTTGTGGGAGGCGGGTACGTGAGTCCAGCTCTTCGGCTGCATTTGCTCTTGTTGCCATTTACTCAACTAACAATTATAATAATCATGTTCGGTTAGACAAAACTGACAATGGAGTTTCTACATTATGAACCGTTACATTACCATATTTATGACACTTTGTGACAGTGACTATGAGGGATGTAATGCATAAAAAAGTCTATATTCAAGGAATATATCGATATAAAACTCAAACGTACATGATATATTCTGTGTGATAGATACTACAGCTAGACTCGATGCAAGTACATTTAATCATTGGTGTACAGTATAGACGAACACTGAACAAACTTAGTGTCCTTCACCTTTAAAGGCAAGGAAAGAGGATATTAGTCGCTTTTACTGGTCGCTGCTCATCGTCGTCGCTGAACTGGTCGTCCAGTAAGTGTCCAGATGATGGCCAGTCTAAGAAACACAGTACTAGGTTGCTGGTAGAGAACCAGTTCTTTTCCTCTATTAAAGCAACAATGACGTGCAGTGTGAAAACTGAGACCTAGGGATATGTAACGACAGTCAATGGCATTGCGACAGTGACTTGTCATGTGAGCTTGCAGCATTGTAAATGATGATATCGTGTTATGTAAAGCTGTTGCAGTCATTATATTAACGTAATAGTGAGGTTTTACATACAACTGCAACACGGATGACTAGTAAGTGATGGTGATGCTGAACCAGTGATGACCTATGGACTAGCGCATTCTAGATACCAATACATGGAGGGGGCTTCGGGGGTCAACGCCCCCGCGGCCCGGTCCGTGACTAAGCCTAGTGGTGACGCCCCTGCTTTTCATTGGGGGGAGGGGATGTTGCATCTCCTGCCGAGTCTTTTGCTTTCGTAGGGAGTGATCTTCGTGTGCAGATATGGGACTAGCCTTTCCAGGATTTTCCAAGTGTATATCATCATGTATCCTTCTTGCCTGCGTTCCAGGAAGTATAAATCAAGGGATTTCAACCATTCCCAGTAATTTAGGTGATTTATCGTACTTACACGTGCCGTGAAAATTCTCTGTATATTCTCAAGATCTGCAGTTTCACACCTGCCTTGAAAGGAGCCATTAGTGTGCAGCAATATTCCGGCCTAATAGAGCAAGCGATTTAAAGAGAATCGTCATTGGCTTGGCATCTCAAGTTTTGAAGGTTCTCATTATCCATCCTATCATTTTCCTAGCAGATGTGGTAGATGTGTTGCTGTGATCTTTAAAAATGAGATCCTCTGACATTATCACTCCCAGGTCCTTCACTGGAGGAAAAAATATATTAAAAAAGTATGTGTGAACAGCTTTCACGATGTCCTGTGCCCCCCTTCCCCTTTTATCATCCAATGAAGTTCTTACCATACAATTTTATCTGTGCTTGAGCCTGCCATCCCATGCAAGCACACACACACACACACACACGTGTTGTGGGTATGATTATATGGCTGTATGGCTGCCTAATTTTTCGTGGATTATTGGAGTACAGTTTTGCGCTATAAACATGTAACTATGGCAGTCAACATTTAAAGCGAATCTCTTCAGTTTTCGCAACTAATTTAGCGAATACTAATATTCTCTGGGATAAAATAAGAGAAATATTGCACAGTGAATGCCAACCGTTCGGACACTTAAACTGTCACGAGAGTTTTGCCATATATTCACAGATAATATCTCGAGTGTATTTTGTTGGGGGGTGATTAAGAGAACCTGGATTAATCGTTTAGCTGTAGTGGAGACAGTGGTCCAATCATAAAATAACTATTTGCCCATTATTGGAAAAGAGATAATCAACAGAATTATATGTGAAGCCACCGAGGAGAAACTATAAGCCTAACAGCCTTCGTGTGCAGTGTGTAAGTACATGTTTTCAAGCACTGTGCAGTGGAAGAGAGATCTCTATGATAACATAGTGTATAACATAGTGATAACATAGTGTATAACATAGTGATAACATAGTGTATAACATAGTGATAACATAGTGTATAACATAGTGATAACAGTGTATAACATAGTGATAACATAGTGTATAACAGAGTGATAACATAGTGTATAACATAGTGATAACATAGTGTATAACATAGTGATAACAGTGTATAACATAGTGATAACATAGTGTATAACAGAGTGATAACATAGTGTATAACATAGTGATAACAGTGTATAACATAGTGATAACAGTGTATAACATAGTGATAACATAGTGTATAACAGAGTGATAACATAGTGTATAACATAGTGATAACAGTGTATAACATAGTGATAACATAGTGTATAACACAGTAATAACATAGGTTATTGTTCAGTGGAATAACGAAAGGGTAAGTGAAGTGTAGTGAGTGAAGTTTCCTACACCTTCAAACCAACCAGTTGTAAACAAACGTGGTTTACAGCGGTCTCCACCACACCACGCAAGTCACCTACATTTTAACCTTTTATACCAGTCAGCATACGTAGGGAATATTTCAAGTGTACCAGAAGTTACGTTGGGAAAGAGTGTTCCTGTTGTATAGGGCTGTGAGGAGTGTACAAGAATGCACAGTGCACATGTAAAATACTGTTTACCTGGAGAGGGTTTCGGGGGTCAATGCCACCGCAGCCCGGTCTGAGACCAGACTGGGGGGGGCCTGATCAACTAGGCTGTTACTGCTGGCCGCACGCAGTCCAACGTACGAGCCACAGCCCGGCTGATCCGGCACTGACTTTAGGTATCTGTCCAACTCTCTCTTGAAGGCAGCCAGGGGTTTATTGGCAATTCCCCGAATGCTTGATGGGAGGCTATTGAACAGTCTTGGGCCCTGGACACTTATGGTGTTTTCTCTAAGTGTACCAATGGCGCCCTTACTTTAATTGAGGGCATTTTGCATCGCCTGCCCAGTCTTTTACTTTCGTAGGGAGTGATTTCTGTTTACAGACTGGTATAAAAGGTTAAAATGTAGGTGACTTGCGTGGTGTGGTGGAGACCGCTGTAAACAAGGAGGCAGTTGAGTAGTCTTGGTCCCCTGACACTTATTGTGTTGTCTCTCATTGTACTCCTGGAGCCCCTGCTTTTCATTGGGGGAATGTTGCATTTCCTGCCGAGTCTTTTGCTTTCTTATAGAGAGTGATTTTCGTAAGAAGATAGTTACAATATTAAGCTAAACTGAAATTATATGTCCCTCTATACCCACCACTGGAATATCAACCATAATGAAAATCTGTCTACAATGTAACAACGTTTTCCAGCGAAGTGATGTCATGTTTCATACGCCAATATTTCTACCTCTCCCAGCACTGATATTAAAGCAGGGAAGTGTTTTTTGGTACTACTTGAAAGACAAGACAGCGAGATCATTTTACATACTTAGTAAGAGACAGAAACACTAACAAAAAATATCCTTAGTGGAGAAATTAACAGTTTTATACGACAGTTTGGAAAGTGAAGAGTTAAAGAGATCCTAAAAAGAGCACCATGGTATAACAGAGGGGATCAGAAAGCAAAGCAAACTCAACGATGCAAGATAGTGTTCCTGTTTGTGCTGTCGTTCCGGATGCTGCCTTCAAAGACACTACCTGTAAATATCTAGAAATGCGAGGCAGTGTACCAGGTAATGCAAAATAGCGCTTCAGTTGGACGTATCAAAAATGCGGATGACGCTTCGGGGAATGGTGTTGATGCAGTACTAGTAATAACTGGTGGTACTGATGCTGGTACAGGTGCCGATGATAGTGTGGGGTCAGAAAAAACTGCACCAGTAGAGAACCGAGCACTCACCAGTCCTACCTGGAGTATACCTGGAGAATATTCCGGGGATCAACGCCTCCGCCGTCCGGTCAACGACTTGGTCTCCCGGTGGATCAGGGAATGATTGATTAGGCTGTTACTGTTGGCTGCACAAAGTCCAGCGTACGAATCACAACCCAACTGATCCGGCACTGACTTCAGGTATTTGTCTAGCTCCCTCTTGAAGACAACCAGGGGTCTATTGGTAATTTTTCCATATGGCTGGTGAGGGGCTGTTGAACAGTCTTGGGCCCCGGATACTTATTGTGTTTTCTCTTAGTTTACCAATGGCGCCCCTACTTTTCATTAGGGGTATGTTGCACTGCCTGCCAAATCTTTTGCTTTCGTAGGGAGTGATTTCAGTGTGCAGATTAGGAACCAGTCCCTCTAGAATTTTCCAAGTGACTGAAGAAGACTCCTCCTCTACAACATCTGTAATAGGGGCTATGGCTGTGATAGCTGTGGTAGAGTCTTTGGCCGAATCCAGATTAGCACTAAGGCTGGGGGATGAATCTGGGTCAACATTGTTCGCATCGCTATTGTGCCGTGCGGACAGGCTGCGCAGTAGCTCCTGATACAACTGGTTTACTGCGCAGTTTTCCTGTTTTGTGCATACAACATGGCGGATCGCATTGGACGCCGGGTGAGCACTGTTTGTGTGGAATTGGTGCGTGGCACGCTTACAGGAACAACCATGCACGTTTTACTGCATGCCATCATCAGTGAGGTATATGGAATACCGACCGAAGAATTATATGGAGTAGCAGTCAATGGTGTGTCGAGAATTTTCATCAAGTTTAAAGACGCAGGATTCTACACAAGCATAGTCAACAAATATCAAGAGAAGAGGCTGGCAGTGAACACTATGGTGGAAGTCTGCTTACATGATGTGTCCAGCTATGTGACGTGGGTGAAAGTACGAAACGTGCCTTTTGAGGCGACGGAGCATGATGTGACGGCGGTGTTTAGCAGCTATGGGAAAATCCACTCAGCAGTGATGGGGGTGTGGCAAAATGGACCTTATGAGGGGCTACCTGAAGGATCATTTACGCTGAAAATGACGTTGAGGCAGCCAATTCCATCATACGTATTTATGGAGGTCTTCCGAACGCAGGTCTACGTGTACTACTCAGGGCAGCGGAAGACTTGCAGATTATGTGGTTCTTTTGAACATATGGCGGCCCAATGCTATAAAAAAGCTGGACGGAGGGAACAGGTACCAGTGATCTTACATCAGAGGAATGCTCTGGAGGTGTCGGAGGAAGGAGTAAGGCCAAACAAGATTCCTTGCCGATGGAGTGACGAAGTGGACAGGGCTGAGGCGACTATGGAGGAAAGTGTAACACTATCAGTTGATAAGGGACAGACGACATCGACGTCTGATGAGGAGGGTACGGGCCAACAGGATGGCTTGCTGGAGGAAGTACTTAGTTCCTTTTTGCATGACGTTGAAGAGGGACAGGTGGATGAAGGGTGTAACCTGGTGCAGGCAACTGTGCAGCAAGATCAGGAGGTTAGGAATACTGTGTGCACTAATGTTAATGTGCACAACGTTGTGGCAGAGGTCCATAGGGCAGAAAAGACAGGTGACGAGGTGTGTGGGGAGGGGAGTTCTCGTAAGAGAACTGCAGGAACGTCTGAGATGGACGATGTTCTTACTCCAGGACAAAGAACAGGAGTAAAATCTTGGAGAAAGGATGTTTGTCATAAGGGGAAAGAGGGAAGGGGTAATGTAGGGTTTAATGGTTCTAGGGATAATGAAGGGATAGGGGGGGGTGAATAAGCAAGCTGTCAAGAAAGATGCCATACAGCAGGACGGTATAGGAGGGTGTGTGCCAAGAAGAAAGGGTAAACCACCACTTTTAAAATAATTCACGATAGTAACTGTAAATGTAAATGGATTGAAGAATGAAGTGAAACGAGTATGGATGGAATGGTTTTTGAGGAGATATAATGTGGATGTATGCTTTATACAAGAACATAATTATAAGATAGGCTGTGCTTTGGCATTAAAGGGTTATAAATTGTATGTAAGTGGGTCTGTTAGGTTAAAAGGGGGAGTGGCAGTGGCTGTGAAGGAAAATAGTCCCTTACGTATTATAAAGTGGGAAGAAGGGGGGGGAGGGTAGTGAGGGTGGATGGTGAGTGGGGAGCATCTAGAGTATGTTTCATTGGGGTTTATATGCCAGCAGAGAATATAATCAAAGTAAAAGAGGATTTTGTGAGAGACGTTTTAGTGTATTTTTTAAGGGGTTTACCTCTAGTAACTGTAATTGGGGGGGACTGGAACTGTGTTATAAGGGGGGGGGGACGTGGAGCCAAGGGGTGCGGGTTGTGTATTACGGTCGTTACGCAATGTTTTACAGGATGCAGGGGTGAGGGACGTGGAGGGGAGTGGGGCTTGGAGAGTGGATTACACTTTTGTTAGGAGAAATTATTCAGCGAGGTTAGATAGGATTTATATAACGGAGGCAGTTAGGGTAGGAGGGGTAAAAACAGTGGACGTAGGGTTTTCGGATCATAGGGCAGTTTTGGTAGAACTGGATTGGGAGGGAGTGGTAAAGGTATATTCAAGTTTCTGGAAGTTAAATGCGAGGTTGGTGAGGAGTGAGGTGGTGAACGCAGAGTTTAGAGACTGGTGGAGACAATTGTGGAGGGCAAGGGATGGGGTAGGGAGTATTTTGGATTGGTGGGAAAATAGGGCTAAACCTGGTATCGCGGGGTTTTATAAATATAAAGGAAGGGAGGAGGCGAGGTGGAGGTACGGTTTACAGAATTATTTGGAACAGCAGCTCAATGAGTGTTACGCAAGAGATAAGGAGAAGTCTTTTGAAGAAATATCAGGGCTAAGAGGGAGACTAAGGGACATACATAATGAAAGATTTGATGAATTAAGGGTAAGGGCAGGTATGGATGCCGTGCTATGGGGAGATAAACCGTCGGGTAGTGTGTTAAGAAGTTTTCGCATTAGACAACAGGAGTCCACTATAATACTTTTAGAGGTTAGTGACGATTTGGAAGGTTATACTAAGGGGCAAATGTTGGTGACAACTGAGGGGATAAGTAATTATGCGGACTATTGGTTTAAAAGGAAATGGGAAAAAGGTAATTTGGAGATAGTTAATAAAGAAAGAGGAGGGGTGAAGGTCTTGGGGAAAGGTGGGGAGGACAGAGGGGGATTGGAGGGAATAATAAGTATGGAAGAAGTGAAAGAGGCAGTGTTCAATTTAAGTAAGGGGAAAGCACCGGGAATTGATGGGCTTTCCAATGATTTTTACAGAGTGCATTGGGAAACCATAAATGTTTGTTTGGTTCAGATATTGAATTGTATGCTGAAGGAAGGGAAATTGGGAACGTCACAGAGGACGGGTGTTTTCGTGCTTGTAAAGAAAAAAAACGAGGGGAGAACACTGAGCACGTACAGGGCCATATCTTTAATGTGTACGGATTATAAGATTTTTGCAAAGATTTTAGGGAACAGGATGAAGAAGGTAATAGGTGGTATGGTGCACAAGGGTCAGTTGGGAATTCCGGGTCGTAGTATGAGGGATGGACATAGTCGTATTAGGGAATTTTTGCAGGGTTGTAAGGGTGGTGGAATTTTGGGCATTGATTGGGAGAATGCTTATGACGGTGTGAATAGAGAGTACATGGTTGACACTTTAAGGCTTATGGGTTTTGGGGAGGGAATAGTAAAATGGGTGAAGACCTTGTATGCTACGATTCAGGTGCAAATTAATGGTAGGTTGGGTAGCGTGTTGAAAATGGAGAAAGGTTTGAGACAAGGGTGTCCTATGTCTCAAATTCTGTTTGCATGTATGCAACACCCGTTTTATGGAATGGTTGAGGAAGCAACAACGTTACAGGAGGAGGGGTCGGGGTTCACAGAGGTAGTTGGTTATGTAGATGACACAACAATACTGATCAATGATGTCGAAGGATTGCGAAAGGTGGAGAGAGTAATGAGGTTTTTTGGAGAGGCGTCAGGCATGCGTGTCAACAGGGCTAAATCGAAATTATTAGAGATAGGAGATTGGGTGGGGGGTAGAATGGGGGTGGAGTTTGGATGGGATGTGACTGAACAGCTGAAAATTTGTGGGATTATCTATATGGCAGATGAGCAAGAGGCTAGACGGAGGAATTCAGAATTGGTGGGAGAGAAAGTTGTACAACGGATTAGGAACCTAAGAGCGAAGGATGTTACTCTAATGCAAAGGGCAATAATAATAAATTCATTGGTTTATAGTAAAGTGTGGAACGTGGCAGTGGTGTATCCTTTACGGGAACAGGAGATAAAGGAGATACAGAGAAGGGTGCTTCGTTATATATGGGGTTTTGGACGAGCATGGCTAAGTAAAGAGGTGGTTATGACGAATGTGCGCAGAGGGGGAGTAGGGCTTTTGATGCTAGGGCCGAGGGTAAAGGCAATGTATGTTAAACAAAAGTACGTAAGGGAGGGGGGGGGTAAAAGGGGTGAGGGTTGGGAGGGTGATGAGGGATGTACGACGATGGTGGGGAGGAAAGGACTTGATGGAATGTGAGAATATGCTAAGGGTTATGTTAGTAATAGGTGAGGTAAAAAAGCTCAAGGTGGGAAGGTTGGTAGAGATAAGTAGGAAACCAGAAGTGATGCAAGGGGTGGCGGTATACCCTTTGTATGATTGGGGTACGATTTGGCATGATTTCCAAAAACTTAAATTAATGCCTAGGGTAAGGGAGTTAGTTTATAGGTTTGTAATGGGGATTTTAGCGTCAAAGCAGGCTTTGTGTGTGATGGGTTTGGTAAAGGAGGCGAAATGCGAACATTGTGAGGAATCGGAAACAGCTTTTCATGCCGTATATTTTTGTAGGGAGTTGGGGCAGGTACGGGTGTGGCTGGCTAGAGTCTTCAAGTTAATGGGTGGGGGCAATGTAGAGCTTCTGCGTGCACTAACTTTAGAGGTAAGGGGGGTGTCTGAGGTTGTAAAAAGAGCCATTCTGTACATTGTGACAGATTTCTTGTTTTATTCCTGGGGCTTGAAGGAAAAAGGTGGGGGGATTAGGGTATGGGCTATTGCGGCAGGAATTTATCGCACGGTATGCAGAAATAAACTCATTTATGGTAACAGGTGGGCGACTGCGTTCCCGGAGGCATATAGAAATATAACGGTAAAGGGACTCAGTAATTTGGCTACTTAAGTACTAAGGGACCATTTTCCTTTTCTAGAGCAAATTATGACCATAATGAAGGATATGTAAATGTGGTAGGATTGTCATGAGAGTTGTATGGGAGGGATGACATGTTAGATGTGGTGTAACTGGAGAGTTTTCTTGTGTGTGAATGTTTTAGTTTAACCATGTGTTGAAAGACAAGAGGTCACTGATGATCATAGTTTTAATAAGGTAAATGATCTTTGTCAGTGAGACAACTACAAGAAGGAACACTCAAAGCATTGTTAACACACTGATAATAATGTGCTATGTAACATGAGTGTGTAATCTTTGTTATTTTAATAGTGTGTTTAGTTTCTCTGTGGTAAGGTGTGGAAATGGCTATTTTGTCACCTTTATTATATTGTAATTTTTGAGGTGTTTAGTATTATGTCTTTGTGTATAAAGTTTAATATACAATATTAATGAGTGTGCAACGAATTGGATTATATGAGAATGTCTTTGTTTATAAAGTTTCATATATAATGTAAATAAGTGTGACATTCTTTGGATTATATTGCCTTTTGTTATAAGATACTGGCTGTATTTTAAGGATATAATAAACCCACCTGTATGTTCAGGTGTGGGCTGTTTTTAGTTACATGTATGTTGTGTGTGCTGGTTGGGCACTTTGGAGGGGGAATCAAGCATTTACAGTTGAACGTGTTTTTCTTATGTATAAGTTTAGTGCTGGGATAAGGAATGTGAAGTTGTTTGTTTTTATTATTTAATGGATCACGTTTCTTTGTTTATGTAACCTAAGTATAGCATACATGTATGATGTGTATTGTGTTTTTTAAATAAAAAAAAAAAAAAAAATCTTTTGCTTTCGTAGGGAGTGATTTCAGTGTGCAGATTAGGAACCAGTCCCTCTAGAATTTTCCAAGTGACTGAAGAAGACTCCTCCTCTACTACATCTGTAATAGGGGCTTTGGCTGTGATCACTGTGGTAGAGCCTTTGGCCGAATCCAGATTAGCACTAAGGCTGGGGGATGAATCTGGGTCAACCCTAGGGGCCGGGGCTGAGTCAGCTGATATTTTTGTTTCCTGTATTTTTTCCAATGGGTGTCTAAAACATACCATGGGCTGGAATTGAACTTGCAGTGAGTCGTAAATCTGCAGACTGATGCGTTAGCCACTAGGCCAGCTGGCTACAATAAAATTCATCTAACTAGGTATATTTATACACCATAGGAAGGTTAGCATAGGAACCACTGTGACCACTAAATATACCTAGTTGGATGAATCTTATTGTAGCCAGCTGGCCTAGTAACTAATGCGTCAGTCTGGAGTTTTATGACTGACTCACCATAAGTTCAATCAATGCCCGTGGTATGATTTGTTGGCAATCGTGTCATTACGATTGTCGGGTCAGCTGTTGTAGTCAGGGCATTCTCCCTTCCTCCCATGTCCTATGTATTTTGGGGAAACTACTCAAGAGTTCCCCTTTATTTTCCTGCCTATTATTTATTACCCTCCTGAGTACTGTCCTAATACCTGTCCAAAGTTCCATATCCTTATTGCAAATCCAGAAACACCTTGTTAGTTGGATGTCATTTTTGGATGCAGTGCTTATTCATGCACAAGACACATGATATTTGGAAAAACATAGGTTGCATGTGATCCTGGATTTTTTTCCAAGGAATTTTTCACATGTCCCACAGGTATATTGTACTGTCAACCTGCTCATGTCTTACTTGGAATCTGGATACCATGAAAATCCAATTTTCACTCTACCTTTCTGCTTTGCACTCAGGTGGTGAGATGTTAGAGGGTTAATACACAGGTATGTGGGATGTATTTAATACAGAGACTTACTGTCCATCAAAAACACTTATGGCGTATAACACCACACAGACTTTTCCAATTCGGGTACATTTCCCGATCTTCCCACACACACAAGTCTAGCGCATGCTTTCTTGCTAAGATTAAGTTATTATTGTGGTTTCGGGTATATGGTGGGCTTGTGTGGTTCCCTGATAGCACTGCCAGATGTATGGCTGTAACACACTACACCAGGGTACATGGCACTTCTTGCATTTCATCCGATTAGTCGGAGGGCAGTGATGTATGTGGTGGCAGATTTTTTGTATGTGTCTTGGGGTATGAGGGAGGTGGGGGGTGAGTGTCAGGTGCGGGCGCTTGCGGCGAGTGTGTATCGAACGGTTTGCAGGAATAGGGGATGGTTGTGGGTAAATAGTTTTCCTTTGGGTTATCGTAATCTGACGGTAGGTGAAATGTTAAGGTTGGGTGTAGGTTAGAGTTTGAATGGGATGTTTACCTGTGGAGAATGAATGTGGAAAGTGTGTGTGGTAGTGGTGTATGTGTGTGTACTGTTTTCAAGTATGAGGGGGGCATAGGGGGGTGAACTGAAGACATACGGCTGACAGCCTGGGGTTTTGACTTAATGACTTTAGGTAAGGATGTGAGTATGAACAGTGAGAGTGAGGTTGGTATAGTGTCAGGGGATGGCAGGGGGGGGGGAGGCTTCTGAGGTGTCTAGGACCTGGATGTTGGTTTTATATGATGTGGACAAATCTGGTTAATATAATTGACTACAGGAATTTGTTATAAACAATTTGATTTTGGCATTACCAGGTGTTAGAAAATAAACTTTTACATGTTTTATATCATGTATTTGTTGTTTAATTTGCTTTATGTAGTTTTTTTTTATGTTTTCATATGCCTATGTATTATTTTTGCTTACTTTTGGAAAGCTTCATGTATGTGTTAGGATTAACATATTATATTGTGTACTCTTGTAGTCTGAAATCAGGTTTGGTTTTTCTCAGGTAGGGGGGGGGGGAAGTTTGACTGGGGTAGGAGGGTGTTGAATTTTGAAGGAAGTGACAGTATCACACATATTATGTACTTTTGAGCAGGTACCATATGATGTCAAGTCATGGTGATGAATATCAGGTTTCACTTTGGTTTTTAGTTGTACAAGAATATGTATCTAATTTTCTCCCCGAGTTGGTTTTTTGTTTGTTTTTCTTTAGACTTTTTTTGCTACATGATAGTACAATTTTCAAGAGAATATTTTATATATAATTTTTTTTTTGTCTGCGTGCGCGTAGAGTTAAAATGTGCAGTGTGTTAAATTTTGTGTTTTGAATTACTTTGGAATAGGTGTTTTGGGGACGTTTAAGCTTGCTAAGTAGATCAAGAGTCCGATAGTATGGTCTGATTATTGTATATATGTAGGTCTAAGATTTAGCTGCAAGTACTTCCTGTTATTGTTTTATACAATGCCAGATGAAGGATTGTTATAAACTTATGTCCATGCATTGCACAATTTAATTTCAGCAATGATGTACTATTGTGTTTCAAATAGGGAGATAAGGAATTTATGTCCTGTAACTACACAGTTTTGATACCTTATGTTAGGTTTTTGTTAGTTGTATGGACTGTACTTGCATATATAATGTTATGTCTTTTACTTGCGGGTGTTTCCTGCCCAGTTTTTATGTGGGGAGTTTCATTGTGATATGTACCAATGTAATGTTTATTGTAGGCTTTGGTTTGCCTAATGTTTAAGTTAATGTTCTGTATAATTTTAATTTTTGTATGTTGTATAATATTTACTGTGCACTTTGTGCAAGGGGTTTAATTGTACAGAACTGTGGGGGATTTGTGTGTGCACAGACATAAAATGTGGTTTATTGTGTTTTGCTAATGTTTTTGTTCTGTGCTGGAGCTCTCTCGCTCTTTAATCTGTTGAGAGTTTCCTGCTTTTTGCGGGAAGTATTATTGTGGTATGTCTTTGCAATTTTATTGTAGGGCTAGGTTTGTCTTTTGTTTAATATTTGTGATGTATAATTTAATCCTTCGTATGCTGTATCATATCATCTGTGTACTTGTACAAGGAGGTCTTATTGTACTGTATAACAGGCATGAATTGTTGGTTTAGACTTTGTTAATGTTTTTTTCTGAGCAGGTGTTATCCTGTTCTTTTCATTGTTCGGTGATGGTATATCTTTAATACAATATGAATGTAACACTTAGGGTATGTTATGGGGTTGATGGTAGGTCATTGTATTTGCAAATGGTTAATTATTATGTTCTTTTATTTATTTATATCTTGTACTGTGTCCTTTTAAATAAAAATATGAAAAAAAAATTCTTGCATACGATGCCACATTTTAATTTAAAACACTTTCATTATGTTTAATCACTATCCTTGAGTCGTTTCACTACAATTTAGATTCAATAGATCTTTCCACTATGTACTGGTATTCTGATCACTTCATTATATAATAACTCAACTTTTGTGTGTCTAAACAATGAAACACATATCAACACCACGACCAGGAAACTGTCCCACACGGTCACACTGCACTATTTTTTCTGGTATTTTATTACTCAGCTGTGCACTGGTTATCACAAAGGATATACACTATATTTACTCAAGATACACTTTTCTTTTCACTGCAGCTAGACCTACGTTAATTTTAAATTTATTTCATGCTGATTTCTCAGTATTGGCAGTTTTTTTTTTTTTCTAGCTAGGCTACACCCTTCCCTACGGTTACCCTTAATGGTAGTCCAGGTTTTTCCATTCTCACTCAACTGTAATACAATATACTGCTTCCCCTTGAGCAGCAACACTTCTGGTTTTCCAACAACACTGGGCTTAGTCTGGGTCCTTGGCACTTCCAATATTTTGTTTAATATCCACTTAAAAAGTGCAGGTATCAGGTATGTGTTGATCACAGTCGACAGTTCAGCAATTCACGGCATCAATATTTCTTTTCCACTTTTTTTTCCTTTTAGGACCACCGCTAATACTTAAGGAAACTGAACCCAAGCACACACGTGTGTGTGCTGCAATGCCACGTACACTCGTGTGTGTGCTGCAATACCACGCACACTCGTGTGCGTGCTGCAATACCACGCACATACGTGTGTGTGTGCTGCAATGCCACGCACACTCGTGTGTGTGCTGCAATACCACGCACACACGTGTGTGTGTTGCAGTACCACGCACACACGTGTGTGTGCTGCAGTACCACGCACACTCGTGTGTGTGCTGCAATACCACGCACACTCGTGTGTGTGCTGCAATACCACGCACACACGTGTGTGTGCCGCAATACCACGCACACTCGTGTGTGTGTTGCAATACCACGCACACTCGTGTGTGTGCTGCAATACCACGCACACTCGTGTGTGTGCTGCAATACCACGCACACTCGTGTGTGTGCTGCAATGCCACGTACACACGTGTTTGTGCTGCAATACCACGCACACTCGTGTGTGTGCTGCAATGCCATGCACACACGTGTGTGTGCTGCAATGCCACGCACACACGTGTGTGTGCTGCAATACCACGCACACACGTGTGTGTGCTGCAATACCACGCACACTAGTGTGCGTGCTGCAGTACCACGCACACTCGTATGTGTGCTGCAATACCACGCACACACGTGTGTGTGCTGCAATACCACGCACACTAGTGTGCGTGCTGCAGTACCACGCACACTCGTGTGTGTGCTGCAATACCACGCACACTAGTGTGCGTGCTGCAGTACCACGCACACTCGTATGTGTGCTGCAATACCACGCACACTCGTGTGTGTGCTGCAATGCCACGTACACACGTGTGTGTGCTGCAATACCACGCACACTCTTGTGTGTGCTGCAATAACACGCACACTCGTGTGTGTGCTGCAATAACACGCACACACGTGTGTGTGCTGCAATGCCACGTACACACGTGTGTGTGCTGCAATACCATGAACACACGTGTGTGTGCTGCAATACCACGCACACACGTGTGTGTGCTGCAATACCACGTACACACGTGTGTGTGCTGCAATACCGCGCACACTCGTGTGTGTGCTGCAATACCACGCACACTCGTGTGTGTGCTGCAATACCACGCACCCACGTGTGTGTGTTGCAATACCACGCACACACGTGTGTGTGCTGCAATACCACGCACACTCGTGTGTGTGCTGCAATACCACGCACACACGTGTGTGTGCTGCAAAACCACGTACACACGTGTGTGTGCTGCAATACCACGCACACTCGTGTGTGCTGCAATACCACGCACACTCGTGTGTGTGCTGCAATACCACGCACACTCGTGTGTGTGCTGCTATAAATTATTCCACACTGACAGGGTCAACAGGAAGGGTGGTGGAGTAGCGATGGATGTCAGAGACAATTTAAATTGTTGTGTTAGACAAGATATAAAAGTAGAAGCGTCAGCCACTGAATCTGTTTGGTTACAGCTTCTCGAGGGCCGAGAAAAACTAATTTTGGGTGTGATTTACAGGGCCCCAAATCTTGAAAGGGAGTGCAGTAAACTTCTATGGGACGAAATTTGTAAGGCATCTACATACGAAAATGTTGTGCTAATGGGAGTTTTCAACTATAGACAGATTGACTGGAGCAATTTGACAGGAAATTTAGAGTCAGGTGACTTTCTTGATACGATCCAGGATTGTTTTTTAAAACAGTTTGTGACAGAGCCAACTAGAGGAAATAACCTCCTTGACTTGGTTCTTGCCAGTAGGGAAACACTAATTAATAATCTTGAGGTTAATGATGAGCTTGGGGAAAGTGATCACAAATCACTCAGTTTTAATATATCATGGAATTCCCCTAATAATGGCAATCAAGTCTCCGTCCCTGACTTTCGCTTGGCTGATTTCATAGGACTGAAAAATTACTTAGGTGGGCTGAACTGGAATGACCTGACTAAGGGTCAGGTAGGTGGTGATGGTTGCCGATATGATGCTTTCCAGGGCATAGTTCTAGCTGCTCAGTCAAATTATGTTCCAAATAGGGAAATCAGATCAAACAAAAATGATCCTAAATGGATGAACAATAGATTAAAATATCTGACTGGTCAAAAGAGAGGCATATATAGGCAAATCAAAAGAGGAGAGGGGCAATTAAGAAATCGACATATTCAGTTAAAGAGAGAAATAAAAAAGGGAATTAGAAAAGCAAAAAGAGATTATGAGGTTAAAGTTGCAAGAGAATCGAAGACTAACCCAAAAGGATTTTTTCAGGTATACAGAAGTAAGATCAGGGACAAGATAGGCCCACTCAAAAGTTCCTCGGGTCAGCTCACTGACAGTGATAAGGAAATGTGTAGAATTTTTAACACATACTTCCTCTCAGTTTTTACACAGGAGGATGCCAGCGATTATTATTATTAAAGATTAGCCGGTATTCTCCCGGCCCGGGCCTTTTCCAAGTGGTGGCCCGGCCTTGTCTGAGACCTAAGTCTCCCATGGGAGGAGGCACAAGTACCTCCTCATCTTTGGGACCAACTGTCCCCAGGCCTAGACACAAGCCAGCGATATTCCAGTAATGATAAATTATGTAGAACAGGACGATAATAAACTGTGCACGATTAGGGTCACAAGTGACATGGTTCTTAGGCAAATAGATAAATTAAAACCTAACAAATCCCCAGGTCCTGATGAGCTGTATGCAAGGGTTCTAAAGGAATGTAAAGAGGAGCTTAGCACACCTTTGGCTAATCTTTTCAACATATCACTACAAACTGGCATGGTGCCAGATAAGTGGAAAATGGCAAATATGATACCTATTTTCAAAGCAGGTGACGGGTCCTTAGCTTCGAACTATAGACCAATAAGCCTAACCTCCATAGTGGGAAAATTTATGGAATCAATAATTGCCGAGGCAGTTCGTAGCCACCTTGAAAAGCATAAATTGATCAACGAATCTCAGCATGGTTTTACAAAGGGGCGTTCCTGCCTTACGAATTTATTAACTTTTTTCACTAAGGTATTTGAGGAGGTAGATCATGGTAATGAATATGATATTGTGTATATGGACTTCAGTAAGGCTTTTGACAGGGTCCCACATCAGAGACTATTGAGGAAAATTAAGGCACATGGAATAGGAGGAGAAATTTTTTCCTGGATAGAGGCATGGTTGACAAATAGGCAGCAGAGAGTTTGCATAAATGGAGAGAAATCAGAGTGGGGAAGCGTCACGAGCGGTGTTCCTCAGGGGTCAGTGTTGGGCCCCCTGCTGTTCACAATCTACATAAACGACATAGATGAGGGCATAAAGAGCGACATCGGCAAGTTTGCCGATGACACCAAAATAGGCCGTCGAATTCATTCTGACGAGGACATTCGAGCACTCCAGGAAGATTTGAATAGACTGATGCAGTGGTCGGAGAAGTGGCAGATGCAGTTTAAGATAGACAAATGCAAAGTTCTAAATGTTGGACAGGACAATAACCATGCCACATATAAAACTAAATAATGTAGATCTTAATATTACGGATTGCGAAAAAGATTTAGGAGTTCTGGTTAGCAGTAATCTGAAACCAAGACAACAGTGCATAAGTGTTTGCAATAAAGCTAATAGAATCCTTGGCTTCATATCAAGAAGCATAAATAATAGGAGTCCTCAGGTTGTTCTTCAACTCTATACATCCTTGGTTAGGCCTCATTTAGATTATGCTGCACAGTTTTGGTCACCGTATTACAGAATGGATATAAATTCTATGGAAAATGTACAAAGGAGGATGACAAAGTTGATCCCATGTATCAGAAACCTTCCCTATGAGGATAGACTAAGGGCCCTGAATCTGCACTCTCTAGAAAGACGTAGAATTAGGGGGGATATGATTGAGGTGTATAAATGGAAGACAGGAATAAATAAAGGGGGTGTAAATAGTGTGCTGAAAATATCTAACCTAGATAGGACTCGCAGCAATGGTTTTAAGTTGGAAAAATTCAGATTCAGGAAGGATATAGGAAAGTACTGGTTTGGTAATAGAGTTGTGGATGAGTGGAACAAACTCCCAAGTACAGTGATAGAGGCCAGAACGTTGTGTAGCTTTAAAAATAGGTTGGATAAATACATGAGTGGATGTGGGTGGGTGTGAGTTGGACCTGATAGCTTGTGCTACCAGGTCGGTTGCCGTGTTCCTCCCTTAAGTCAATGTGACCTGACCTGACTAGGTTGGGTGCATTGGCTTAAGCCGGTAGGAGACTTGGACCTGCCTCGCATGGGCCAGTAGGCCTTCTGCAGTGTTCCTTCGTTCTTATGTTCTTAATACCGCGCACACTCGTGTATGTGCTGCAATACCACGCACACTCATGTGTGTGCTGCAATACCACGCACACTCGTGTGTGTGCTGCAATACCACGCACACTCGTGTGTGTGCTGCAATACCATGTCTACACAACAAAAACATATTTGTGCAGATTCTATGCTCAGGGTATCAGTATGCATGGAATATCTGGAAAAAACAAATGGGATGTGCAAGTTTGACCATCCCCAAAAATGCCGCAAAGTGAGTTATTCATCTTCCTGTAAATTTTTTCACCCTGAAATTGTTGTTCATCAGTCCATGAAAGACAATATTACAACACAAACTGCCAGGTACACCATTGTCATGTAGGGGGGTATTGGAATGTAAGGATAATTGGGGAATATGGGAGTATGTATAGGCAGGGGATAGGCAGGCGAGGTGGTAGGAGTGAGATGAGTGCGGAGGTAGGTAATGTGAGGTCACTGGTGACTACATCCTCACCTCTCATTACTCTACCCACCACACTACTCACCCTCTCACTCTTTTAAATAAAATAAATGAATAAATACAATAACGGGGACAGTGAATATTACTATTCTACTCAAACACAGTTTATTATTAAGTCCTTGTACAATAATATATTTGGGAACAGGAGTACATCATTGGGGTTTAGATAAATGGGGTGATATATATAAGCAGTGAGACAGGGAATACAATCAACTTGACGAAAATTAATATAACTTACAATATGGTTCAGAGGACAGTTCATCACAGGAACTAAGCCACAGGTCCCAAGACCTACACAGTACGAGTACTGCTCGAAGCCAGTACTCTGCCCAATGTCTCCAACAGTCTGCTCCAGAGACTTCAGCAGCCTTCTCCCGAGCGTTGCACCCCAGCAGCAGTTCCGCTCGAAGTCTCTCTGCTCAGAGCTCTGCACCCAGGCCAGAGCTCCGTATGAATCTCTTTGCTCAGCTGTTCCTTGGGCTTATATCGTGGTCCAAGCACCCTCCACAACCGCGTGTCCGACCTGACGCCGAGATCTGACGCCAGTGACGAACAAAGGTGCTGAGACAGACATTTGCCAAGGCAAGGTGACCATATAATTGGTTAAATTAGGTCTCCCCAGAGACCTCACAAGCCCAGCTGAACTACATCACACCATTTGAAAAGTACCATCAGGTACAAATTTCACAGACCTTGGAAAACAAACCATGGTAGTTACAACCATTCAACAGAAATTTTTTTTAGTGCCAAGAAGAAAAATTGGCAGGAACTGATAAAAATACTCCACCATGTCGAAGCCTTGTTGGAGTGAAGGAACAGTGACCCCAACTCCAGAACAACAGATACTAGTCCTAGCAAAAAAAGCCCACAACACTCACTGTGACATCACATGTACTTGCAAATATAAGAACATAAGAAGAAAGAAGGAACACTGCAACAGGCCTACTAGCCTATGCGAGGCAGCTCCAATTCTCCCACCGGCTTAAGCCAATGCCTTAACCTAGTGAGGTCAGACACCTCACTTTAGGGAGGAGCAGTGCATTCGACCTAGTAACACAAGCTAGTCAGGTCCAACTCACACCTACCCATACCCACTCATGTATTTATCCAACCGATTTTTAAAATTACACAACGTCTTAGCTTCTATGACGGTACTCGGAAGTTTGTTCCACTCATCCACAATTCTATTACCAAACCAGTGCTTTCCTATATCCTTACCGAATCTGAATTTTTCCAATTTAAAGAAATTGCTGCGAGTCTTGTCTATGTTAGATATTTTTAGCACGCTATTTACATCACTTTTATTAATTCCTGTTTTCCATTTATACACCTCAACCATATCTCCCACTAATTCTACGCCTTTCTAGACAGTGCAAATTCATGGCCCTCAGTCTATCCTCATAGGGAAAATTTCTGATACATGGGATCAGCTTTGTCATCCTCCTTTGTACGTTTTCCAGTGCATTTATAAACATTCTGTAATACGGTGACCAGAACTGTGCAGCATAATCTAAATGAGGCCTAACCAAAGATATATAGAATCGAAGAACAACCTGAGGAGTTCTATTACTTATACTTCTTGTTATGAAGCCAAGGATTCTGTTAGCTTTATTGCGAACACTAATGCACTGTTGTCTTGGTTTTAGATTACTACTAACCAGAACTCCTAAATACTTTTCGCAATCCGTAATATTAAGATCTACATTATTTAGTTTACATGTGGCATGGTTATTTTCCTGTCCAACATTTATAACTTTGCATTTGTCTATATTAAACAGCATCTGCCACTTCTCCGACCACTGGATGAGTCTATTCAAATCATCCTGGAGTGCTCGTTAGAATGAATTGGACGGCCTATTTTGGTGTCATCAGCAAATTTGCCGCTATTTATTCCCTCATCTATGTCGTTTATGTAGATTGTGAACAACAAGGGGCCTAACACTGACCCCTGAGGAACACCGCTTGTGACGTGCCCCCGTTCTGATTTCTCCTCATTTATGCAAACTCTCTGTTGCCTATTCGTCAACCTTGCCTCAACCCAGAAAAAAATTTCTCCTCCTATTCCGTGTGCCTTAAGTTTCCTCATTAGCCTCTGATGTGGAACTCTATCGAAAGCCTTACTAAAGTCCATATACCCAATATCATATTCAATACCATGATCTACCTCCTCAGATATCTTAGTGAAGAAAATTAGTAAATTCGCAAGAGAGGAACGCCCCTTTGTAAAACCATGCTGAGATTCATTAATCAATTCATACCTTTCGAGATGGCTATGAATTACTTCTGCAATTATTGATTCCATAAATTTTCCCACTATTGGTCTTTAGTTCGAAGCTAAGGACCTGTCACTTGTCTTGTAAATAGGTATTACGTTTACCATTTTCCATATACGGGGTCTAAAACCATCAGCCAACAACAAAATATCTTTCATGAATGGACTCTTCACAGAGTCAAATGTAATGCTTGTGGCTTTCACAGAGACCCACCCAAGGGATCACATTGACAAAGAAATATGGATACCAGGGTACAACTTATTTAGTTGCGACAGAAAGTACAGACAACAAGGAGGGACCAGCTGTATATCACTGAATCGCTCATTTGCTCAGAATTGCTAAACACCACAAATGATGTAGTTGAAGTTTTGGCAGTAAGGACTGAGAACCAAAACCTAGTCACTGTGGTTGTATATAAGCCACGCGATGCAACTTTCCAACAATTCCAGGAATAGCTATTGAAAATTGACTACTGTATAGAAAATCTTCCAACCTCAGCTCCAAATATCTAGTTGGTTAGTGATTTCCATTTCAGACATTTAAAATTATTATTATTATTAAAGATTCGCCGGTATTCTCCCGGCCCGGGCCTTTTCCAAGTGGTGGCCCGGTCACATTTAAAATGAAAGGATGTGGCAAATAATATTATAGCAGAAATAACCTTATAGATAGCGCAGATGAAAATTCTCACACACATGAACTACTGAATGTCTACAACAAATTCACCTTAAGCCAACAAGAAAATACACTTGACCTTATCTTCACCAATAATGATGATCTGAAACCAAATATAACAGTATCAATAACAATAAATTCGGTTCGCAACCTAATCGAAGTTCAGACTCATACGCACAGGGGTCCTGACCAGCAAAATGAGATCAGTTATGAGAGTGCCTTCACCAAAATCAATTTCAATAATAAAAACATGCAGTGGGATTAAATTAAGCATATCCTAAACGAAACAAGTTGGGAAAATATCTTAAATAACATGGATTTACACCAGAAAGAACTTAATGCAATAAATGAAATTGAAAGAAATCCAAAATATTTCTTACCATATGCAAAATCTAGAGCAAAAAGCACATCCAGTATTGGACCTCTGCTTAAACGAGATGAGACATACACCGATGACAGCAAAGAAATGAAGTCTCAATATGACTTGGTGTTTAGTAAGCTGTTAATCAGACTATGGGGTCGAAAATCTGAATTATTTTTTACGATCTAGACTTAAAATTATGTTAATATTCCCAGAATTTCTGATATAACCCTAAAACCAGTAAACTTTGAAAAAATAATTGACAACATGCTCATGCATTCTGCCCCAGGTCCAGACTCATGGAACTAGTGGAACAAGAACTGCAAGAAACCCTTTTCGCGTGCCTTAAATATTCAATGATATGGGGGGTCATCCCACGGTCACTAAAACCAGCAGATATAGCCCCACTGCACAGAGGAAGCAGTGAAGCAATTGCTTAATAAGTATAGACCGATAGCACTAACGTTCTATAGCATAAAAATCTTTGAAAAGGTCCTGAGAGGCTAGATCGCCAACCACATGGATACCCAACAAATGCACACACAACCCACGGTCGTGAATACACTGGAGGACAAACAAAATGCAGTTGTAGTATTCACAGACTTAGCAAAATCCTTCAACAAATGCGATCATGCTGTAACAGAACACAAAATGGTGATAAGAGAATAACGTGAAAAGTCAGTAGATGGATCTTTAACTTTCTGACCAACACAACAAAAAAAGTAATAGCAAAAAGAGTAAAGTCTGTGGCGGGTACAGGGAAAAGCTGTAGTATTTGACCCCATCTTGTCCCTCATCCTCATGTCTGACATAGGCAGAGATGTAAACCACATAACTGTGTCTTCCTTTGCTGACGATACTAGAATTTCCATGAGTGTCATCCCTTGTGGACACTGCAAATCTCAAAGTAGCTATAAATCAAGTCTTTAAATGGGCCACAGAAAACAGTATGAAGTTCAATGAGAACAAATTTTAATTACTCCGCTGTGGAAAACTTGAGGAAATAGAAACTAGGTCGGACCGGAGTACAAAACAGTTTCTCAACACACAATAGAGCAGAAAACTAATGTGAAGGACTTGGAAGTGATAATGTCAGGGGATCTCACTTTCAAAAATCACAAAATATCATCACATCTTATAGGAAAAAATAGGATTGATAACGAGAACCTTCAAAACAAGGGATGCCAAGCCAATGATGATTCTCTTTAAATCACTTGTTCTCTCTAGGCTGCAATACTGCTATAAACTAACGGCACCTTTCAAGGCAGATGAAACTGCAGAGCAGGAGAATATACAGAGAATTTTCGAACGCATGTGTAATTACGGTCAAGCACCTAAATTACTGGGACCGTATTAAGTCCGGGACCGTGTGAAGGCGAGAAACATACATCATCAATTTACACCTGAAAAATCATAGAGGGACTAATTCAAAATCTGCACAAGGAAATTGCTCCCTACGAGAGCAAAAGACTCGGCAGCCATTGCAACATCCGCCCAACACTAAAAGATAACACAGTAAATGTCAGGGGCCCAAGACTATGCAACTGCCACTTCAACATACGTAAGGGAAATTGTCAATAGACCTGACCAACAGACTGGGTGATCAGGCCCTTATCCACCGCGAGGCCTGGTCATGGACCGGGCCGCTGGAGCGTTGACCCCCGGAACATCTTTCATGTAGGTAGATCCCTATCTTTCCTTATACATACACATTCACCAGGTTGGTATGTATGGAGAGGGTTTCAGGGGTCAACGTCCCCTCCGCCCGGTCTGTGACCAGCCTCGCGGTGGATCAGGGCCTATCAACCAGGCCGCATGTGAACCGAGGTACGAACTACAGCCCGGCAGGGCAGGTACTGACTTTAGGTGCCTGTCCAGCGCTTTCTTGAAAACAGCCAAGGATCTATTGATAATCCCCCGTATGTATGCTGGGAGGCAGTTGAACTGTCTTGGGCCCCTGACACTTATTGTGCTGTCTCTTAGCGTACTCTTGGCGCCCCTGCTTTTCATTGGGGAGATGTTGCATCTCCTACCGAGTGATTTTTCGGATACAAATTTGGGACTAGTCCCTCTAGAAATTTCTAAGTGTATATTATTATGTATTTTTCTCACCTGCATTCCAGGGAATATAAATCAAGGCAATTAAACCGTCCCCAGTAATTTGGGTGCTTTATCGTACTTATGCGTGCCGTGTTCAGCAATGTTCCAGCCTAGAGAGAACAAGCGATTTGAAGAGATTCATCATGGGCTTGGCATCCCTAATTTTTAAAATTCTCATTATCCATCTTATCATTTTTTCTTGCAGATGTGGTAGATATATTGTTGTGATCTATGAAAGTGAGATCCTCTGATATTATCACTCCCAGGTCCTTCACATTAGTTTTAAGACTACTGTTTGGTTGAAATTTGTTTTATACTCCGATACAGTTTTAATTTCCTCGAGTTTTCCATATCGGAGTAATTGAAATTTCTCTTCATTAAATTTCATATTGTTTTTTGTTACCCATTTAAAAACCTAAATTTACATATAATTTCAAGAGAGTAACATAACTAAAAAAATAGCTAAGGTACTGAGGATGTTGTAAAATTTCAATGGAGCAAATGCTATAAAAACGGAGGAAGTACTGATCATAGAGTTCCAAGTGTTTCTCCAGAAGATTTATTTGAGCGAGTCGTGTCTGGCTGATACGCAGCAGCACCAGAGCAGTTTCGTACAACCCACAGCGATGGAAAGAGGTCTAGCAAAGACACCATTGTATTTAATTAAAAATGTGTTTGTCATAAACGCTGATCAAACATTAGCTGCTTCTCACATTACGGCAAATACTATACACCTCTACCTCCTCCTCCTCCTCCCTACATATCTAGGCTTGTGAGTAGTAGTAGTAGTAGTAGTAGTAGTAGTAGTAGTAGTAGTAGTAGCTGTTGTTGTTGTTGTTGTTGTTGTGACAGTAGTTATGATAGTTAAACTGCAATGACGCTTGTGATCTGACCTGTCAGAACGGGTGTTTATTTTGGCTTCATAACTAGCAACTTTCTTAGTTAAGAGGAACATACCCCATTCCTATGAGGGCCAACAAACTGCCCCTCCAAGATCAAACAGACGGCCCTTCCAAGAGACAACAGACGACTTTCCGAGGGCTAACAGACGGCCCATCCAAAGGCCAAAAGACGACCTCTTAGAGGGCTTATAGATGGCCTATCCAAAGGCCAGAAGACGACCTCTTAGAGGGCCAACAAACGATCCCTTGGAGAGACAACAGATAACCCTACAAGAGCCAACAGACAAACTCAACAAGACGACCCCTTTGAGGGCCAACAGACAACCCCTCCAAGATCCATCAGATGACTCTCCGAGAGCTAACAGACGGCCCATTCCAAAGCCAACAGATACTCTGCAAGAGCAAACAGACGACCTCTCCGAGGGCTAATAGACTACCCCTCCAAGAGCCAACAGACAGCTCCTCTGATGGCCAACAGATGATCCCTCCAAGAGCCAACAGACGACCATTAAGAAGGCCAACACACGACCTCCTCTGAGGGCCAACACACGACCCCTCCAAGAGCCAACAGATGACCCCTCCTAGGGTCAACGGACGACCCCATGCAAGAGCCAACAGACGACCCCTATGAGGGCCAACAGATTACCGCTCTGAGCACCAGATGGTCCCTCCTATGGAAACGACCAAATGGCCTCTATGACTGCCATCAGAGGGCCACCAGACCACCTCGAAGGGCCACCCGCCCCTACCTGGGACTACCAACGTACATGCTCTGGGGGCACTGTGTACATCTTTTGGTGGCACCAGACCATCGAGAGCCACCAGACCATCAAGGACCACCTTACCATCAAGGACCACCAGATCATTGATGTGTAATCGTTCGCGTAGTTGTGCACACGCTCATGTGGGTGTGCACACGCTCACGTAACTGTGAACAGTCTCACGTGAGAGTCCACGATCTTACATGGCACTGAGTACAATATCACGTGACCATGCACATCATCACGTAGCACCGTGAACATCATCTCGCATCACTGTGCACAACCTCACGTAGCACCAAGCACATCCTAACATAGCAACGTGATGGCTGTTACTAAGCTCCTTCCTGACCCCCGGATTACTTACCAGTGATGGCTGTTACTAAGCTCCTTCCTGACCCCCGGATTACTTACCAGTGATGGCTGTTACTAAGCTCCTTCCTGACCCCCGGATTACTTACCAGTGATGGCTGTTACTAAGCTCCTTCCTGACCCCCGGATTACTTACCAGTGATGGCTGTTACTAAGCTCCTTCCTGACCCCCGGATTACTTACCAGTGATGGCTGTTACTAAGCTCCTTCCTGACCCCCGGATTTATATATCCTCAGGTAGCACTGTGTACATCCTCAGGTGACACCGTGTACATCCTCAGGTGGCACTGTGTACATTCTCAGGTGGCACTTTGTGCATCCTCGGGTGGCACTGTATGCATCCACAGGTGGCGCTCAGTACATTCTCAGTTGGCACTGTGTACATCCTCAGGTGGCTCTCTGTGCATCCTCGGGTGGCACTGTATACATTCTCGGGTGGTACTGTGTACATCCTCAGGTGGCACTGTGTACATCCTCAGGTGGCACTCTGTACATTCTCAGGTGGCACTGTGTACATTCTCAAGTGGCACTGTGTACATTCTCAAGTAGCACTGTGTACATTCTCAGGTGGCACTGTATACATTCTCAGGTGGCACTGTATACATTCTCAGGGGGCATTGTGTACATTCTCAAGTGGCACTGCGTACATTCCCAGGTGGCACTGTGTACATTCTCTGGTGGCACTGTGTACATTCTCAGGTGACACTGTGTACATTATCAGGTGGCACTGTGTACATATTGTTTCAGACTATGGAACAATGCTCTTCCCCAGACTGAGGGGCTGACCACCTCAAAACTTCAAGGGTGATGGACTGATTACATCGTCTTCATGTCTTCTGCTTCTATCAACTTTTCTGTACTCGACTGAAGAAGCCTGCTGTGTAGGCGAAACGTTTCGAAATAAAGATACCTAACTGTTGAATATGTGTCTTACCTAACAACTTGTCGGTATTTTATACAATTTCGATGTTCACTGTGTACATTCTCAGGTGGCACTGTGTACATTCTCAGGTGGCACTGTGTACATTCTCAGGTGGCACTGTGTACATTCTCAGGTGGCACTGTGTACATTCTCAGGTGGCACTGTGTACATTCTCAAGTGGCACTGTGTACATTCTCAGGTGGCACTGTGTACATTCTCAGGTGGCACTGTGTACATTCTCAGGTGGGACTGTGTACATTCTCAGGTGGCACTGTGTACATTCTCAGGTGGCACTGTGTACATTCTCAGGTGGCACTGTGTACATTCTCAGGTGGCACTGTGTACATTCTCAGGTGGCACTGTGTACATTCTCAGGTGGCACTGTGTACATTCTCAGGTGGCACTGTGTACATTCTCAGGTGGCACTGTGTACATTCTCAGGTGGCACTGTGTACATTCTCAGGTGGCACTGTGTACATTCTCAGGTGGCACTGTGTACATTCTCAGGTGGCACTGTGTACATTCTCAGGTGGCACTGTGTACATTCTCAGGTGGCACTGTGTACATTCTCAGGTGGCACTGTGTACATTCTCAGGTGGCACTGTGTACATTCTCAAATGGCACTGTGTACATTCTCAGGTGGCACTGTGTACATTCTCAGGTGGCACTGTGTACATTCTCAGGTGGCACTGTGTACATTCTCAGGTGGCACTGTGTACATTCTCAGGTGGCACTGTGTACATTCTCAGGTGGCACTGTGTACATTCTCAAGTTGCTGCAGATGGAAATGAGACACTTTTGTAGTACGGGATAATCTTTATTAAGGAAACGTTTCGCCAGCCAGTGACTTCTTCAGCTCAATACGTTTCCTCAATAATAATTTCCAAATATTGCAAAAGTGTCTCAGTCATCAACTTGTCGGTTTTCTGAACCATTTACATCACAGAGATGAATTTAACTTGATAAATCTCTTGTTGGAAACTATCAATGATGATGACTTGTCTCATTCTCTCTCTCTCTCTCTCTCTCTCTCTCTCTCTCTCTCTCTCTCTCTCTCTCTCTCTCTCTCTCTCTCTCTCTCTCTCTCTCTCTCTCTCTCTCTCTCTCTCTCTTTCTCTCTCTCTCTCTTTATTCTTCTGTGTTTCCCTCAAGCAATAAAATACTTCACAAATATCTTCGCCATGACAATCAAAAATTGTGATTTTTTTTTCTTCTTTCATGAAATACAATGTTTTAAAACTCAGTGATTGTGGTCAGGCCTCTTAACATTTGTTAACCCGTCTCTTCCTGTCTACTCATGACAATTTGTCGCTGTTTTAGCCTTTCCCCAGCCTTTCCTCGTCTAATTCTTGTCATACCTATTATTTCAGAGGGGAGAGAGAGAAAGAGAGAGAGAGAGAGAGAGAGAGAGAGAGAGAGAGAGAGAGAGAGAGAGAGAGAGAGAGAGAGAGAGAGAGAGAGAGAGAGAAATGCACACTGCGAGGTCCACTGCACTCTGTCAACTGTCTTCTTGGAGACTAAGGTAAACACACTCCACCCATCACTGTATTTACACCATAGAGTTCTAGCTAGTTTGGGAACCAGAATGTTACGACTCCGAACCCTCGCTGACTATTATTTAACGAATACATTTCACTGTATGCGTTCCAATATTCACCTTATTATTTTCTTAATACCTTGGAGTATATGTATACCAGTCTTCCAGCTCGTAGGCCTCAAAAAAAACTTTGGTAGCTGCTTTGTTTCCAGTGGAGATATATTAGTTGCAGTGGTTCGCAACAGTACTCTACTTTCTCGCGTTAACTATAATGAGAGAATTCTGGGCCGATTTGTTTTCGTTATGAACTCTTTCCTGAGCTTCATCTTCACCGTATTCCTCACTTGCTCTGATATTTATTATTCTCCATTATTCTTTCGTTTCAGTTTTCCAGAGCTGTCTCCGTTTCCTCAGGGAATACCTCCCTTGAATCTCATATCAATTCATCACTGATTCCTCGTTTATCATGAGTTTTTTCCCTCATTCATTTTGATCACTAGACTTTATGGTTCTTCATAATGAGGCAGTGGAATAGCTTTGGCTCTGGTTTCTCTCTGATGCTAAATTGCTTTTGAACCTGAGATCTAGTTCCCCTGGAATGTATTCGTTAATGACCTTCTCAATTTTCTGTTTTCCATGTCTTCCTCTCTTCACTTTTCTCAAGAAGAGACGTTGCACAAATTATCACTGAGAGGAATTCAACAAAACGATGAGGTATTTATACATCTCATGAGGACGCATTATGCATATCATTACATGGCAGTATACATCACGACGTGGCACTGTACACAGCAAGATGTGATACTATACACAATCACGATGTAGTACTGAACACATCACGACACATTACGAAATATTGTACTGTGTTATGCTAGGGTTAGATTTCCCTCTGTACAGTATGTTGTACAGGAAGATGTAAACTATGTATGATAGCCTTTCCATTACTCTCAACAACAGTGAACTGGAGGTCACGGTGAACTGGAGGTCACGGTGAACTGGAGGTCACGGTGAACTGGAGGTCATGGTAAACTGGAGGTTATGCTAGTGTGGCCTCACCAGACAACTACTAATGTGGCCTCATCAGACAGCTACTAGTGTGGCCTTACCAGACATATGATAACGTGGCCTTACAACACAGCTACTAGTGTGGCCTCACTAGACAACTACTAATGTGGCCTCACCATACAGCTGCTAGTGTGGCCTTACTGGACAGCTACTAGTGTGGCCTCACCTGACAGCTTCCAGTGTGGTCTCACCAGACAGCTTCTAGTGTGGTCTCACCGGACAGCCACTAGTAGGGCCTCACCTGACAAGTAACGTGGCCTCACCTGACAACTACTAGTGTGGCCTCACCAGACAGCCACTAATGTAGCTTCATCAGACAGCCACTAGTGTGGCCTCACCAGACAGCCACTAGTGTGGCCTCACCAGACAGCCACTAGTGTGGCCTCACAGACAGCCACTAGTGTGGCCTCACCAGACAGGCACTAGTGTGGCCTCACCAGAATGCCACTAGTGTGGCCTCACCAGACAGCCACTAATGTAGCCTCACCAGACAACCACTAGTGTGGCCTCACCAGACAGCCACTAGTGTGGCCTCACCAGACAGCTAGTGTGGCTTCACCAGACAGCCACTAGTGTGGCCACACCAGACAGCCACTAGTGTGGCCACACCAGACAGCCACTAGTGTGGCCTCACCAGACAGCCACTAGTGTGGCCTCACCAGACAGCCACTAGTGTGGCCTCACCAGACAGCCACTAGTGTGGCCCCACCAGACAGCCACTAGTGTGGCCTCACCAGACAGCTAGTGTGGCCTCACCAGACAGCGACTAGTGTGGCCACACCAGACAGCCACTAGTGTGGCCACACCAGACAGCCACTAGTGTGGCCTCACCAGACAGCCACTAGTGTGGCCTCACCAGACAGCTACTAGTGTGGCCTCACCTGACAACTAATGTGGCCTCACCTGACAACTACTAGTGTGGACTCACCAGACAGCCACTAATGTAGCTTCACCAGACAGCCACTAGTGTGGCCTCACCAGACAGCCACTAGTGTGGCCTCACCAGACAGCCACTAGTGTGGCCTCACAGACAGCCGCTAGTGTGGCCTCACCAGACAGCTAGTGTGGCCTCACCAGACAGCCACTAGTGTGGCCACACCAGACAGCCACTAGTGTGGCCTCACCAGACAGCCACTAGTGTGGCCTCACCAGACAGCCACTTGTGTGGCCTCATCAGACAGCCACTAGTGTGGCCTCACCAGACAGCCACTAGTGTGGCCTCACCAGACAGCCACTAGTGTGGCCTCACCAGACAGCCACTAGTGTGGCCTCACCAGACAGCCACTAGTGTGGCCTCACCAGACAGCCACTAGTGTGGCCTCACCAGACAGCCACTAGTGTGGCCTCACCAGACAGCCACTAGTGTGGCCTCACCAGACAGCTAGTGTGGCCTCACCAGACAGCCAGTAGTGTGGCCACACCAGACAGCCACTAGTGTGGCCACACCAGACAGCCACTAGTGTGGCCTCACCAGACAGCCACTAGTGTGGCCTCACCAGACAGCCACTAGTGTGGCCTCACCTGACAACTAATGTGGCCTCACCTGACAACTACTAGTGTGGCCTCACCAGACAGCCACTAATGTAGCTTCACCAGACAGCCACTAGTGTGGCCTCACCAGACAGCCACTAGTGTGGCCTCACCAGACAGCCACTACCGTGGCCTCACAGACAGCCACTAGTGTGGCCTCACCAGACAGGCACTAGTGTGGCCTCACCAGAATGCCACTAGTGTGGCCTCACCAGACAGCCACTAATGTAGCCTCACCAGACAACCACTAGTGTGGCCTCACCAGACAGCCACTAGTGTGGCCTCACCAGACAGCTAGTGTGGCTTCACCAGACAGCCACTAGTGTGGCCACACCAGACAGCCACTAGTGTGGCCTCACCAGACAGCCACTAGTGTGGCCTCACCAGACAGCCACTAGTGTGGCCTCACCAGACAGCCACTAGTGTGGCCTCACCAGACAGCCACTAGTGTGGCCTCACCAGACAGCCACTAGTGTGGCCTCACCAGACAGCCACTAGTGTGGCCACACCAGACAGCCACTAGTGTGGCCACACCAGACAGCCACTAGTGTGGCCTCACCAGACAGCCACTAGTGTGGCCTCACCAGACAGCCACTAGTGTGGCCTCACCAGACAGCCACTAATGTGGCCTCACCAGACAGCCACTAGTGTGGCCTCACCAGACAGCCACTAGTGTGGCCTCACCAGACAGCCACTAGTGTGGCCTCACCAGACAGCCACTAGTGTGGCCTCACCAGACAGCCACTAGTGTGGCCTCACCAGACAGCCACTAGTGTGGCCTCACCAGACAGCCACTAGTGTGGCCTCACCAGACAGCCACTAGTGTGGCCTCACCAGACAGCCACTAGTGTGGCCTCACCAGACAGCCACTAGTGTGGCCTCACCAGACAGCCACTAGTGTGGCCTCACCAGACAGCCACTAGTGTGGCCTCACCAGACAGCCACTAGTGTGGCCTCACCAGACAGCTACTAGTGTGGCCTCACCTGACAACTAATGTGGCCTCACCTGACAACTACTAGTGTGGACTCACCAGACAGCCACTAATGTAGCTTCACCAGACAGCCACTAGTGTGGCCTCACCAGACAGCCACTAGTGTGGCCTCACCAGACAGCCACTAGTGTGGCCTCACAGACAGCCGCTAGTGTGGCCTCACCAGACAGCTAGTGTGGCCTCACCAGACAGCCACTAGTGTGGCCACACCAGACAGCCACTAGTGTGGCCTCACCGGACAGCCACTAGTGTGGCCTCACCAGACAGCCACTTGTGTGGCCTCACCAGACAGCCACTAGTGTGGCCTCACCAGACAGCCACTAGTGTGGCCTCACCAGACAGCCACTAGTGTGGCCTCACCAGACAGCCACTAGTGTGGCCTCACCAGACAGCCACTAGTGTGGCCTCACCAGACAGCCACTAGTGTGGCCTCACCAGACAGCCACTAGTGTGGCCTCACCAGACAGCCACTAGTGTGGCCTCACCAGACAGCTAGTGTGGCCTCACCAGACAGCCACTAGTGTGGCCACACCAGACAGCCACTAGTGTGGCCACACCAGACAGCCACTAGTGTGGCCTCACCAGACAGCCACTAGTGTGGCCTCACCAGACAGCCACTAGTGTGGCCTCACCTGACAACTAATGTGGCCTCACCTGACAACTACTAGTGTGGCCTCACCAGACAGCCACTAATGTAGCTTCACCAGACAGCCACTAGTGTGGCCTCACCAGACAGCCACTAGTGTGGCCTCACCAGACAGCCACTAGCGTGGCCTCACAGCCACTAGTGTGGCCTCACCAGACAGGCACTAGTGTGGCCTCACCAGAATGCCACTAGTGTGGCCTCACCAGACAGCCACTAATGTAGCCTCACCAGACAGCCACTAGTGTGGCCTCACCAGACAGCTAGTGTGGCTTCACCAGACAGCCACTAGTGTGGCCACACCAGACAGCCACTAGTGTGGCCTCACCAGACAGCCACTAGTGTGGCCTCACCAGACAGCCACTAGTGTGGCCTCACCAGACAGCCACTAGTGTGGCCTCACCAGACAGCCACTAGTGTGGCCTCACCAGACAGCCACTAGTGTGGCCTCACCAGACAGCCACTAGTGTGGCCACACCAGACAGCCACTAGTGTGGCCACACCAGACAGCCACTAGTGTGGCCTCACCAGACAGCCACTAGTGTGGCCTCACCAGACAGCCACTAGTGTGGCCTCACCAGACAGCCACTAGTGTGGCCTCACCAGACAGCCACTAGTGTGGCCTCACCAGACAGCCACTAGTGTGGCCTCACCAGACAGCCACTAGTGTGGCCTCACCAGACAGCCACTAGTGTGGCCTCACCAGACAGCCACTAGTGTGGCCTCACCAGACAGCCACTAGTGTGGCCTCACCAGACAGCCACTAGTGTGGCCTCACCAGACAGCCACTAGTGTGGCCTCACCAGACAGCCACTAGTGTGGCCTCACCAGACAGCCACTAGTGTGGCCTCACCAGACAGCCACTAGTGTGGCCTCACCAGACAGCCACTAGTGTGGCCTCACCAGACAGCCACTAGTGTGGCCTCACCAGACAGCCACTAGTGTGGCCACACCAGACAGCCACTAGTGTGGCCACACCAGACAGCCACTAGTGTGGCCTCACCAGACAGCCACTAGTGTGGCCTCACCAGACAGCCACTAGTGTGGCCTCACCAGACAGCCACTAGTGTGGCCTCACCAGACAGCCACTAGTGTGGCCTCACCAGACAGCCACTAGTGTGGCCTCACCAGACAGCCACTAGTGTGGCCTCACCAGACAGCCACTAGTGTGGCCTCACCAGACAGCCACTAGTGTGGCCTCACCAGACAGCCACTAGTGTGGCCTCACCAGACAGCCACTAGTGTGGCCTCACCAGACAGCCACTAGTGTGGCCTCACCAGACAGCCACTAGTGTGGCCTCACCAGACAGCCACTAGTGTGGCCTCACCAGACAGCCACTAGTGTGGCCTCACCAGACAGCCACTAGTGTGGCCTCACCAGACAGCCACTAGTGTGGCCTCACCAGACAGCCACTAGTGTGGCCTCACCAGACAGCCACTAGTGTGGCCTCACCAGACAGCCACTAGTGTGGCCTCACCAGACAGCCACTAGTGTGGCCACACCAGACAGCCACTAGTGTGGCCACACCAGACAGCCACTAGTGTGGCCTCACCAGACAGCCACTAGTGTGGCCTCACCAGACAGCCACTTGTGTGGCCTCACCAGACAGCCACTAGTGTGGCCTCACCAAACAGCCACTAGTGTGGCCTCACCAGACAGCCACTAGTGTGGCCTCACCAGACAGCCACTAGTGTGGCCTCACCAGACAGCCACTAGTGTGGTCTCACCAGACAGCCACTAGTGTGGTCTCACCAGACAGCCACTAGTGTGGTCTCACCAGACAGCCACTAGTGTGGTCTCACCAGACAGCCACTAGTGTGGCCTCACCAGACAGCCACTAGTGTGGCCTCACCAGACAGCCACTAGTGTGGTCTCACCAGACAGCCACTAGTGTGGTCTCACCAGACAGCCACTAGTGTGGCCTCACCAGACAGCCACTAGTGTGGCCTCACCGGACAGCCACTAGTGTGGCCTCACCAGACAGCCACTAGTGTGGCCTCACCAGACAGCCACTAGTGTGGCCTCACCAGACAGCCACTAGTGTGGCCTCACCAGACAGCCACTAGTGTGGCCTCACCAGACAGCCACTAGTGTGGCCTCACCAGACAGCCACTAGTGTGGCCTCACCAGACAGCCACTAGTGTGGCCTCACCAGACAGCCACTAGTGTGGCCTCACCAGACAGCCACTAGTGTGGCCTCACCAGACAGCCACTAGTGTGGCCTCACCAGACAGCCACTAGTGTGGCCTCACCAGACAGCCACTAGTGTGGCCTCACCAGACAGCCACTAGTGTGGCCTCACCAGACAGCCACTAGTGTGGCCTCACCAGACAGCCACTAGTGTGGCCTCACCAGACAGCCACTAGTGTGGCCTCACCAGACAGCCACTAGTGTGGCCTCACCAGACAGCCACTAGTGTGGCCTCACCAGACAGCCACTAGTGTGGCCTCACCAGACAGCCACTAGTGTGGCCTCACCAGACAGCCACTAGTGTGGCCTCACCAGACAGCCACTAGTGTGGCCTCACCAGACAGCCACTAGTGTGGCCTCACCAGACAGCCACTAGTGTGGCCTCACCAGACAGCCACTAGTGTGGCCTCACCAGACAGCCACTAGTGTGGTCTCACCAGACAGCCACTAGTGTGGCCTCACCAGACAGCCACTAGTGTGGTCTCACCAGACAGCCACTAGTGTGGTCTCACCAGACAGCCACTAGTGTGGTCTCACCAGACAACGTTTAGTAATTGTCTGATTTTTTATTCTCTTCTTCAACCTTCGATTTTATTTCCCTCGTAACTCAAAAACTCTTTACCTGATGAACTTCAAATTTTGAAGCTTGTGTACGATAACTAGGACCAGCATGTGCCCTATGATCAACGTTATTGAACTCATTCCCAGCATTCTGAAATGACTTCGATAATTTTCAAAACCCTCAGCTGCTTAGTTTCAAACATTGAAAAACAAAGTTGCCTCATAATTTTCACTTTATCGTCTGATAAAGATGGGTTGAAATATTGATTCTCGATTAATCGCGTTAAAATTATTTGTCAGCCTCTTCTGAGTGGCTTCAGTGTTCAATGGCTGGCGCATCTTGGGTCCAGGACACTGTCTATTCTTAGTGTGGGGGAAAATTTGTCACTGTGATCACTTTTTTGAGCGCTTGGAATAGTTGGAATTTTTATCAAGATGAACTTTCTTAAAAACCGGAAAAATCTTTATTTCTTCTTAGATGACTATAGTGAATTTTAAATCTAATGCAAATGAAAAAAAAAGAAATTTAAGAAATATTGAAAACTCACTTTTTAATCTCAAAATGATACAGTAATATTTTGCAATAGATAATTGAATTATGCTGATGAGGGGATCTTGATCCAAGGAGCTGTACTAATCATATTCTTTCTTGGATGGAATCCGAATGTTATCTATTACACATTCACTATGTTACCCTCTACAGGTTTAATATTCTCCCTTGTTTAAAATAAAACTTTTGCAAATTGTATCAATCTTTAATGGTTTATGCATAAGAAACGGGTGAAACTTTTATTGGATATAGGCTGTGTAGGTGAAAATTTCATTTTATTCTGTGCAACAACTGGCGAATACTTCTTCTGGTCGGCTTGAAACTTTTGGAACTGATATGTTCCGCCGGAAAAAAATCTTTAGCTTCATATTAAGTTGTGTTAGCTTTAATGTGTCACTTTTGTTAATCAAATTAGTTTCTGGGAAATAACTGGATATGTTTTTTTCCTGATCAGTAAGGAGTCAATACTTGACTTAAATGGGTTATTTTTCAAGGTTAAATCTACATAATGTATTAATGTGTGTCTACAACATCTGTTTGCTCCAGAGACCACTGTACAAAGTTGTTTATGCACCCTAAGCTTCAATACAACTTAATAACTTTCTTCAATACTTGCTTAATTACTTAAACGCTGGGCAGTCTTACCTAGAGAAGAGATAAGCTGATTTTGGAAAGTTTTGGTCTTAATATTCTAATGAAAAAAAATCTGAAAAATTTAGATTCTGCTTTCATGTGATAACATCTGAGCATCGCATCAGATTATCTTCAAGTCTTCATAACTTGATTATGCAACTTCTGAGTAACTTCAAGATTAATGCGCTTGTGTATTTTAGAATACACATCCTAGCTGAATGAATCTTATTGTAGTCATCTGGCCCAGTGGCTTACGCACTGGCCTAAAGTTTTACGACTCACTTGCCGCGAGTTCAATCCCCACCCGAACCGTGGTCTGTTTACAATCGTGTTATTACAGTTCCTGAGTCAATATTGGCCTCTTTGGATGGTTTGAATTAGATTTGGATATAAGGATATAAATATTCATATAATATAACTGATGAATGCCTCTTCTGATGTAATTAAAATTTAGAGCACTACTGTTAAGCTACATTACAAACTTATATGTGGCACTCTGCACTACTCCAATCGCACAGCGACCGAAGTACGACTTGCTGCTTATCAAACGACTTACCTGTAAGTGCTCACCATTCTTCTGTTAGTGAAGTTGGTCCGTAGTTCAATATTTCTTGTCCCCTTTCTAAAATATACATTTACTGTCTTTCAAATCACTGACAACTGTCCAATGTCCACTGACTTGTATACATGTCAACTGACTTGTATACATGTCAACTGACTTGTATACATGTCCACTGACTTGTATACATGTGCACTGACTTGCATAGTGTTCCAGCTACCTCTCTCAGAATCCATGGCGAGACTTTGTCAAGGCCCCAATGATTTTGTTGCAGCCTATCCATAGCCTGTTTTTCTCTTGCCATGTTGTGTCCACACTGTGCAGTACCTGGTGTCACTTTCCATTGAGAAGACTTCTTTAAATCCTTTGTTGAACACTTCACAGTCTTTCTTGTCTTTTCTCGGGAGCTGTGTGTGCGTCTGTGCTTGCATGCTTCAGCTCTCCCTCCGTCCGACTGTCAGCCTGTCCTTCTGTTTGTCTCTGTCTCCGTCCGTCCGTTTACTCAATATAAACACAGTTTCTACAGTGTTGTACAGCTGACCCGGATTAACCCAAGTTATTCACTCAATTAACTCTGGCGATTGACTGGCAGTAATGAAATTTACTCGTGAATACAAGCGAGCACAAGTTTTCATCTTTTTATCGAATTACAGGCGAGCTGGCTGGCATGTATGCCAGGCATGTATGCCAGGCATGTATGCCAGGCATGTATGCCAGACATGTATGCCAGGCATGTATGCCAGGCATGTATGCCAGGCATGTATGCCAGGCATGTATGCCAAGCATGTATGCCAAGCATGTATGCCAGGCATGTATGCCAGGCATGTATGCCAGGCATGTATGCCAGGCATGTATGCCAGGCATGTATGCCAGGCATGTATGCCAGGCATGTATGCCAGGCATGTATGCCAGGCATGCATGCCAGGCATGTATGCCAGGCATGCATTGTTGGCATGTATATATCTCAGTGTGTGAGAGTGAACGTGAGAGTGACAGTGTGTGAGAGTGGACGTGAGTGACTGTATGAGAGTGAACGTGAGTGACAGTGTATGAGAGTGAACGTGAGAGTGTGTGAGAGTGAACGTGAGTGAGGATGGCAGTGTATGAAAGTGACAGTGTGTGTGAGAGTGAACGTGAGCGTGAGTGAGTGTGTGTGAGAGTGAACGTGAGTGAGAATGACAGTGTGTGACTACCTCCTTCATTCTTTCCCTCATTCCTTTCCTCCCTCCCTCCCTCCTTCCCTCCTTCCCTCCCTCCTTCCCTCTCTCCCTCCTTCCCTCCCTCCCACCTTCCTTGTCTCCCTCACTTTACCTGCCTAATTCTCTCTTTGCTTCCTTACCAATATTTCCTCTGTCTCTCCTCCGTGTCTCTTCACTCTGTGATTGTCTACATGTCACACTCACCTGCCTTTCCCACGTCTCTCTTCTTCCAAACCCTCCATCTCCTCCATCTCCTCCTTCTCCTCCACCTCCTCCTCCTCCACCTTGCATTATAACTACACTTGCACAACACAGTGTTGCAATATAACTATACACTTCTACAACACAGTGTTGCAATATAACTACACTTCTACAACACAGTGTTGCAATATAACTACACTTCTACAACACAGTGTTGCAATATAACTACACTTCTACAACACAGTGTTGCAATATAACTACACTTCTACAACACAGTTTTGCAATATAACTACACTTCTACAACACAGTGCTGTGTTATAACTACACTTCTGCAACACAGTGTTGTGATATAACATTTCTACATAGTGCTTTGTTATAACTACAATTCTACAACACAGTGCTGTGTTACAACACTTCTACAACACAGTACTGTGTTATAACTACACTTCTACAACACAGTGTTGCAATATAACTACACTTCTACAACACAGTGTTGCATTATAACTACACTTCTACAACACAGTGTTGCAATATAACTACACTTCTACAACACAGTGTTGCAATATAACTACACTTCTACAACACAGTGTTGCAATATAACTACACTTCTAGAACACAGTGTTGCATTATAGCTACACTTCTACAACACAGTGTTGCAATATAACTACACTTCTACAACACAGTGTTGCAATATAACTACACTTCTACAACACAGTGTTGCATTATAACTACACTTCTACAACACAGTGTTGCAATATAACTACACTTCTACAACACAGTGTTGCATTATAACTACACTTCTACAACACAGTTTTGCAATATAACTACACTTCTACAACACAGTGCTGTGTTATAACTACACTTCTACAACACAGTGTTGCATTATAACTACACTTCTACAACACACTGTTGCAATATAACTACACTTCTACAACACAGTGTTGCAATATAACTACACTTCTACAACACAGTGTTGCAATATAACTACACTTCTGCAACACACTGTTGCAATATAACTACACTTCTACAACACAGTGTTGCATTATAACTACACTTCTACAACACAGTGTTGCATTATAACTACACTTCTACAACACAGTGTTGCAATATAACTACACTTCTACAACACAGTGCTGTGTTATAACTACACTTCTAGAACACAGTGTTGCAATATAACTACACTTCTACAACACAGTTTTGCATTATAACTACACTTCTACAACACAGTGTTGCAATATAACTGCACTTCTAAAACACAGTGTTGCATTATAACTACACTTCTGCAACACAGTGTTGCAATATAACTACACTTCTAGAACACAGTGTTGCATTATAACTACACTTCTGCAACACAGTGTTGCAATATAACTACACTTTTACAACACAGTGCTGTGTTATAACTACACTTCTACAACACAGTGTTGCAATATAACTGCACTTCTACAACACAGTGTTACATTATAACTACACTTCTACAACACAGTGATGCAATATAACTACACTTCTACAACACAGTGTTGCAATATAACTACACTTCTACAACACAGTGATGCAATATAACTACACTTCTACAACACAGTGTTGCAATATAACTACACTTCTACAACACAGTGTTGCAATATAACTACACTTCTACAACACAGTGATGCAATATAACTACACTTCTACAACACAGTGTTGCAATATAACTACACTTCTACAACACAGTGTTGCAATATAACTACACTTCTACAACACAGTGTTGCATTATAACTACACTTCTACAACACAGTGTTGCAATATAACTACACTTCTACAACACAGTGTTGCAATATAACTACACTTCTACAACACAGTGTTGCAATATAACTACACTTCTACAACACAGTGTTGCAATATAACTACACTTCTACAACACAGTGTTGCAATATAACTACACTTCTACAACACAGTGTTGCAATATAACTACACTTCTACAACACAGTGTTGCAATATAACTACACTTCTACAACACAGTGTTGCAATATAACTACACTTCTACAACACAGTGTTGCAATATAACTACACTTCTACAACACAGTGTTGCATTATAGCTACACTTCTACAACACAGTGTTGCAATATAACTACACTTCTACAACACAGTGTTGCAATATAACTACACTTCTACAACACAGTGTTGCAATATAACTACACTTCTACAACACAGTGTTGCAATATAACTACACTTCTACAACACAGTGTTGCAATATAACTACACTTCTACAACACAGTGTTGCAATATAACTACACTTCTACAACACAGTGATGCAATATAACTACACTTCTACAACACAGTGTTGCAATATAACTACACTTCTACAACACAGTGTTGCAATATAGCTACACTTCTACAACACAGTGTTGCAGTATAACTACACTTCTACAACACAGTGTTGCAATAAAACTACACTTCTACAACACAGTGTTGCAATATAACTACACTTCTACAACACAGTGTTGCAATATAACTACACTTCTACAACACAGTGTTGCAATATAACTACACTTCTACAACACAGTGTTGCAATATAACTACACTTCTACAACACAGTGTTGCAATATAGCTACACTTCTACAACACAGTGTTGCAATATAGCTACACTTCTACAACACAGTGTTGCAATATAACTACACTTCTACAACACAGTGTTGCATTATAACTACACTTCTACAACACAGTGTTGCAATATAACTACACTTCTACAACACAGTGTTGCAATATAACTACACTTCTACAACACAGTGTTGCAATATAACTACACTTCTACAGCACAGTGTTGCAATATAGCTACACTTCTACAACACAGTGTTGCAGTATAACTACACTTCTACAACACAGTGTTGCAATATAACTACACTTCTACAACACAGTGTTGCAATATAACTACACTTCTACAACACAGTGTTGCAATATAACAACACTTCTACAACACAGTGTTGCAATATAACTACACTTCTACAACACAGTGTTGCAATATAGCTACACTTCTACAACACAGTGTTGCAATATAACTACACTTCTACAACACAGTGTTGCAATATAACTACACTTCTACAACACAGTGTTGCATTATAACTACACTTCTACAACACAGTGTTGCAATATAACTACACTTCTACAACACAGTATTGCAATATAACTACACTTCTACAACACAGTGTTGCAATATAACTACACTTCTACAACACAGTGTTGCATTATAACTACACTTCTACAACACAGTGTTGCAATATAACTACACTTCTACAACACAGTGTTGCAATATAACTACACTTCTACAACACAGTGTTGCATTATAACTACACTTCTACAACACAGTGTTGCAATATAACTACACTTCTACAACACAGTGTTGCAATATAACTACACTTCTACAACACGCTGCATCAATTGTGAACCTAAGACAACAAGTTGGTAAAGGTGTTGTCTCAAGTGAGGAGAGACACGACAAGTGAGGGGACACAAGCGAGGAGATACACCACATGTGAGGAGACTCAAGTGAGAAGAGACACCACAAGCGAGGAGACACACCACAAGTGAGGAGAGACACCACAAGTGAGGAGAGACACCACAAGCGAGGAGAGACACCACAAGTGAGGAGAGACACCACAAGCGAGGAGAGACACCACAAGTGAGGAGAGACACCACAAGTGAGGAGAGACACCACAAGTGAGGAGAGACACCACAAGTGAGGAGAGACACCACAAGTGAGGAGAGACACCACAAGTGAGGAGAGACACCACAAGCGAGGAGAGACACCACAAGTGAGGAGAGACACCACAAGCGAGGAGAGACACCACAAGTGAGGAGAGACACCACAAGTGAGGAGAGACACCACAAGTGAGGAGAGACACCACAAGTGAGGAGAGACACCACAAGTGAGGAGAGACACCACAAGCGAGGAGACACACCACAAGTGAGGAGAGACACCACAAGTGAGGAGAGACACCACAAGTGAGGAGAGACACCACAAGTGAGGAGAGACACCACAAGTGAGGAGAGACACCACAAGCGAGGAGAGACACCACAAGTGAGGAGAGACACCACAAGTGAGGAGAGACACCACAAGTGAGGAGAGACACCACAAGTGAGGAGAGACACCACAAGTGAGGAGACACACCACAAGTGAGGAGACACACCACAAGTGAGGAGAGACACCACAAGTGAGGAGAGACACCTCAAGTGAGGAGACTCATGTGAGAAGAGACACCACAAGCGAGGAGAGACACCACAAGCGAGGAGAGACACCACAAGTGAGGAGAGACACCACAAGTGAGGAGAGACACCACAAGTGAGGAGAGACACCACAAGTGAGGAGAGACACCACAAGTGAGGAGAGACACCACAAGTGAGGAGAGACACCACAAGTGAGGAGAGACACCACAAGTGAGGAGAGACACCACAAGTGAGGAGAGACACCACAAGTGAGGAGAGACACCACAAGTGAGGAGAGACACCACAAGTGAGGAGAGACACCACAAGTGAGGAGAGACACCACAAGTGAGGAGAGACACCACAAGTGAGGAGAGACACCTCAAGTGAGGAGACTCATGTGAGAAGAGACACCACAAGCGAGGAGAGACACCACAAGTGAGGAGAGACACCACAAGTGAGGAGAGACACCTCAAGTGAGGAGACTCATGTGAGAAGAGACACCACAAGTGAGGAGAGACACCACAAGCGAGGAGAGACACCACAAGTGAGGAGAGACACCACAAGTGAGGAGAGACACCACAAGCGAGGAGAGACACCACAAGTGAGGAGAGACACCACAAGTGAGGAGAGACACCACAAGTGAGGAGCGACACCTCAAGTGAGGAGACTCATGTGAGAAGAGACACCACAAGCGAGGAGAGACACCACAAGCGAGGAGAGACACCACAAGTGAGGAGAGACACCACAAGTGAGGAGAGACACCACAAGTGAGGAGAGACACCACAAGTGAGGAGAGACACCACAAGTGAGGAGAGACACCACAAGTGAGGAGAGACACCACAAGTGAGGAGAGACACCACAAGTGAGGAGAGACACCACAAGTGAGGAGAGACACCACAAGTGAGGAGAGACACCACAAGTGAGGAGAGACACCACAAGTGAGGAGAGACACCACAAGTGAGGAGAGACACCACAAGTGAAGAGAGACACCACAAGTGAGGACACCAGTGAGAAGAGACACCACAAGTGAGGAGAGACATCACAAGTGAAGAGATACAAGTGAGGAGAGACACCACAAGTGAGGAGAGACACCACAAGAATAAGACTTTACAATGGACAGTGGAGGAGGAGGAGGTGGGGAGGAGGAGGAGGAGGAGGAGGAGGAGGAGGAGGAGGAGGAGGAGGAGGAGGAGGAGGAGGAGGAGGAGGAGGAGGAGGAGGAGGAGGAAGGGGGAGGAGGAGGAGGAGGAGGAGGTGCTGGAGGTGGTGATGGAGGAGGTGGAGGCGGAGGGAAGCAGTAGTGGTAGAAGGCTGAGGCAGTGGAGGAAGAGGAGGTTTATAATTTAATCTATAGATTTATAATCAATATCTTTGAACAGACTTCACGCATTCTACCTCAGCTGAATGTTGTCTTGTCTACGATGCAGAGATTACATAAAACTAAATGCATCTCGCTGCAGGATTCGAGAATGGTGTTCCCTGTGTTGATAATCCTCAGTGCCCGCTATTAGAATAGTGCAGAGTGCGGCATAAATTTTAACGAAATTAAATATTAGCACTGAACATCTGAAGTGAATTATAAGGGGCATTCACAAGACATTATTTTCAAATTAATATCTTAATTCCTTCCATAAAAATGGAAAATTAAGACATAAGCACCTCAAATCTAATTCAAAGCTTCCATTAAAAACTACTAATACTGAAGCTAAACTGAAGAGGCATTCTCTTGTTTTCTCAGAGACCAATATCCCGAAAATAGGAAAGTCTATCTTCTTTAAATTTAGAAGATTTAAAAATGCAATTTTATCAGTATTATTTTAGTATTTATCTTCTATTTCAAATTCTCTACAATCCTATAAAAAAAAATTTATGCGTTTTAAGAAAATTCAGTTTGTCAAAACTGAGCTAAAAACTGACGAACTGACTGACACTCACACACCTCAAAACCAACATTTTTTTTAATTATGATTCGCCAACCTTCATGGTTCAAACTCCATCGGACTTTACTTATGTCAACCAGTCGGAAAAATTTGGCAAAGGCTTAAAGGTTCTCTTCGGCTGATAACTAAAATTCTGCTAGAATTCTAGCTAGCTACAACAGCAGGAAAAAATATACTGTACTGAAAGCAGTTTATATTCATGACAGACCGAGTGCAGCAGCGAGAAGTGGAAACCTCAGTAACTACGAACATGTGATGAAAGGTTTTGAAAACCGACAAGTTGAAGATTGAGACACTTATGCAACATATGGGAATCTTTATTTAGGAAACGTTTCGCCACACAGTGGCTTCATCAGTCTAATACAAAGCAGAAAGGTGTAAGGAGAGGACTGATTACCTCAAACTCCTCCTCTCCTTACACCTTTCTAATTTGTATTGGACTGATGAAGCCACTGTGTGGCGAAACGTTTCTTAGATAAAGTTTTCCCATATGTTGCATAAATGTCTCAATCTTCAACTACGAACATGGAAGGGGATCTAGTAGACGGACAGCCGAGAGCAATCATGAAGAAATTGACGGAACAGAGGCTTCCACGTCGCCCTCACACGCGGACGGCAGAATTCCTGGACGAAGCCGTGGAAAACATTGTGATACAACATGTGGACCACGTCCCGAGAGTGAGCGAGGCCGACCTACCAAACAGATTGGGTCAAGTGTTCTCCATAAATGAATCTGACATCGGATGATTAAGTTACAGAGAACCCAATTGAGCAATTAATAGCGGTACACTAGCTTTGAATCACCTTCCTGAGACAGGAACTTATGCCAGAATAAAGAGAAAAATAGGGAATGACATCGGTGTATAGAAAAGATGACTATGAGAATGCAAACCTTCTTAACTAAGACACAATAGGAAGATAAATGAGAAAGACGAAGCCCACAAGAAAGTATAGAAATCTCCAACTTGCTCAAATATTTATTATTGAGACCAGGTGATTAATTTATTATCAGAAAGTAGCAAGAGAAAATTAGAAAAAATGGTTCAGAATTGTAATAAAGTGAAACTATAAAAAGGAAAAAGTTCAGAAGACATCTGACACCATGAGAGAAGTTATCTGGAGAACCTGTGAAGAAACTGGTAAATTAGAAGCACTTGGACAATAATATCACAGTTATGGTATTAACTGTGATAGTATTGTTACCTCACAGCAACATCATAAGGAAAATTATGAATAAGGAACAAGTAATTAAGACAAATGAGGAATATATACTGATAAAGACTGACAAGGAATCCTATAATGAAATTAATAACGGATTTTAAAGTTAATTGAAATGACATCACAGGAGAGGGGGACTGCTACCAGAGCTGGACACCTCATATGCTGTTGAATTAGACACATGTGCAACTCTTGGGTATCTTTATTGAGGAAACGTTTCGCCACACAGTGGCTTCATCAGTCCATACAAAGGAGAACTTGAAGAACAGGAGGAGAATAAGGTAATCAGTCCAGTCCCTCAGATACCCAAGATACCCAAGAGTTGCACATGTGTCTAATTCAACATGTCGGTTTTCTGAACCATTCATCTACAAACCTCATATGCTGCGTAACTTGACATGATATCAACTAAGATACTGAAGAACGAAGATACAATACTAAACTTGCCACAGCAGAACTGCTTAGCTCTTGGAAAACAAAAAAAAACGTAATTTCAGTGTTAACTATAAGAGGCAAGCATGAAGCACTAACTTACACCATACACATGAAATATCCTGTGGTTCTTACCTGTAACTAGATGCAGTTAGCACCAACTGACTTAGCAACTAAAAGATATGGCCAGAAACTGGGTAGCAGAGTAGTAGTAGTAGCAGTAGTAGTAATGGTAGCAGTAGTATTAGTAGTAATACTAATACTACCGGTGAGATGGGTTGGGTTTAAGAAGGACCTGTCAACATCATGTGACAGCGGTCTCCAGAATGGGCAATAATCTAACCACATTCAACTTCAAATTGGACACACCCGTTTTTACGGTCATTATGGTCGCAGGCGTTCTTGTGCTCCCGGACCCTAATATTTTGCTATTTCTCTCACATATATTTTGTTACATCCCTCGCATGGTATTGTGTATACTTCTCTGCTAGTGTCAGAATCGTTCCTGGGTTTCTGTTCTAACTTTGTAACAGTAGATGAAGAGCTGGTAGATATTTTAGCAAGTTTTATGTCAAGTATTTTAGAAAGATTAGTTGCAACATCCCTGACCGGTAGATCGATGTAACGGGGAGGTTTTTCTTCAACTGAATTGCTGTTAATCTTGTTAAGAATAAGTGCTGCACGTTTCCTGCGATCATGTATGAAGAGTAGGGGAAATGCAGCGACGTGAATGAATGTGTGATGTATATATACGCATTCTTCCTCGAGGAACTGCGGACTGAAAATTCTGTAAGCTCTCAGAAAGAAGTCTATTAGAATCCCTCTTATAGTTCTGGTGTCTTGGTGAGAGAAGAAACGTAGATGGTTCTTATAGGTTGGTCTGCGGTAGACTTTAAAAGAGTCTATTGTCACCTGTGAGTAGAAGTACGTCGAGAAACGGTAATTCAGGTTTAAATTCAGGTTCCAGAGTGTTGATGGTGTTGAGGATGTCACGCAGTTCTAGACTTTTAGGAACAATGACCAAAATATCATCGATGTATCGCATGGATGATATTTTTTTGGTCATTGTAGCTGATCTAGTGATGGTATTTAGAATCTGTCTGGATTCTAGGTCCTCCATACAGTAACTCCTGCAACTATATATATTCATTTTTTGTTACCTCTGTATTAGGACTGAAGAAGCCACTCATGGCACAACGTTTCCTCTAATAAATGTCATGAATTGTACATAAGTGTCTTTTCTCACATCTTGCCGGCATCACCACACCATTTTACACTTAACCAAAGAACTCTGAATGACACTATTCACCACATACGTAAATCAGATAATCAAATACAAAGCACCAGTATGGAGCCCACACATAAAAAATGTAAATATATTTAAAAAATTGTACATAGATTCTACTGTTTATTTAAAAAAAATGACCTCACAGCACTGAAAGAACCAAGAACGAGATTCGTCATAATTGTGACGAACAAGATGTTTCAGCGAAGACCCGTGTTAGATAACACTGTTTACCATGGTAAATAAGAACATAAGAAAGAAGGAACATTGCAACAGGCCTACCGACCCATGCGAAGTAGGTCCATGTTCCCCCCCAATTAGCATATGACCTACCTAGTCAGGTCACTTCCACTTACGGAGGGAGCAAGGCATCAGACCTGGAAGCAAAAGCTACTCAGGTCCAACTCACATCTACCCACACCCACTCATGTATTTATCTAACCTATTTTTTAAACTAAACAACGTTTTAGCTAAAGCCACACAACTGGTAACGGAACCATGGTGTGAACCAGCACTAGTGGAACCACGGTGTGAACCAGCACTAGTGGAACCACGGTGTGAACCAGGACTAGTGGAACCACGGAGTGAACCAACACTAGTGTAACCATGGTGTGAACCAGCACTAGTGGAACCATGGTGTGAACCAGCACTAGTGGAATCATGGTGTGAACCAGGACTGTTGAAACCATAGTATGAACCCTGACTAGTGGAACCATGGTGTGAACCAGCACTAGTGGAACCATGGAGTGAACCAGGACTAGTGGAACCAAGGAATGAACCAGGACTAGTGGAACCATGGTGTGAACCATCACTAGTGAAACCATGGTGTGAACCAGGACCAGTGGAACCATGGTATGAACCAGGACTGGTGGAACCATGGTGTGAACCAGCACTAGTGGAACCATGGTGTGAACCAGGACCAGTGGAACCATGGTATGAACCAGGACTGGTGGAACCATGGTGTGAACAAGCACTAGCGGAACCATGGTGTGAACCAGGACCAGTGGAACCATGGTATGAACCGGCACTAGTGGAACCATGGTGTGAACCAACACTAGCGGAACCATGGTATGAACCAGGACTAGTGGAACCATGGTGTGAACAAGCACTAGTGGAACCATGGTGTGAACCAGGACCAGTTGAACCATGGTAGGAACCGGCACTAGTGGAACCATGTTGTGAACCAGCACTAGTGGAACCATGGTGTGAACCAGCACTAGTGGAACCACGGTGTGAACCAGCACTAGTGGAACCATAGTGTGAACCAGCACTAGTGGAACCATGGTGTGAGCCAGCACTAGTGGAACCATGGTGTGAGCCAGCATTAGGGTAACCATGGTGTGAACCACGACCAGTGGAACCATGGTATGAACCAGGACTAGTGGAACCATGGTGTGAACCAGCACTAGTGGAACCATGGAGAGAACCAGGACTAGTGGAACCATGGTATGAACCAGGAACAGTGGAACAATGGTGTGAACCAGCACTAGTGAAACCATGGTGTGAACCAGGACCAGTGGAACCATGGTATGAACCAGGACTAGTAGAACCATGATGTGAACCAGCACTAGTGGAACCATGGTGTGAACCAGGACCAGTGGAACCATGGTATGAACCAGGACTAGTGGAACCACAGTATGAACCAGGACTAGTGGAACCATAGTGTGAACAAGCACTAGTGGAACCATGGTGTGAACCAAGACCAGTGGAAAATGGTATGAACCAGCACTAGTGGAACCATGGTGTGAACCAGCACTAGTGGAACCATGGTGTGAACCAGCACTACTGGAACCATGGTGTGAACCAGGACTAGTGGAACCATGGTATGAACCAGGACCAGTGGAAACATGGCGTGAACCAGCACTAGTGGAATCATGGTCTGAACCAAGACCAGTGGAACCACGGTAAGAACCAGGACTAGTGGAACCAAGGTGTGAACCAGCACTAGTGGAACCATGGTATGAACCAGGACTAGTGGAACCATGGTATGAATCAGGACCAGTGGAACCATGGTATGAACCAGGACTAGTGGAACCATGGTGTGAACCAGGATCAGTTGAACCATGGTATGAACCGGCACTAGTGGAACCATGGTGTGAACCAACACTAGTGGAACCATGGTATGAACCAGGACTAGTGGAACCATGGTGTGAACCAGGACTAGTGGAACCATGGTGTGAACCTGGACCAGTGGAACCATGGTATGAACCGGCACTAGTGGAACCATGGTGTGAACCAGCACTAATGGAACCATGGTGTGAACCAGCACTAGTGGAACCATGGTGTGAACCAGCACTAGTGGAACCATAGTGTGAACCAGCACTAGTGGAACCATGGTGTGAACCAGCACTAGTGGAACCACGGTGTGAACCAGCACTAGTGGAACCATAGTGTGAACCAGCACTAGTGGAACCATGGTGTGAACCAGAACTAGGGGAACCATGGTGTGAACCACGACCAGTGGAACCATGGTATGAACCAGGACTAGTGGAACCATGGTTTGAACCAGCACTAGTGGAACCATGGAGAGAACCAGGACTATTGGAACCATGGTATGAACCAGGACCTGTGGAACCATGGCGTGAACCAGCACTAGAGAAACCATGGTGTGAACCAGGACCAGTGGAACCATGGTATGAACCAGGACTAGTGGAACCATAGTATGAACCAGGACTAGTGGAACCATAGTGTGAACAAGCACTAGTGGACCCATGGTGAGAACCAGGACCAGTGGAACCATGGTATGAACCAGCACTAGTGGAACCATGGTGTGAACCACCTCTAGTGGAACCATGGTGTGAACCAGCACTAGTGGAACCATGGTGTGAACCAGGACTAGTGGAACCATGGTATGAACCAGGACCAGTGGAACCATGGCGTGAAATAGCACTAGTGGAACCATGGTCTGAATCAGGACCAGTGGAACCAAGGTATGAACCAGGACTAGTGGAACCATGGTGTGAACCAGTACTAGTGGAACCATGATATGAACCAGGACTAGTGGAACCATGGTATTAATCAGGACCAATGGAACCATGGTATGAACCAGGACTAGTGGAACCATGGAATGAATCAGGATTAGTGGAACCATGGTGTGAACCAGCACTAGTGGAACCATGCTATGAACCAGGACTAGTGGAACCATGGTGTGAACCAGGACCAGTGGAACCATGGTTTGAACCAGGACTAGTGGAATCATGGTGTGGACCAGCACTAGTGGAACCATGGTATGAACCAGGACTAGCGGAACCATGGTGTGAACCAGAACCAGTGGAACCATGGTATGAATCAGGACTAGTGGAACCATGGTGTGAACCAGCACCAGTGGAACCATGGTATGAACCAGAACTGTTGAAACCATGGTATGAACCAGGACTAGTGGAACCATGGTGTGAACTAGCACTAGTGGAACCATGGTATGAACCAGGACTGTTTAAACCATGGTATGAACCAGGACTAGTGAACCATGGTATGAACCACGAACCAGTGGAATCATGGTATGAACCAGGACTAGTGGAACCATGGTATGAATCAGGACTAGTGGAACCATGGTGTAAACCAGCACTAGTGGAACCATGCTATGAACCAGGACTAGTGCAACCATGGTGTGAACCAGGACCAGTGGAACCATGGTATGAACCAGGACTGTTGAAACCATGGTGTGAACCAGTACCAGTGGAAACATGGTATGAATCAGGACTAGTGGAAGCATGGTGTGAACCAGCACCAGTGGAACCATGGTATGAACCAGGACTGTTGAAACCATGGTATGAACCAGGACTAGTGGAACCATGGTGTGAACCAGCATTAGTGGAACCATGGTATGAACCAGGACTGTTGAAACCATGGTATGAACCAGGACTAGTGGAACCATGGTATGAACCAGGACCAGTGGAACCATGGTATGAACCAGGACTAGTGGAACCATGGTATGAATCAGGACTAGTGGAACCATGGTATGAATCAGGACTAGTGGAACCATGGTGTGAACCAGCACTAGTGGAACCATCCTATGAACCAGGACTAGTGGAACCATGGTGTGAACCAGGACCAGTGGAACCATGGTGTGAACCAGCACTAGTGGAACCATGGTATGAATCAGGACTAGTGGAACCATGGTGTGAACCAGCACCAGTGGAGCCATGGTATGAACGAGGACTAGTGGATCCTTGGGATGAACCAGGACTAGTGGAACCATGGTATGAACCAGGACTAGTGGAACCATGGTGTGAACCAGCACTAGTGGAACCATGGTATGAACCAGGACTAGTGGAACCATGATGTGAACCAGGAGTAGTGGAACCATGGTTTGAACCAGTACTAGTGGAACCATGGTGTGAACCAGGACCAGTGGAACCATGGTATGAACCAGGACTAGTGGAACCATTGTGTGAACCAGCACTGGTGGAACCATAGTATGAACCAGGACTAGTGGAACCTTGGCAAGAACCAGGACTAGTGGAACCATGGTAAGAACCAGGGCCAGTGGAACCATGGTATGAACCAGGACTAGTGGAACCATGGTAAGAACCAGGACTAGTGGAACCATGGTAAGAACCAGGACTAGTGGAACAATGGTGTGAACCAGGACCAATGGAACCATGGAATGAACCAGAACTAGTGGAACCATCTTGTGAACCAGGACCAGTGGAACCATGATATGAACCAGGACTAATGGAACCATGGTATGAACCAGGACTAGTGGAACCATGGTATGAACCAGGGCTAGTGAAACCATTGTATGAACCATGACTAGTGGAACCATGGTATGTAATAGGGCTAGTGGAACCATGGTGTGAATCACGTCAAGTGGATATAACTGGACACCGGACACGAGGATGAACGACAACACTGGGATGTCAGAATATGAGGATAAAGAAAACCTGCAAATTGTCCTGAATGAACTGAAATATTGGTCAGACAGGTGATTGCCTGAATTGAACCTCAGCAATCACAATTTATGACAATTAGGAAAGGAGAAAGAAGACCGGAAACTGAGTATAGTCGCAGAGGGCAGAGGCTGCTAACCTTCTTGGACAAACATCGAAGGGTGAACCTAGTGCCGGTCGTATCACCAGAGGCACACATAAATCGATTTTTTTTTTTCAGCAAATTCTCATTTGGGAAATTTAAGAGAAGCTTTCAGGAGTCTCAGAAGTCATTCACGGCTTTACTAGCATAGATATCTACCAGGCATCTATCCTGTTTCTAGCATCGTAACAACTTGTCAGTACTCTTTCTGGACTCATTATCCTTCATAACGCTTTGCGGCAACAATGCTTGAGGATACAGTGAGGAGGAAAACAGCTTTGAGAGCTTTCGTGTAACAAAACAAGCGTCTTGGGTAAATAATATTTACAGTCTAAATAATGCTGGCATTAGGTTCCTACACATCACTTGGTACATAGGTTCAGTAACTTATTATTCTAAGTAATCAATATTTCTGTACTTTATATTTAGACTGTACTTTTAGTACTATATTTAGAATACAGTATAATACTTTACTCTTAATGATCAACTGTACCATTTGGTGCATTATTGTGGCGTGTGTCGAGTATGCTAAATTTTATTCGATTTTCATCACACAACCATTTAGCTTGCCCTCTCCACCAGTCAACTGGCAGTTCAAAGTGTAGCAGTTCGGGCAGTTCTGGCACTTCATTGCTGCGCTTCTTGTCCAGTTCAGTGCACCAGACACGTTAAAGTCTGCTACTTCGGCCAAGGTGACGTCACATCAGCTTACTTGGCTGAGTGGTAGACTTCCAGACACTTGTGACCACTTTTGCTTTGAGTGGCTCTGATTTGTTTTATATCAATCTGATTCATTTAATTAATGTTATACATAGTGTATGTATTGGTGATGGAATACATGGGTAAAGAAATATACCCCTGGTTGTTTGCCTTGCCTTTGCTTTGCCCTGCTGAGTGCATTGTTTGTTAACTTAGTTACGACGAGGTACTACAGTCCACTAGACTACCACCTTTGTGCAAGAATGGTATATAATACCGACAAGATGAAATTAAGACACATGTGCAACATCTGGGTATCTTTATTGTAGACGTTTCGCCATCCAGTGGCTTTATGAATACAAATTCTAGGACATAGCTTGAAGACAGTAGGACTATATACAGAAGATGAGGTAATCAGTCCCTCAACCTAGGAGTAGGTGCGAAGAGCACCATAGTCGTGGAGATTCTGAAGCAGAAGCCCATCTCTTTGGGCAGGACCTACTTCCACTGGGATATCCCGCCTACCAGTGACTATGCCCTCGTCTGCTACACCTGACGTTACTATAAAAGCGCCAGGCTCCTTGCTTCTGCTTCAGAATCTCCACGACTATGGTGCTCTTCGCACCTACTCCTAGGTTGAGGGACTGATTACCTCATCTTCTGTATATAGTCCTACTGTCTTCAAGCTATGTCCTAGAATTTGTATTCATAAAGCCACTGGATGGCGAAACGTCTACAATAAAGATACCCAGATGTTGCACGTGTCTTAATTTCACTACCACCTTTGTTCGTAATAATTACCGTACTGCACTGTACTCAGTGGTACTACAGTAAGTAATATATGTGTGTGCAGTGTGCTCAGCAAGACTCAGCTTAGAACGTGACTGACGAAACAATAAGTCATTAACTAAACTAACTTCTGACCAACAGATATAATAAGTACAGCTTGCTTAAACGGTAAAGCAACAGTTCACCAAACAGCAAAATACACAAAGCAGCCGTGAGCAGCACAGCGTCAGGCAACGAAGGAGACGACACAAAAGATTCTTAACTGGGAAAAATCGACATGTCATCATACAAAACAAAAACCTCCAAAATTACTGAATCTGAGTTTATGAACTTCCTAACCCTGGCTACGACAGTGCATAGATGCCAGTCAGAACAAGCTTGGTCTAGAGTTAAACTCCGGACCTAAAGCATGGTGATTGTCTCATGACACAACCTCAGAAAATGTCAAAAATCACTAGCTCTTTTTAAAAAGGATCTATGAACAGACTTGTAGAGTATTAGATTTATGTTCCAGTTCGCCAAGGGCTACGTACTCTACCAGATAACTGAGTCTACATGACAAAAGCAGAGAACAGCGTTCTTCCAGACATTAGAGAGGAAAGATGATGTCTCCATGATGTCCAGCCAGGGAGGAAGAGAGCGCAGTCGTTGCTTCAGGCGCAAGATCAGATGTTCTGGCTAACCACACACCACAGAAGGGAACAAGCGGTCTGGCAGCACGGGCAGCCAATCAAAACTCTCGAATCTGCCAGCACAAACTGTAGCTTGTGTTACATCCTACCTGCCAATGTAGCTGAAGATATACCATAGATAATACTATAAATCATGATATTTTTGCTTTAACTATTAATGAAAATAACATTAGCAATGTAACATTAGATCAAATCAAATTTATGTACACTACATTTGCGTCATTTTTTTCTGTTGAAGACGCTAACACAAGTCACAATACCATCACCAGTACCAACAGCAGTACTAATACCAGCATCAATACTAGTCAAAATACCAAAATCAGTACTGGTCCAGATACCAGCATTAGTGCCAATAACAGCACCAGAATCACCATTAGCAGCATCACAACAACAAGTAACAGTACATGCATCATAAGTACAGCATAATCACGAGGACTAACTAGCATTAGCACCATTATCATCACCAACACAAGTACCAGTACCAGCACAACTACCTGCACTATCCACTGCACCAGCACACCTAATTGTAACATCACCATCAACACCAATGCAAATACCATCATCAATACCACCACCAGCAGCACCAGTATTAATAAAAATACCTTCCCAAGTACCAATACAAATGCAGTCACCAGTAAAACCATCATCACCAACACTAGCACTAGTACCATCACTAGCATAAAATCAAAAGTACCAGCATCAATATCGTCACAAGCACCTTCACCATCACTAGCACAAGTACTGGCATATTACGTGTCAGCACTAAAAATTCTTGTAGAACAAGGTTAGGAGCCCTTCGGGCCGGCCTGAATTCTGACAGAAATAATTTAATTATCAGTAATTCAATTAGCAGTAAAATGAAAATAAACATTAATAGCTACAATCTAACTGATCCAGGAGGATATTTATAAAAATCTTTAATTACAGAAATTAATTTATCCAATATTTATGAGAGTAAATATAATTTATTATAAGCTGTCAAGAGAGTCAGTCCACACAGGGTTTCATTTTCCTCAGAGTAATGTTACAAGAAATATAAGCAGAATATTATAATCCTGATTATAAATGATCATACAGATTTCTTATAGGCAGAATATTGACCTTATCCAACAGCAGTAATGAACATCGCAAAGAGAGACAATAATAATGAATACGCTTCTAAGTCTCAACAATAAAGACATAACAGCCACAGGGAAAACTGATAGCAGAGAGACAGCAGCAGCAGCACCCCAGCAGCAGCAGCAGCTTGCTGCTGCTGGTATCCACGGAGTTATCAATGACGGAAGATGGTAATCAAAGTCACAAGATATTCACCCTCTCCATCTATTTACTATCACTATTGATCTGTGAAATGCAACATGATAACCACATGACACGACCACCAAAATATTACATCATCTGAGAGAAAACTGGGATAGATATCCCGGGAGGCGTCGATTTATTATGAAATCACCGGAAGTGATCCAAGTAACTCATCTAGATCAGTGAGTCAACAGGAATGTCTTTTGTCACTTGTCAAAAACATTACAGAAAACAACAAACGAAGTTCCAAAGAGAGAGGTCGCACGAGTCCAAGTGTGTGAGAACAGTGCGACATCAACCTTACTTTCACCTCTCCTAGGTTCCCTCTCAAGAAACCCAACATCCGGTACACCACCTAGAAAGTGATTAAAGACATTTATGTACAGTTTAGGACATTTATTAGTGGAAACGTTTCGTCACTAGTGACTTCTTCAGTCTTAATGCAAAGATAACTAAGAACGTATACTCGTTCTTAGTTATCTCTGTATCAGGACTGAAGAGTCACTAGTGGCGAAACGTTACCTCTAATAAATGTCCTGACCTCTACATAAGTGTCTTTTTCCACATCTTGTAGGTATCACCATACCATTTTTCACCACCTATGGTGCCTGACCACAAAATGTGGCATAACCTCACATGACATCCTATATCATCACATACCTGACATCACAGTTATATTTAACAGTACTGCAATTCATCCTGCAGTTAGTTAGTTAGTTAAAGATTAGCCGGTATTCTCCCGGCCCGGGCCTTTTCCAAGTGGTGGCCCGGCCTTGGCTCCCTCTTTAGGGAGTGTCTGAGACCTAAGTCTCCCATGGGAGGAGGCACAAGTACCTCCTCATCTTTGGGACCAACTGTCCCCAGGCCTAGCCACAAGCTAGGCCTCTCTGGTCTGCCATCCCCGCCCCAAGGGGGCTAATGGGAATGACAGTCTTATGAGCTTAAGGCTCGGGCTCAGGCACCTACCCTACCCTAGAAGAGTTAGGCATGGTGTCGATGCATCCTGCAGTAATGAAACAGGAAATATGAGGCAGACTGAATATCCTTATTTTCTGTGCTCAGAAAAACTATAGTAACTCCTAATAGTTAATATTATTCATGCTAATAATAATAATAACAATAATAATAATAATAATAATAATAATAATAATAATAATAATAATAATAATAATAATAATAATAATAATAATTAACTGGGCGAGGTATTTGGTGATTAGTTCGTACACTACGAATCTTTCCCTTGTATTCCTAAATGTGTTTGACACCACCACAAACTTCTGTCCCAACCCAACAGAGAGAGAATTCTTTCACTTTCAGATTTAGGAGCTTGATAACTTACACGATGTTCCCAAGATACATTCCTCATCCTCCAAGAATGCAGTAACATTTTCTTATCAGTGTGAAGAATGTATCATGAGTATATTATGTGTAGACAAGCACTTTCTTCACATAATGTACTCATGATAGGTGCTAGGTACCTCTGAGCCACATATATCGAGGAAGCAGGAGTCCGTAAAGAACAACAACTAGGTGAATCATGAATGATAAATTAAAGAAATGGGGATGATTACTTAGTGGGTGGTGGCTACAACCCGTTTTACGATCACCTAATCAGAAGTCATCGCACCATCAACAGATGTAAAGGAGCAGGTGGAAATGTACCTAATTATGGATTAAATACCTAGCTACCTATAATATTATTGTCATCACCAGTACCACCATCATCGCCAGCACTATCACTAGCACAATTACCAACACCAATACCATCACGAGTACCAGCACCATCACAAGTACTAGCACCAGTACCATCACGAGTGCCAGCACCAGTGCCATCACGAGTACCGGCACCAGTACTATTACAACCCAGGAGTCCCAAAGGCCTGTTATCCTGGGTGTAATGGGAGCAAAATAAACACAGCAGAAAAGCTTTTGACATATTATCCTTCACCAATTTAGAACAGAAGTATGTACACTATGTACACTATATACAACAATAGGTATTAGTGCACTCCACGGTAAGCAAGGCAGAATAGAAGCCACTAGAGAGCAGACCGTGCTTCGACCAGCTCTAGAATGGGAATGACAAGGACAGACAGGTGAGTGGTACCCACATAACCTCTGCTATTGCCAAAACCATCTTCTCATTGGCTGGAACCTGGGTACTGATTGAACGACGGGGCCCCATCATCAACCCTAGTACCTGGTTCGCTGGTTGGGGGAGACAGCCTGTAAATGAGGGTGTGTACATGCACCGAATAAAGGTTACGTATTCTTTGCATATCACAAGTACCATCACTAGTACCAGCACCAGTACCATAACAAGTACCAGCACCAGTACCATAACAAGTACCAGCACCAGTACCATTATGAGTACCAGCACCAGTACCATTACAAGTACCAGCACCAGTACCATCACAAGTGCCAGCATCAGTACCATCACGAGTACCAACACCAATACCATTACGAGTACCAGCACCAGTACCATCACCAGCACCAGTACCATCACAAGTATCAGTACCATCACAAGTACCAGCACCAGTACCATTATAAGTACCAACACCAGTACCATCACAAGTACTAGGAGTAGTACCATCATATGTACTTGTGCAAATACCATCACAAGCACCAGTACCATCACAAATACCAGCATTAGTACCATCACAAACACCAGTACCATCACAAACACCAGTACCATCACCAGCACAAGTACCAGTACTAGGAACAGTAAAAGTACAAGTATCACTAGTACCAGCACCATCGCAAGTACTAATACCAGCACCATCACAAAGACCAGTTCCAGCATCACCACCAGTTCCAGTATCACCACCAGTGCCAGCATCACCACCAGTACCAGCATCACCACCAGTACCAGCATCACCACCAGTACTGGCATCACCACCAGTTCCAGCATCATCACCAGTACTGGCATCACCACCAGTTCCAGCATCATCACCAGTACTGGCATCACCACCAGTGCCAGCATCACCACCATTTCCAGTATCACCACCAGTACCAGCATCACCACCAGTACTGGCATCACCACCAGTACCAGCATCACCACCAGTACTGGCATCACCACCAGTTCCAGCATCATCACCAGTACTGGCATCACCACCAGTTCCAGCATCATCACCAGTACTGGCATCACCACCAGTGCCAGCATCACCACCAGTTCCAGTATCACCACCAGTACCAGCGTCACCACCAGTACTGGCATCACCACCAGTACCAGCATCACCACCAGTACTGGCATCACCACCAGTTCCAGCATCATCACCAGTACTGGCATCACCACCAGTGCCAGCATCACCACCAGTTCCAGTATCACCACCAGTACCAGCATCACCACCAGTACTGGCATCACCACCAGTGCCAGCATCACCACCAGTGCCAGCATCACCACCAGTTCCAATATCACCACCAGTGCCAGCATCACCACCAGTACCAGAAACACCACCAGTACCAGCATCACCACCAGTACCAACATCACCACCAGTACCAGCATCACCACCATTACCAGCATCACCACCATTACCAGCAACATCAGTCACAAGTACCAGCACCATCACAAGTGCCAGTACCATTACCAGCAGTATCATCAGTACTAGCACCATCACCACTACCAGCACCATCACCATCACAAGCACCATCAACATTGCTAGCACCATTACAAGTAGTAGTTCCAGTAGTAGCACTATCACCAGTACCATCACCAGAACCATTACAAATACTAATACTAGTACCACCAATACCAGCACCATCACTAGCACCATCACTAGCACCATCACTAGCACCATCACTAGCACCATCACTAGCACCATCACCAGTACCAACGGCACCATCACCATCGCCATCATAAGCACCAGTCCTGGTACTGGCACCAGAACCAGTATCAATACCAGTACCACACAATCACAAGTACAAATACCAGCACCATCACAAATACCAGTGCCAGCCCTGGTACCAGCACCATCACAATCGCCGGCTCCAGTACTGTCACTATCAGAAGCAGCACTACCAGTACCAGTACTACCAGTACCCTGGAATCTGGCATCATGAATAATTCTTAAAGGTGAACTGAACCCTGGAGATCCCCAACCCCTCACCCCCACCCCTCCACATGCACCTCACCCCTGCCGCCCCTACACCCGTCCCTTACCATCCGCCCCCTCACACCCTCTCACCATTGCTACCTTCGTAGCTGCTTCCCCAGATTTGGGTCTATAAAAATATTTCATTGCTCCTCTATGCTCATCTCTCCAGTCAATGAAGCAAGAAGTGGAGGTGGTGGTGGAAATGGATGGGTCAGTACCTAGAGAGGTTAAGTAACAGTAGTAGTAGTAGTAATAGTGGTACTAGTAGTAGTAATGGGGGTGGTGGTAGTAGTAGTAGTGGTGGTGGTAGAAATATTAGTGGTAATGGTAGTAGTAATAGTAACATTAGTAATAGTAGTAAACAGCCAATGAGAGATAAGCTTTAGCAGGGGTTTAAGATGTCTGGGGAATATAAAGGCAGTGAGTAGAGTCAAAACGGGAGACGATGCTCCAGAGAACCTCCTGAGTCACTCGAGCACTCTGGCTGCGGGCTGAGTGTCTGAGTGACTCACATGGAGGAGAGATAATGAGAAGTGAGAGCCTCATACCAGCGAGAACACCGGCCCTCAGATAACAAAGATTTAACGCCGACTCCTCCTGCGCCAGTATCACTGCTTCTCCCTACAGGCTCTGTGTGAATGGGGAAGATAAGAGACGAGTCTGGAACTTGTGATAACTCACACTATCGTACACACCGGACCCAAGACACCACATGAGTAGAAGACGTGCTGTGCTCCGGCTAGAGAGCGTCTCCGACGATTGTAGCTAACTGCTACACCACTTGTGGTGAGGAAGACTCACCATGCCCTTGTCATAGGGTTGCCCCCGCCATAGAGCAGTAAACGGTAATCTGCCTGATCTGGAGAAGACTTTCCGTGCCCTTGTCATATGGCTGTTTCTGTCAGAGGGCTGTACACGGAAATCCGCCTGACTTGAAGACTCTCTATGTCCTTGTCATAAGGTTGCCCCCGCCAGAGGGCTGTAAACGGTAATCCGCCTGACCTGAAGAAGACTCTCCATGCCTTTGTCATAGGACTGCCCCTGCCATAGGGGGAGCTGTAAACGCTACTCTACTTGACAAAAAGAAGGCCTGCACTGTCCTTGTCATGGGGCTGCTCCTTCTATAGGGCTATTAATGGTACTACACTTGATACAAAAGAGACTCACTGTTGAGAAATGGGATTACCAGCTAAGTTTAAATATAGGGAAACTTAACTTAGAAAGACAGCTCATCGCCTGCACAGCCGCCCCTGCAGACGAGGTCTTGAGAAGCTGTCGAAGTCATCTCTCAACGGGCTGTAAATGAGTTATAATTTGTAAGATTATAAATTACCCCTAGGGGGTGTTATGTCAGCATATTTCATTCACTGATGGCTGACAAACTTACGTGTGTGGACTCAAATTTCCGCATATCACCGGGGTTTATGGTAAGTGACTAACTCACGATTTTATACTCAACTGCGCAGTCAATAGTAGCACATCACGAGTTAGAACACTTACCTGGGTATATGTATCTGACCCGTAATTACGCCCGGATATCCGTTGAGTTGATTGAAGAATAGTGTTCCTTGAAGAATGTCGCACTACACTCTGTTGGATCGCAACACTCATTGTTACACTGGTCATCAATAATTGTTCACACATTATCACTGAAGAAGCTGATCACACTTCTCTGTAAGTGTTTATTGTGTTTTGTGAGACACTTTGTTCACACTAACGCACAGATCGTTCTTTGTTGGTTATCCTGGCATCAGTGTCACTCTCAGTAGAGTCAAAAGTAATCGGAAGACGCCACAATGCCCCACGCCATCACTGCCCCCAGCACAAAGGAAAAGCTGACCTAGTACTTTTGCTTCCTTGCCACTTCCTCGATGAAGCAAAGCAGAATGTTTAAATCTTGCTGTCTTAAGCATAGACAACAATGTCCACTATCTTTACTATGGTAATAAAGTGGGAGCAGGATTTTCCTTAATTGTCCTGCTAAGGTAAGAGATGTACTGTCTCTTATTAAAATACACTCTGCAACACTGGACTGCAAGGAGCGGCGGTCACTTGACCACAGGTCGTATACTCGTACTGCATCTGCAATCAATTACTCTCTGTAGCAGTAAACAAGTTATTTGCCCCTTCTGAGAGGGCTGGGCCCCTCAGGGCTGAAAGGGGCTGAAAGGGGTTGAAAGGGGCTGAAGGGGGCTGATACCCCCTCCTGGAGAAAATTTGTCCACACTCGCCGTGCCCTTGTCACATGGCTATCCCCCACCATAAGGCTGGTACTCCAGTTGATCTAAAGAAGACTCAATGCACCTCTGTCGTAGGGCTGTAAACGGCACATCATTTGTACAAACTATGACACTCCTGTAGCTAATGATGGGTCACCACCTAGCAAAGACCCGTGACCGGACTTAGTTCCTGGCAAATATTTAGGTATGTAAAAGGGATGTGCCCGAATGCCAGGAATATTTCAAATGGAGCAGAGCTTTTAAGAGCTGAGAGCCTCATACCAACTAGAACACCAGTCCTGAGATACCACAGACTTTAACCCTGACTTGTGCACCAGCATCTTTGCTACTCCGTGGAAGCCCACTGTGAGTGGGAAAGGTAGTAGACGAGCCTGTGGAGTTAGAGAGAACTCATAGCATCGTACTCACCGGCCCCAAGACACCACTTGAAACGAAGACGTGCTGGTCTCTAGTTACAGGGTGTTTACGACGATTGTAGCTAACTGCTACACTACTTTTTTTATATTTTATTTAAAATTACATTGCAATACATTAAATAAATAAAAGAACCCTATTATCGGCTCAACCACAAAACATAAATTTTCATTTCCTAAATACACACTGCAGGTTCCTCTTTGTGCTGACACAAAATATCCCTCATCCCCTATGCTTTTTATCCCTTACTCCTATGCTAAATACAATATTGTGCATTTCATCAATCAAAATATGTTACAATTAGCATGAATATTTCTGTTCTACTTATCACCCTACTAAGAGGTGAACATTGTCATTACACAGAATTCCATGAAAATTTACTTAAGATTTAATACAAATATTGTCAAGTCTCACAACTCCTTCCCGTCTCCTAAATACAATGTACACACATTCAGTTGCATGTCGTTATGATCCCATCATAATTACTTACACCCCTTCCCCTTTTCCCCATTGCAAAATTAAATGCTACTTACACTAGACGTCACAACGTCTGACTATTGTTCACTTAACTTATAAAATAATTAACTAACATAATTAAAACTTAAGACAAAACAGATAGAAACATTACTTGACAAGAATGAAGAATGCCAACTAAAAACGGTAACTATACACTAGATAATGAAACACACACTAAATACATATTCCCATATTTATGCTTTAACATGTTCAACAAGATATTGATGTATAGTAACAAGTATTCGGAACATTATCAGACCTACTCTTTGACACACTGAAAAAGATAATATAACATTATCGCTCTTAATAATACATGTGCAGAGCAGTACTACCTCCATCATTAAAAATCCATCCAGGCACAAGACACTTCAGAAAGTCACCCCCTGCCATCCCCTGACCCCATACTGTCTATATTAAAAAGGCAAATTTATGTTCCCTTACATGCTCAAGCCCGTACCTGAAGTCTAAAGCCATAAACCCCTGTCTCTTAATCACAGGTCACCAGGTCACCCCCCTATGCCCCCCTCATGCCTAACGACTGCACACCCATATACTCCACTACCACACACTTTTATTCACATTCCATCCTCCACTAATCTCAAAACAGAACAAAAGTGACAGACTCAGGGAATACACCCATTCCACCTCTACCCTGCACCCAACCCTAACATAACACGTGTTGCAATCCCTGAATGGGTTACAATATATATAATGTATATTACCTTTTCATATAATTTTATATTGCTTATATTTGCGATAATAGCTAAATCGTAAATATATTGCTTTATATTATTATTTGACTTAGTTACTTTTGTTAGGTAGGATGTAACATATTATGTGCTCATAGTTCAAGTCTTGATTGTCTAACTACTGTAATTATCGCTTGTGGCTCGTTACTATGCCGGCTTCTCGTTGTTGCTGGGCAGCAACCATCCACGGAGCTATCACGTGATAGAGGGGGGGTGTTCTCACCTTGCCTGAAGTATTCAGTCTGGTCTAGACTCTCTTGGTGGTTGGACGTATTCTTGACAAGACGAGCCTAAATCTCCCTTATTGGCCCTTGTTGGAAGATCGTCTCTTGTCTCATTATTGTTGTAGGTTCTGTGGAACTCTGTTCACCGAACATTGTATAGACTTAGTGACTTTTGGCATTGTACTGAGGTTGTGTGTCGCTTAGACACTCTGAGCAACTCAGGTCCTGAGCTGTAGCTTCTAACCTAATTTGTACTGGTATCTGTGTACTGTCACAGTTGGGGATTTTCTTATGCTGAACTTAGATTCAGTAATATAGGAGTTTTGTGACTTTTGTGGAGGAACTGCTGATGGTCACTACTTAATTTTGTTATATTATCTCCTTGTTCCTGATTCTGTGTCGCAGTTGCTTGTTATATTGCTATTGGGCTTAGCATTCTTTTTTATTGTTCAAGCAGACTGTTCTGATTGCCAGTTGGTCAAGAAGTTAGTTTATTTGAGGACTTTGTCAGTCACTTATTTAAGTGTAGTCGAGTCGTGAGACATAGCGAACTACTTAGAGCACTTACACACATACACACAAACTTACTTGTACATATTTGTAATATCTTATTAAATGCTAATGTACCAGATGGTACTTAAACTTATAAATGAGATATGTGCTTTCAGCACAATAATACTGTACACGAGAGAAGTGATTAATATTATTTTGATTACTGTGATTAATTTAATTTAATTTGATATATGCCTAGACAACTTAATTATTAATAAATTTATTAAATTTAAATTTCTCTAGCTAGTAGCCTACCAGTTGTAACCCTGAAGCATTATTGAATCATACTGAATTCTAATGAATAATTGGACAAGGATACTGACTAATTGTTATGAAAACCCAGTAACAGACTGGATGCTAGAAGGGCAGTCCTTTCTAGTATTCACTGGAGATCTCTAAGCTTTTAGAATCGCGTTTTTTGTAACAAATGGGGGCCTGTCCGGGATGCTCTTGATCCAAGGTGTTGGAGAAGTTGTCCAGTTTGACATACTAGTAACTCTATACTCAAACACTTTGAGTACTTTCCTAATCTGAAGACTTTGAGTTTTGTCTTGTACAACATGCTAGGAGGATGTATGTACTTGATTGAGTCTCTTGATCCAAGGAGATGGAAATACTGTTTATGAGTTCTAACTTTAAGACAACCAACACTAAAATTCCTATTAGGATGATAGTTTTCCATAATCACTCTCTCGTAGTACATTTATTTTCCTGATGTATGCCATAGTGAAACAGTTAATTGATACTCTGACTTTGAGTTGAGTACATTAAAACTTCAGACGTGTTGGCGAGTAGCCAAATATCTCGGTGTGTCGTATAACAGGAATTACACCGCAGAAACTGTCAGAGCGTTGATTTAAGATATATTGTTTCCTGCTCATACAGAGATGTCTGATTATGATTCAGATTCAGAAAGTCTAGTGTCACAATTAGAAAGTATAACTCTATTTGATGACGTAGAAGAAAGAGCTACTAAGGCAGAAGTGAGCCTAGTGTCTGAGCCTAGTGAAATTTTTGTTCTTGCTCATGCCTTCCCTCCTAACTGGTAGTATGACTCAGCCTCATACTAGTACCGTGTATACTACACCTGTATCTACTTATCCTAGACCAGATCTAGACTCTCTAGAGGCGCCTGGACGAGGTGTCCGACCTAAGGACCGTCCAGAAAGACATGTTAATTTCCCTACTCCTCCATTACCTACTGGTCCTATCTCTCAGGAACAGTTTGAGAGGTTTGAACGCTTCATTATGTTGCAGACTGCACAAATAGAGGCACAGAGGAAATTGAACGAAGAAGATTTCCAGAGAGAAAATATTCATCTAGGAAGACAACAGACTGATAGATCACAGGACACATTTAATGTGCAGAAAGCTGCCTCAATGGTTCTGAAGTTTTTTGAAAGTGACTTAGACACCTATTTTGATGTGTTTGAGAACCAGGCATGTGCTATGAACTGGCCACGTAAGCACTGGGCTACCTTGTTGCACACAGCTTTGACAGGAAGAGCTCAAACTTGTACAGCTGCTTTATCATTTGCCAAGTACATTAGTTATGATGCTGTCAAGCAAACTATTCTAGAGACATATAACTTGTTGCCTGTAAGTTATCAATGCGCATTTCATACGTTACAAAGACGACAAGATCAAACTTGTGTAGAGTTTGCTCGTAAGAAAAAAGTTGCATTTGAGAGATGGTGTAGGTCTGCCAAGTGTAACAACTACGACAGCCTTGTTCAGTTGTTACTACACGAAGAGTTTAACAACTGTATGTCTGCTGACATACAAGAATATCTGATCAATCATACTACCTCGGATATTCTGGAAACTGCAGCATTAGCAGACAATTACGAGATTTCTCACGAACTTGCACGTATTAAAACATAGAGAAACAAGGTAACTAAAAATTATCCTAGAAGTTGGCAACCTAAATCAGCTGCTCATTGCCGGCCTGATGTACCTGCTACTGTAACTTCTCGTACCTTTACCAGGAAAACTCACAATCCTGAATCTGTCTCTGTGGCTAGACAGAAATCTGATATCGAGAAGAAGAAAGTTAAATGTACCTATTGTAACAGAAAAGCACATGCTAGAGAGTATTGCTATAAGTTGGAAAGAGATACGAGAAGCAGTCGTGTGGCTGGCGCCCCCACACAAGCCGTATCCTCTTCCTTGCAACAAAGGTATCAAAATCCAAGTAATACCTCTGATCCTACTGTTTTAGATAATATTACTCAGAACAGATGACTAGCGTCAGAAAGTGTATCTGACGAAAAAATTCGTTCAGCGATGAGTCCTTACTTTTCGAGAGGTAAAGTAGGATTTGACGAATCACATCTAACTGAGATAATTACTTTCAGAGACACTGGCAGTTATCTCATGTTATTAAGAGAAGATGTACTGCCCATAACTGATGATACCTATTGGAAGATAGATGTATTGTTAGAAGCCTATGGAGGGGCTGTTATAAAAGTACCTCTGCACAAAGTTTACATTGAAACAAGCTATTATACTGGTTATATTTCAGTGGGTATATCCAGTGGTGTATTTCCCATCAGGTCAGTGGACTTGTTGATAGGGAACGATATCCTTCATGCTGGTATATGTAAAGAACCACTTGTGATTGATAATAACACTGATGATAATTATGCCATTGAAGCTTGTAGAGAGAAGCCTATTTTATTTCCTCTCAGCGCAATTACTAGAGCTATGTCAAAGATTCAACAACCATCCCTGTCTCCTGTTGAGTTAGTGGATGACAATGATTTGGGTTTGAATATGTTGTTTAGTGATGCTCTGCGCCCAGGATCATTAACACCAACTCCCCCGTGTCATCAACCTAGTCAGGACACAACTGACGTTAAATTTCTAACTCATGATTTAATCATGGATCAGTTTGTTGATCAGTCACTGGAAAGAAAGAAGCAAAGGATCTCGATAATTGTTAATATTATAGTGTTTCCACCACAGTCAAGCATCTTGTAGTGTTACCAGTTACATTTCGTGAACAAGCTATTGATTTTGCTCACAATAGTCCCATTGGAGGACATTTGGGTGTCAATAAGACACTCGGTAAACTGGCAAAACATTTTACTTGGCCAAAGATGAAGGAAACAGTAGCTGATCATGTGCGACGTTGCCACGTGTGTCAAGTGACAGGCAAGCGAGCACACACACCTCCACCTACACCTCTCACTGAGCTTACTAGTAGCAAAGTTCAGTTCATCTGGACTACAGATTGTTCAGACTTGTTGAAAAGGTTGAAGCGTTTGCTATCCTCTGCTCCTGTGTTGAAGAGTCCTAATTTCAATCTTCCCTTCTTTTTACATATAGATGCGAGTGGTTATGCAGTGGGTGCTGTGCTGCTCCAACAGTCAACATCCACTGACATTCTCCATCCTATATGTTACTATTCATCTAAGCTTAAACGACACCATAAAAATTATGCTACTATTGAGAAAGAGGCTCTAGCTCTTCTGGTGTCCTTGGAACATTTAAAATTAACGTTTTTTCAGACCACAATCCACTCACCTACATGAGGTGAGCTCTCAGAATCCAGCCTTACTCTATAAGAATAAAACATATAAGTGGTCATTGTAATGTAATTGCTGATGCTCTGTCACGTCCTTAATAATTATGTTACATTAAATTAATGTAATTTTCTGCCCAAATACCTTTTGTTACTTGCTATGTCAAATTCAGTAAAGTAACGTAATCTCTCCAGCCCATGTTAACTATATATACTCATGCCTAATTATGTTATTTATATATTCACAGTAGTGACGATATGTGTGTGAGGAAGAGACAGAAGCTGAGTTTTGAGTGGGTGATGTTACTGCGTGACTGAACACTGTCCTGCCGCAGACCCCCCCCTCACTACACACCTTAAGCTGTTTCATACTCAGATGTCCCTACTGCATAGCATTCCACAACCACTACTTAAGAGTGGAATGCTGTCTCCTGTCTATCGCACAAGACTATTTTTCATATGCAGTCTCCACTACTATGATCGAGCCTCAACGTGTCATGCTTGTCAACGCTATCCTGTCTCTACACTGATGTACATAACCACGAGTATGCAGAGATACGATACTGTGTACTGCCCTAGTACTAGGGGCATAACTTAGTGATATAGACACTGTGAAATGTAAAGTGCTTGGCACAAGAGTGACTAGATTTTTATATTAAATTGTTATTAAAGTGACATGAGTAATCAGTAATAATGTGAAAGACATTAACGCAACTCCTAGTGCGACTGTTTGTCATGTTGGGGGGGTGTTGCAACCCCTGAATGGGTTACAATATATATAATGTATATTACCTTTTCATATAATTTTATATTGCTTATATTTGCAATAATAGCTAAATCGTAAATATATTGCTTTATATTATTATTTGACTTAGTTACTTTTGTTAGGTAGGATGTAACATATTATGTGCTTGTGGCTCATTACTCTGCCGGCTTCTCGTTGTTGCTGGGCAGCAACCATCCTCGGAGCTATCACATGATAGAGGGGGGGGGTGTTCTCACCTCGCCTGAAGTATTCAGTCTGGTCTAGACTCTCTTGGTGGTTGGACATATTCTTGACAAGACGAGCCTAAATCTCCCTTATTGGCCCTTGTTGGAAGATCGTCTCTTGTCTCATTATTGTTGTAGGTTCTGTGGAGCTCTGTTCACCGAACATTGTATAGACTTAGTGATTTTCGGCATTGTACTGAGGTTGTGTGTCACTTAGACACTCTGAGCAACTCAGGTCCTGAGCTGTAGCTTCTGACCTAATTTGTACTGGTATCTGTGTACTGTCACAGTGGGGGATTTTCTTATGCTGAACTTAGATTCAGTAATATAGGAGTTTTGTGACTTTTGTGGAGGATCTGCTGATGGTCCCTACTTGGAGGGTTGTTTACAGCATTGTTATGTGCATGGAGAGGTGTCTGGAATTTACCCAGTGGACGAGATTGATGCTCTTAAAGAACAAATCCAGGTATTGAAAAATAAGGTTTTTGATGGTGCATGTATTTCGCGTGGGGAAAAGAAGGCTTTGTGGGGTGATAAGCCGTCTAGTTGTGTCTTACGTAGTCAGGCACAAAGGCAAAATGCGACTGAAATTGTGAGTTTAGTGGTGCAGGATGGAGTTGACGGGTATAGTGAGGGTCAAGTCTTAACAACTACTGAAGGAATACGTTTTTATGTCGATAGCTGGTGTAAGTTCCAAAGGCAAAGTAAAGAAGTGAGTGAGCATACGATACAGGAATTGGGTCGGGGTGTATGATGCGAGTTGAGTGATCATGATCGCCTTCTCATGGGTGGGCCTATAACTGAGGCGAAGGTGTGGGAGGTGTTGCAGGGAATGAGCAAGGGAAAGGCGCCGGGCATTGATGGCATCCCATGTGAATTTTATATCCAACATTGGGAGGTAATAGGGACTTTTATGGTTCGTTTACTCAATGCGGTGAAGGAGGGGGGTGTTAGGTTTGTCTCAGCGTACGGCGATTTTGGTGTTAGTTAGAAAATGTGACGTACCCTTAGTGATTAAGGATTATCGACCCATATCGTTAATGTGTAGTGACTATCTGGAGTTTATCTGGAGTTTATCTGGAGAGAGTTCCGGGGGTCAACGCCCCCGCGGCCCGGTCTGTGACCAGGCCTCCTTAGGTCAGTGTCCCAGGATGCGACCCACACCAGTCGACTAACACCTAGGTACCCATTTTACTGATGGGGAACATAGACAACAGGTGGAAAGAAACACGTCCAATGTTTCTACTCTGGCTGGGAATCGAACCCAGGCCCTCGCCGTGTGAAGCGAGAGCGTTAACCACCAGGCCACCAGAGCCCCTTTAAACTATATGCAAAAATTTTAATGAATAGGATTAAGAAAGTGTTTGATAAGGTAATCCATAAGGATCAGTTTGGTGTGCCGGGTAGGTCAATGTATGATGATAATATCAGGGAGTTTGTTGAGGAATGAGGAACGAGGTGTGGGGGTGATGTTTTGACTTTAGACTGGCAAGCTGCTTTTGATAGTGTGGAAAGGGAGATGCTGTGGAAGTTCATGAGATGGCAGAGTTTTGGAAATGAGGTCGTCATGTGGGCCTGTTCTTTGTACAATGGTGCTGGTTTTAAAGTACAAATTAATGGGAAGTTAGGTGTCTTTGTTCACTTGAACAGGGGCATTCGACAGGGATGCCCCATGTCTCAAATAGTTTTTGCTTGTATGCAGGACCCTTTTTACTGGGCTGTTTTTGGGCAGGGAGTTGATGCGTCGTGGGGTTCGAGTAGTGGTAGACCGGCCCTTGTAGGTTATGTAGATGATACTACTGTGCTGTTACGTACGAGGGAGCAGTTGGGTTTTGTTGGGAGACTTGTTGATGTATTTGGTAAGGCTACGGGGATGTGTGTTAATAGAGAAAAATCGAAGATTATGGAGTTGGGAGAGTGGGTGGGAAAAGGGGTGGGTACAGAGACGTGGACGGTGGTTGATCGTATCACTATATGTGGTATTCAGTATATGCGAGAGGTTGATCAGAAGAGGGCATGTAATTTGGGGAGGGTGGTACATAGTGTTTTGTGGCACTTAAATAGTCTATGGCCGCAACATTTAACCCTGCACCAGAGGGCGGTGGTCATTAATGTTTTGCTTTATAGTAAAGTATGGCATGTTGCTGCACTGTATCCTCTGTTGCAGGGGGATGTCAAACATCTTTTGCATAGAGTTTATAGATTTTTGTGGGGCTCGGGGTGCGATTGGCTCATAAGAGCAGTGGTAGAGACGCCAGTGCATCAGGGAGGGTTAGGTCTCATTCCTCTTGGGGCTCGTGTCATAGCATGTTACGTGAAGCGTTGCTTTTTCCAACTTGGTGGGATGCATGGTGGGTTAACTGAAATGTATCGCAACCTGTGCAGGTGGTAGGGAGGAAGGGATTTAATTAGGTGTGAGACGATGCTCCACGTGTTATTGCGCATGCGGGACTGCTGAGTGTTAAATTATGTACTTTGGAAAGGTTCAGTAGGGTTTTGCGCTTGGTGGGGGATGATGTTTGTCGGCACTCTGAGCATTGAGTTTTGATGTAGGTGGGGTTGACATGTGTGTACAACGTGCGGTGTCGTACGTCGTGGCCGATTATACTTATGTGTCATGGGCTATGAGGCACGTTGAAGGTAATAGTAGAATTTGGGTTTTAGCGGGAATGATTTATAGAACAAAGTGTTGAAATAGGTTGGTATATGAGGGGAGATGGGAAAAAGACTTCCCGTCCGAATATAAAGCCTTGGAGTTAAGAGATTTGAGATAATTTGTGAGCATTCATTGGGTAATCTAATGGGCTGGTCAGCTGTGACTAATTTTGTATAATAATGTTTTGTTCATTGTCCTCATCACTTCCAGGCCGTGTGGACGTGCTGCGCAGACACTACCAATTCAGTTGATTTTCTGTGTAGTTTGCCTGTTTTGAGCAATCAAAATGGCGGGTAGACATGGCAGACGTGTGAATACTGTCTGTGTGGAACTGGTACGTGGTACCCTAAGCAGTTCTACGATGCAGGTGCTACTCCCTACAAATATTCGTGATGTGTATGGGATACCCAATGAAGAGCTTTATGGTGTGGCTGTTAACGGAGTTACAAGGATTTTCATCAAATTTTTAAATGCTGGATTTTACTCAAGCATAGCTGACAAGTACCACGAGAAGAGGATGACCGTGAATACAGCAGTGGAGGTATGTCTACATGATGTATCCAGCTATGTGACATATGTAAAAGTCAGGAATGTACCCTTTGAAGCTACAGAGTATGATGTGGTAGTGGTCTTCCGTCGTTATGGCAAGATTCATGCGGCAGAATTGGGAGTGTGGATGGATGGGCCTTATGTGGGACTGCCCGAGGGATCCTTCAATCTGAAGATGACGTTACGGCAATCAATTCCTTCGTATGTTTTATTGGAAGAGTTCCGAACACAGGTCTACGTATACTATGCAGGACAGAGATGGACTTGTAGGCTGTGCAGATCATTTGACCATATGGCAGCCCAATGCCATAGGAAACCAGGATGGAGGGAACAAATGCCAACACCGGTGGATCAGCAGTTGGGTCCTGTGGTGCAGGAGACAGATGCGGCCGAAAGGCAGGTATCGTGCAGTTGGAGTGAGGAAGTGGATAAAGCAGAGGCAGTGATGGACTCATGTGCTACGTTACCTGTGGGGATGGGGCCTGAGCAGACGACGATGACGAACAATAACGGTGAGTCTGTAATGCAACAGGATGGAATGCTGGATGAGGTTTTGAATACCTTCCTGAGTGTGGTGGAGGGGAGTATGGATGATGAGCAGCATGGACGCTCATTGGAGGAGACTACAGAAGCATCGGGACATGGGGAGACCGTGTGTAATGAGGGTAAGGAGCACACGGTAGTGGCTGAGGTGCACAGAGCGTGCACGGAAGAGGAAGTTACATGCGGAGATGGAAGTTCATGCAAGAGAACAGCTGGGATGTCTGATATGGATGACGTCTCAATGCCTGGGCAGAGACCTGGGAAGAAGTCTTGGAGGCCCAGGTTGGACCTCCCAGAGAGTGGGTGTAGCAGTACTGAAGTACTGAAAGGTTCAAAGGACAAGGGGGGGGGACTGGATAGACAGGGTGCCAAACAGGGCTCTAGTCAGCAGTCGGGTCACGCGGGTGCCATTCCAAGGCGGCGGGGCAAGCCGCCTTTACTGTCATAATTCAAGGTTGTAACGATTAATGTTAATGGCCTGAGAGCCGAGGTTAAAAGAGTGTGGGTGGAATGGTTTTTAAGGAGATTTAATGTAGATATATGTTTCATTCAGGAGCACAATTATAAGTTTGGTTGTGAGTTGTCTTTGAAAGGATATAAGTTGTACGTGAGTGGCTCGATGAGGTTGAAAGGAGGGGTTGCTGTGGCTGTAAAGGAAACCAGTCCATTGCGTATTTTTGGGTGGGAGGAGGGGGGGAGGGTCGTGAGGGTGGAGGGGGAGTGGGGTGCAACTAGGGTTTGTTTTATAGGAGTATATATGCCGGCAGATGGTAACGCACGAGTCAAGGAGAACTTTGTGAGGGACTTTTTGATGTATTATTTAAGGGGATTACCTTTAGTCACTGTCATAGGGGACGATTGGAATTGTGTTATTCGGGGTGGGGATGTGGAACCGAGGGGGGCGGGGTGTATGTTGGGCATGTTATGCAATGTGTTGGGAGACGTGGGGGTTTTGGATGTTGTGGGGAGGGGTGGTTGGCGGGTTGAATATACATTTGTCAGACGTGGGTATGCTGCAAGATTAGACAGGATCTCTGCAACGGAAGCTGTATGTGTGTTGGGAGTTAGGACATTTGATGTGGGGTTTTCTGATCATAGAGCAGTTATAGCAGATCTTGATTGGGTGGGTATGGTTAGGATACAATCGGGTTTTTGGAAATTAAATGCAAGACTCATGAGGAGTGAGGAGGTGAGTATGGCATTTAGGGAATGGTGGCAAACTTTTTGGGATTCTAGAGAGGTGGAGTCATGTATCTTAGAATGGTGGGAAAGGCACGCTAAGCCGGATATTGCAGGTTTTTATAAAAGGAAGGGAAGGGAAGAGGCAGGGTGGAGGTATGGGTTGCAAAATTATTTGGAATGTCAGCTAAATGGGTGTTATGAGGAAGGGGGGGCGGCAGTACGGAAACATGGTGCAACTCAAGGACAGGTTGGCAGAGTTACATAATGGTAGATTTGATGTGGTACGTGTAAGGGCGGGAATGGAGGCTGTGCTGTGGGGGGATAAACCTTCGGGAAGTGTTTTGCGAGGTTTTAGGGTATGGCAGAAGGATTCGACTATTTTAAACTTGGAGGTAAGTGAGGATATGGGTGGATATCATAAGGGGCAGATACTAAATACTACAGAAGGCATGAGTAATTATGCTGATTTCTGGTTCCAAAGAAAGTGGGGGAAGGAGGAGGAAGGCGATGCTACTGAGGAGGTGTGGGGGGGCAGAGAGGGTTACGGCCATGTGGAGAGGAGGGCATGGGGATGGGAGGTGAGATTAGCATGGGGGAAGTTGAGGAGGCTGTGTTCAACATGAGTACTGGAAAGGCACTGGGTATAGATGGGATTTCAAATGATTTTTATAGAATTCAATGGGAGTACATTAAGTACTGTCTGGTAAGGGTCATGAATTGTATGCGATGGGAGGGACAGTTAGGACAGACTCAGCGAATGGGTGTAGTCGTGTTAGTACGCAAAAAGCAAGAGGGAAGAGTATTGAGTGCGTACAGAGCTATTTCGCTAATGTGTGGCGACTACAAGATTTTCGCAAAGATTCTGGGCAATAGGATGAAGAAGGTGTTAGGTGGGGTTATTCATAAGGGACAGATGGGTATTCCAGGCAGAAGCATGAGAGATGGGCATGGCCGCATTAGGGATTTTTTGGAGGGTTGCAATGGGGGAGGGCTTTTGGGTATTGATTGGGAAAATGCATATAACTGTGTGGATAGGGACTTTCTGAGGGTTAGTTTGTTGCATCTCGGTTTTGGCATGGGAGTGGTGAGGTGGGTTGATACAATGTATTCATCTGCAATGGTGCAGGTACAAATTAATGGCAGGTTGGGTAGGCCTGTCCGGATGGAGAGGGGATTGAGACAGGGGTGTCCCCTGTCTCAAATATTGTTTGCGTGTATGCAGCATCCATTTTATGGGCTCATTGAGGGGAAGGGGATTTTAAATGGAGAGAAGGATGGGTGTATAGATGTGGTGGGGTATGTGGACGATACCACTGTTCTGATAGCCGGAGTAGAGGGACTGCGTACAGTGAAAAGTGTGTTGGAGCTTTTCGGGAGGGCATCTGGAATGTGGGTGAACAGAGCAAAATCAAGTTTGCTGGAGGTGGGTTCCTGGGGGGGGGCTTGGGGTTGGAGTTTGGGTGGGAAGTGGTGGTTAGGCTAAAAATTTGTGGAGTTATATAAATGACAGATGTGCGGGAGGCTAAGCAGGTGAATTCGGAGGTGGTGGTGGAGAAGGCAGTAAAATGGTTAAGGAGTTTACGGGCGGGGGACGTCACCTTACAGCAGCGGGCGATAATCGTAAATTCATTGGTTTATAGTAAAGTGTGGAGTATGGCTGTGGTGTATCCATTGAGGACTCAGGACGTACAGGAAATTCAGAGGAGGGCATTACATTATGTTTGGAGTTTCGGGAGGGCGTGGCTAAGTAAGGAGGTGGTGATGTCGAATATACGCAGTGGAGGAGTAGGCCTTTTAGCGTTGGGGCCGAGAGTGAAGGCCCTATATGTGAAACAGAGGTTCGTTAGGGAGGGGGGGAAAGAGGGGTTAGAGTGGGGAAAGTGATGGAGGATGTGCGGAGATGGTGGAGCGGAAAAGAATTAATTGAATGCGAGGATATGCTGAGGATATTGTTATTGATTAGGGAGGTGGAAAAACTTAGGGTGGGGCATTTGGTGACAATGAGCAGGAGGCAGGAAATCATACAGGGGGTATCGGTTTATCCCTTGTATGATTGGGGGATGATCTGGAATGACTTTTGAAAGCTTAAGTTAATGCCGAGAGTACGGGAGTTTGTCTATAGATTTATGACGGGGATATTAGCATCGAAAGTTGTTTTGTGTTCAATGGGATTGGTGAGGGAACAGACCTGTGATCACTGTGGAGAACAGGAAACAGCTTTTCATGCAGCTTATTTCTGTGAAGAGTTGAGGGAGGTAAGGGTGTGGTTAGCGAAGGTTTTTAGGTTGATGGGTGGGGGTAATGTAGAGACCCTGCGAGCCTTAACATTAGAAGTACGCGGGGTCTCAAGGGAAGTGAAAAGGGCGATTATGTATGTAGTGGCGGATTTTCTGTATATTTCCTGGGGGATGAGGGACATGGCGGGGGGAATTTGAATTAGGGCAATTGCGGCAGGCATATATAGAACGGTTTGCAGGAACAAACTTATTTACGGGGGACAGTGGAGGGCACGGTTTCCGGAGACCTACTGCAAAATTACGGTCAATGGCCTCATTCATTTGGTGAGCTAATTATACATAAAGGACTGGTTTTCTTTATAAGCTGGTTGACATTAGTTTTCGGAGGGGGAGTGTATGAGGTAAAGTTTTTGCGAAAGAATGTGAGGGTCGGGAAGGTATGTACTGCGTGGTGCTGTGTTGACATGTAAGTTTTGTGTGAAAGGTTTTGATAAGCCCAAGATTTGTTTAAATTAGGGCCTTGTGATTAAAAAGAGAGTTATAGAAGTCACTGTCCATGTTAGTCTACTAGTTTATGCAAAGACAATTTTTCTGGTATGTATTTTCGTAGTATTTATTGTAATTTTGTAGGGAATTTATTTCCTCTTAGATGGCTTTTATATTTGGTTTTACATGTTTTGTTTTCGATCACTTTTGTAATGGTATTAAGTTTCGTTGCTGATGCAACGTATGCTGTAAAAATCTTGCAGTTGTTTATGCTTTATACGCTTATGTAATTTGTGTAAGGCTTATTTTTGTTATAGAGTAATGTTGACGGATAATTACCAGAATTTGTTCTTCAGTAAAATCGCATAAACAGTTGCATGTATATATAAAGTTACATAAATTTATGCTTGATCACTGCTGTGATCAATACGTGTGCGAATGATGTGAGTGTATTTATAGATAGGTTTAAGGGGGGTCCACCCCCCCAGCAGTTTTGTGTGTTTGAGTCAGATATTTTATAGTTTTGTATAATGTGTGTCAGTGAATGGTGTGTATATATTTTGAGTGTTTGTTACACATTCCTATTTTGTATGGGGTGGAATCTGCTGGGATTAATACGTCTGTGATCTAAAGGTTCCAAGATTATACATATGCTGTATAAAATTTGCTGTTATTGATGAATTATATGATTATGTAATTTGTAGGAGGCTTAGTTTTGTTATGGAGTAATGTTTTAGAATAATTACCAGAGTTTTTTAAGTGAAATCTCATAATCGGTTGCATGTATATATAAAGTTACATAAATTAATGTTTGATTACTGCTGTGATCAATAAGTGTGTGAATGATGTGGGTGTATTTATAGATGGGTTTTCATGGGGGGGCCGCCCCCTCCAACAGTTTTGTGTGTATGAGTCAGATATTTTATCATTTTGTATAATGTGTGTCAGTGAATGGCGTGTATGTATTTTGCGTGTTTGTTACACTTTCATATTTTGTATTGGGTTTTCATATATTTTTCTCTTGCACTTTTGATATGATTTTAAAAAAATAAAAAAAAAATAATGTTTTGCTATCTCTGTGTTTATACACGTCTGCTATATGATGGTGACGTCGCTATAACTGTTAAGACTTTGTATGTACAGAAGTTAAAAGGTCTTCCGTCATTTATCTCTCGATACAAGACATTGGTGTATATTGTATAGATGTGTTTCCTGCCATAAGCGATTGGTTCTTATTTTATGTTTATATTTTATGCTGTGTTATAGTGTGCTTTTCAGTAATATTATATTACATATAAATGATTGCATTATTTTTTTCTTTGTGTTTTGTTGAGATGTAAAGTGTCACATCGTATTTTTGTTTTGTTATATTGGATGTTTTTATTTTGTTACTTGTAGTATTATCCCGTTTACTTCTTTGAATCGTAAATACTTATGTCTATGTTAAGATCTCGTGATAATCGCCTAAATTAATGTTTGAGTATCGTGGTGCTCTGTTGGGCACCTGAGATCTTAGATTAAGTCTTGCATAGGTGTGTGTTGACAGGCGGAAGTCATACCTAGTGTGTGCCTGATGTAGTGTCATGTTGTGTATACGCGTGTGCTTGTGTGTGTGTCATTGTGTGTGTGTGTTTTTATCACAATGTTTTATTATACAATATATATAATTTCCAGTGTTTGATGTTTTTTGCAATATATAACCTTGTTATATATTACAATACCACTGTAATGCATAGTGTGTTGTGTGAGTGTAATACCACTGTAATATACGGTGTGTTGTGTGTGAGGTGTATTATCATTGTACTGTATGGTGTCGTTGTTGTGTTAGGGTTAAGTGAGATTCTTGTGCAGTAACCTTTTTTCGTGTATTTATTTAATATATTTCTGTCATTTTGTATCGGACTGTTTTAAATAAAATATAAAAAAAATTATCATTGCACAGTTCAAGGGTATGGCTGGTTAGTGACGTCACAAGTTGGGGCCAAATGTTAAGTATATCACGTGACCCAACGTGACCTGTGGTTCACGGGGGATTGTCTAGTCAGTGTCTCTCTTGACTACGCTGACGGAGCTTCTATATTCAGGTAGAAGACGTCATAACAGTGCCTACACTATGAAGCTTTAGAGGCTTGTACTTAGCCCATATGTGTGTTTAAGGAGCAAACTGTACTCATTCCGCTTCGACTCAGTCTACTGTGTATGTCTGAAACTCTCTTGAGAAAGAACATTCCCAGTGTATTAAGTCTTTGAAAAGACTCTCTTAAGTGATACTATTTCTGTGTTAATGGAATTCGTATACTGTAATATCTTACTTATTTGCATATTTATTTATGATTTACTAAAGCAGTGCATCTTTATCTAAAGAAAATTATTAATACTTCAATTAAATTAAAATAATTTTTCAACTTTTGATTTCCTGTTCGTAATTATATAATTGGAAGAAAAATCAAGGAACGTTAACTTAAATAGATTATTACGAGTAAGAAAGGAACAAGCTTTTCTTAGCAGAAATTACTCTCCTCTCTTTATTGATAAAAAAAATAAAACACTCCTCAAGCTCGTAATACTTCCCCTGACATAGTGCTGTTATAAAATGCTACATTTATTAGCTAAGATGTATCCAGACAATATTACGTAAATTTATTGATCCCCTTCTTACATCTGACTTGTTTCTAGTTTTACAGCAGTTTGTTAGTAAGAATTCTAGTCCAGTTGTCGTGTATAGTATATGGCTTGTCAAGTGTTTCTGGAATACAAATGAATGAATAAAACCAACTAAATAAGTTCATCTTTATTAACAAAGGCACCAAAGTGGTAATATTTACTCAATAAAACTTGAATAATTGAGTCTCCTTCAAAATTCTTGGAGTATAGCTTATTATACTTTTGTATTGTACTTATTTGGTACCAAAGTGTTACTAGGCACTTCGGATAAGATACTGTACATTAATACTCTTAAAATCTGTCCCTGTACGTTGCTGTGATATAGGCATGTAAGTGAATGTCTTTGCTCGGTATATGCTCTGTTAGACTCGACTTCGAATGTGGCTCACAAAAACAGGTCCCTACATAAGTTAACTTCTGAACCATAGAAGCAATAGCAGCGTGCTAAAACAGGACAACCAATTTGTCGATCAGCAATAATGCTCAAAGCAGCCGTGAACAGCACAACAAGGAATAAGACCAAAAATGACCCTAACTGTGACCATCAGCAAGTCCTCCACAAAATGCAAAAATCTCCCTCGTCACAAACTCAGTTCAGCAATTCCCAAATCTGAACGACAGTGCATAGATGCCAGAACGAGGTTCATCAAGAGTTGAACGCGGAACCAGAGATAGTGTCTCACAACACATGACCACTTAATAATGCTCCATGAAGAGATGCACAGAATTACGTGATGTATCACGGCCCATCAACGTCTAAAAACACAAGCTGAGGAGAAAAGCATTCTCCCAGACGATAGAAAGAGAAAGGTAGGAAGGTCTTGCAAATATATCTGGTGACTCCTACCTTCTTAACACTTGCGCCAACCATGAAACAAGCGTTGGCAGCCAATCGGCTCTCCTTCCACGAGCATGAACATAATATAAATATGCAAGTCAAATAATGGTATAAATCAAGAAATTTTTGTTTAAGCTAATAAAAAAAACATATATAAATATATATTTATACATGTGTCGAATAGGTAAAACTAGCTATCTGGCTTAAATAGCAACTCTCTTTTTGTCGAATAAGACAAGCGAAAATTTGTGTATGCAATAATTTCGCAAAAAATCATTCTGAGCCTAATGAAAAAAATATTTCATTGTTTATTGGATTAGGCTAAATTAAATTGCGCTTGTTATAATAAGGTTAGGTAAGTTTTCTAAGGTTGCTTTGATACAAAATTATTAATGTTTCATTAAAAAGAAATATCTTTAAACGTACAAGAATTTTAAAAAGGACTTAATTTTTAAAGTTTTTTTGCCAATTGACCAGTTATACCTATTCGGCACGACATATACATATACCTAGATAGTAGGTTGGTAGACAGAAATCACCCAGGGAGGTAATACCGTCCTGCCAAGTTAGTGTAAAACGGGAGCCTGTAATTTTTACATGATGGTAGGATTGCTGGTGTCTTTTGTCTTATAAACATGCAAGATTTCAGGTACGTCTTGCTACTTCTACTTACACTTAGGTCACACTACACATATATGTACAAGCATATATACACACACCCCTCTGGGTTTTCTTCTATTTTCTTACTAGTTCTTGTTCTTGTATATTTTTTCTCATCTCCATGGGGAAGATGAGGCCATGCGTGTCGTAACAGGCAAATACAATGCTGGAAGCAAGGGGCTAGTAACCCCTTCTCCTGTATACATTACTAAATTTGAAGAGAAACTTTAGTTTTTCTTTTTGGGCCACCCTGCCTTGGTGGGATACGGCAGGTATGTTGAAATATATAATATATATTATACATAATTATGGCGTCCCTTTTACTTAACACAAAGAAAGTTTACTGTGCCCTTGTGACAGGGCTACTCCCCGCTATAGAGCTGTAAACTGTTCTCCAACTGAGGGAAAACCTCAACTTGCCTCTGCCATAGGGCTGTAAAGAGTTCATCACTTGTACAAACTCCGACACTCCTTCGGAAGTCAGTGATGGGTCACCGTCTGGGAAAGACCTGTCAGGACTTCCTGGCGAATATTAAGTTAAAACGGGAGATAACGGGCCGGAAAAGATATGGCGAAACAAAAATCAGGGGGAGGCGAGCGCTGAGAGAACACATGGTGAGATAAATGACCCAAGCAGTGTATGTTCCACACTATCGAGATTCATAAGTGCATTCAACACAGTGGTCTTGTTCCATGTGTGGTATGAATCTACTTTAGTTGTTGTATACGTTATGTAGATGGTCGAGATGATGTATCATAATACGAGGTACCATATTTGATAGTATGTGTAAAATACTGTAAATACTGTATGCAAAACATAGGAGCTGCATATACATTAGTTAAATATATTAATGTGTCATTTACCAAACTGCAGCAGGCCAGGACTTGAGCCTACGAACCTTGTACCGCCTCCAGAAATACAACAATGCACGCATCACCTTACCACTACGCCACTGATGAGTGGACCAGTGGAGTAGTGGTAAGGTGATGCGTGCATTGCTCTGTCTCTGGAGGCGGTACAAGGTTCGTAGGCCAGAGTCCTGGCCTGCCGCAGTTTGGTAAATGATTTAAAATCACTTGTTTCGTGATTTCATTGCTATATTAATGTGTATGTAGAATGGCATCCAGCAGAGGCAGTAGATCTCTCGTGTTGGTGGCAACATTAGAATTCAAGTTACACACTCGTACATCCCGTGAGTAAAGTAACAGCGGTACAGACCAGCACCTTGCAACGAGACTCTATGATTACAGGCAGTCATCATCGTAATGTATAAAGGTTTCAGGTAGGGTCTCACATGGAGCACATTTTCCACCCTTTGATGTTGCAAGAGGGAATATCAAGCAAGAATAAGTAACAGAAGGGGTCTCACTCCACTACCTATCCCCGCCCCCTCACTAATATTTGTCACCCCTCACAATCTCATTTACTTTCGTATCCTCCAACCCCCCCCCCCCTTCCCTTCAAATTCTCTGTTTCCCGTACTTCTTTGTCCCCTTTTATTGTTTCACTCCACAATCTCTCACTCACTCACTGACTTTATGTATCCCCCACAATAATTCGCTTTTCTCCTACCTGCTTAATTTCATGGTACTCTGTCAGGAAGCTGAGTGATCACTCACCTGAGCTGGTAATGCTAGGATCACCAATTTCTGACATCTACTCAACTTGTTACGTTAGATCCTAATTCATTTTAGGTTAGTTTCAGCAGCAAAAACACCTATCTCGCCTATGGAATTTGTGTATGGGGCTCAACAACAATAAACCCTCTCAGACCATTAATTACCCAACAAAAGGCTGCAGTCAGAATAACAAATTCCCACTACAGGCAGCACACTCCACCAATATTCAAAACTCTAAACCTACTCACCATTCAAAACATCCATACTTATTACTGCATCTACTACATTCATAGAACACTTAATTCTGATATAAACCCTCCCCTCAAACGTCTCCTTACCAACTTCAACAGAACAAACGACCATAACACAAGGCACAGATCACTCTTTGATGTTCCTCGAGTCCATCTCACGCTATGCAAAAACTCAATGCACATAAAAGGCCCTAAAATCTGGAATTCATTACCTGTGAATATAAAAGAAACACTGTCTGTTTATACATTCAAGTCTTCTCAAAAATCACTTACTCACCCACAGCTAATTAAATACTGAATAATTGTATCTCATAAATTGTATCTCGTAAATGGTTCTCATTATTGTATCTCATAAATGTCTGACCTGTGACCCAATCAAACTTTATTTTTTTAATTACATTACCTAAGAGAATACTCCATTCTAGTGATTACACAGCAACACAGTAATGACCATATGACCTGTCTTTGTAATACTCATTTGTACTAAATTGTTATCTGTTTTACAATATTTTTTGTACCACTGAATATATCATTGCTTAGTTAATCTTAAGTTAATTTTAAGCCTGCCCATAATGCTTTGCATACAAGGAGCTTTGGCATGTTGCACTGTAATAACTTTGTACTTCACTGCATCATGTTCAAATTAATAAATAAATAGAATGATAGCTCTAGGCCTTTCGTGTCCAAGTAAATACGATCCTAAAGGACGTCTTTATTGGAGTGAGGGAGAGAGAGAGAGAGAGAGAGAGAGAGAGAAGGAACAGAAAATGCCTCGCAGACATACCAGTACCCATAGCCAGAAAGGCTGAATATTGTAGCATGAGAAAAAGCCCACAAGTAATGATATTGTATTAGTAGTCTAAACGAATGTAACTTGGTAGTTATCAAAAATTCGGTCAGAAGTCACAGGCAATTAACTATGAAGTTACTATACACGAGGAAGTGGGTCCATTTAAAGGGACGAGAAAACGGGATCATTTAAAGGAAAATAAGAAAAAATTTTGGAGTGAGTTAAACAAGTTAAGAAAGCCTAGGGAAAGTATGGATTTGTCAGTTAAAAACAGAGTAGGGGAGGAGTTAGTAGATGGGGAGAGGGAGGTATTAGGTAGATGGCGAGAATATTTTGAGGAACTTTTAAATGTTAAGGAAGAAAGGGAGGCGGTAATTTCATGCACTGGCCAGGGAGGTATACCATCTTTTAGGAGTGAAGAAGAGCAGAATGTAAGTGTGGTGGAGGTACGTGAGGCATTACGTAGAATGAAAGGGGGTAAAGCAGCTGGAACTGATGGGATCATGACAGAAATGTTAAAAGCAGGGGGGGATATAGTGTTGGAGTGGTTGGTACTTTTGTTTAATAAATGTATGAAAGAGGGGAAGGTACCTAGGGATTGGCGGAGAGCATGTATAGTCCCTTTATATAAAGGGAAAGGGGACAAAAGAGATTGTAAAAATTATAGAGGAATAAGTTTACTGAGTATACCAGGAAAAGTATATGGTAGGGTTATAATTGAAAGAATTAGAGGTAAGACAATCTAGAATTGCGGACGAGCAAGGAGGTTTCAGAGTGGGTAGGGGATGTGTAGATCAAGTGTTTACATTGAAGCATATATGTGAACAGTATTTAGATAAAGGTTGGGAAGTTTTTATTGCATTTATGGATTTAGAAAAGGCATATGATAGAGTGGATAGAGGAGCAATGTGGCAGATGTTGCAAGTATATGGAATAGGTGGTAAGTTACTAAATGCTGTAAAGAGCTTTTATGAGGATAGTGAGGCTCAGGTTAGGGTGTGTAGAAGAGAGGGAGAATACTTCCCGGTAAAAGTAGGTCTTAGACAAGGATGTGTAATGTCACCATGGTTGTTTAATATATTTATAGATGGGGTTGTAAAAGAAGTAAATGCTAGGGTGTTCGGGAGAGGGGTGGGATTAAATTATGGGGAATCAAATTCAAAATGGGAATTGACACAGTTACTTTTTGCTGATGATACTGTGCTTATGTGAGATTCTAAAGAAAAATTGCAAAGGTTAGTGGATGAGTTTGAGAATGTGTGTAAAGGTAGAAAGTTGAAAGTGAACATAGAAAAGAGTAAGGTGATGAGGGTATCAAATGATTTAGATAAAGAAAAATTGGATATCAAATTGGGGAGGAGGAGTATGGAAGAAGTAAATGTTTTCAGATACTTGCGAGTTGACGTGTCGGCGGATGGATTTATGAAGGATGAGGTTAATCATAGAATTGATGAGGGAAAAAAGGTGAGTGGTGCATTGAGGTATATGTGGAGTCAAAAAACGTTATCTATGGAGGCAAAGAAGGGAATGTATGAAAGTATAGTAGTGCCAACACTCTTATATGGATGTGAAGCTTGGGTGGTAAATGCAGCAGCGAGGAGACAGTTGGAGGCAGTGGAGATGTCCTGTCTAAGGGCAATGTGTAGTGTAAATATTATGCAGAAAATTCGGAGTGTGGAAATTAGGAGAAGGTGTGGAGTTAATAAAAGCATTAGTCAGAGGGCAGAAGAGGGGTTGTTGAGGTGGTTTGGTCATTTAGAGAGAATGGATCAAAGTAGAATGACATGGAAAGCATATAAATCTATAGGGGAAGGAAAGAGGGGTAGGGGTCGTCCTCGAAAGGGTTGGAAAGAGGGGGTAAAGGAGGTTTTGTGGGTGAGGGGCTTGGACTTCCAGCAAGCGTGCATGAGCGTGCTAGATAGGAGTGAATGGAGACGAATGATACTTGGGACCTGACGATCTGTTGGAGTGTGAGCAGGGTAATATTTAGTGAAGGGATTCAGGGAAACCGGTTATTTTCATATAGTCGGACTTGAGTCCTGGAAATGGGAAGTACAATGCCTGCACTTTAAAGGAGGGGTTTGGGATATTGGCAGTTTGGAGGGATATGTTGTGTATCTCTATACGTATATGCTTCTGAACTGCTATATTCTGAGCACCTCTGCAAAAGCAGTGATGATGTGTGAGTGTGGTGAAAGTGTTGAATGATGATGAAAGTATTTTCTTTTTGGGGATTTTCTTTCTTTTTTTGGGTCACCCTGCCTCGGTGGGAGACGACCGACTTGTTGAAAAAAAAAAAAAAAAAAAAAAAATCTATAAGTTATACAAAGGAAACGGGGGCTTATTAAAATAACTGTGGTCGTCTTCCATTGTAATTACAGATGCCTCCCTCTTTAAATGAGGTTATTTTAATGAGCCCAGTTTCCTTTATATAATTTAAAGATGTCCCCCTTTAAATGGTTCCGTTTTCTCGTCCCTTCAAATGAACCCGTTTTCTCGTGTATGGTAACTTCATAGGTAATTACCATTGACTTCTGACAATGTATGTAAAATACTGTATTTAAAATTGAGGTAATTTTGTATATAAAATTACTTATAGTAGAATCTGACCGAATTTTTTATAATTGCCAAGTTACGTTAGTCTAGACTACTATTACAATATCAGTCCTTGCGAGCTTTTTCTAAGGCTATAATATTCAACCTTTCTGACTATGAATACTGGTATGCCTGAGGGGTATTTCCTGTTCCGTTCTCTCTCTCTCGCTCTCCCTCATTCCAGTAAAGACATCCCCTGGGATCGTATTTCCTTGAACATCCTCCTCTTTTCTGTAACTTCGCAAGCTCCTGATGTGTTGATGCCTAGAGCTATCATTCTATTCCCCCCCCCGTGTGTATGGAAATTAAAAAAAACATCGAAGGTATTTTATTTTATTGGAATGAACAATACTAACTCTTGCGCATCTAAGATGGGTCTCCACGTTAAGCTTCTTTCACTTTGATATGTTAATCATGGCCGAGAATGCTCTCTCTCACAGATACGTCGATGAAAATGAGTGCGTGACTTCATTCTTACACACTGGTAGGTAACTCACACAGTTGATATAAGATAAGATTCGATGTCAACCTAGCCACAGATTCGAATTTTAACTCAAGAATTTTTACATGCAGCTCTTCAGGGACATCCTCGACTGCAATGGAAAAGGTTATTTCTCGAAAGTGCATCGAATTTGGTTATAAAATATGAGAGGAGCTGTGGTTACTCTCAATCTCGGTTTTAAGATCATCATTCAGTTCGTTGGCATTTGTTCATAAAGATGAGGACACGATGTAGTGCTCTTGAGTTTGATAAAACTCTTCCACAACTGTCGCTTAGTGACGAGTGTTTTCGGAGTGTTTAATAGGCTAAGACATTTTTGCTGTGCTTTAATCATTCACATCTGCAACTGTCTAGGACCAAGAAGGGCGCAAATGTCAAAACCTTCATAGATCTGATGGAGAGCAGCTGGATAGATCCAATGAACCAAGGTCAGCTTGTCCTCTGGGATCGTGAATTCATCATAACCAGTGATCTTCTCAAGGCTCACGACAGTGGAGAGGAAGCATAACAAAATTTCAAGAAAGAATGTTTGGAGAAATGCTCACCTTCAGAAAAATCCTAAAACAGAGTTTGTACCATCCAATAAAAAGAACCCCATATTCCATAATCCTCGTCCCCAGTGCCTTAATGCACACAACCGAAATTGTGAAGTATTGTAATTCAGATGATAATACAATTAAATATTAGTGTTGAAGGTCTGAAGGTATTCAGAGGAGACATTCACAAGTTATTACAGGGAAACAGCCCTCCAGGAACGGGTTAATGGATTCTTCCTTCCTCTCAAACAGCTTCATTAAACCCACATGTATGTACCTTAGCGTCACGAGACACGCCTTCCTCTCTTTGCTAGAATTCTTGATCAACTACACAGTAAGGGTTAAACGAGAGTAATTACTCTTTCTCCATAGCAGGAAAATTAAGGGAAAAGCTGCGCCCCACTTTATCTAGAAGTTGGGACTATTAGGAATTCTAATCTATAGCCAGATAACAACAAACATACCTTCTTGTACTGAATACTGTTGCAATGTGTAGCAAGGAAGAGATATGAAGCTGAACTCCGCTTTTTTTGTGCGGAGGTGTACTGGTGGCCTCTGGGCAGGGCGACAAGCTAGGTTGAATTCAGACAAGAGAGCGTGAACACACGTCACAAATCTCCTGCTGAGAACAAAGAAAATACTGACTTTGTGCGGTAAACTCTGAAATACTGTTAATCTCCACTAGGAAAACTAGAGTTAAAAGGAAACACAAGTCTATCATCTGCTGTATAATCCCGGTAAGTGTAAAGTTTGTGTCACGGTATGCATTCAGGTGTTATGAACAAAGGGAACAAGATATCACCCTATCTCGTAAAGGCTGAACGAAGTGACTCCCTATCGATGAACATAACTACGCATCTGTAGCAGCCTACTCAAGACATCGATACCGGGATGTACCTACCTTACCACAAACTAGGGGAAATTGGGTCAGTTACAATACCCAGGTAAGTCCAGCCATACCCACACCTAATTACGTTAGATGCAGCTAACGTAATTAGGAATTACCAATAGATCCCGTCATGAGTGGGTGATTCACCCAGATGATACTGAAATGCTAAGATATATGATCTTTTGGGGCAAATTGGTATCTACAGCCAAGGTGGAAAGTGGAAGGGCACCTGGAAGGGATGTCCAGGGAGAGGCTGCTGGACATTCTGCTGTTAACAGATAAGTACCGATTGCAATATGTTTGTTTCATGCAGGAAAGTGTACTTATTTAACCAGTTCTTCACACTCTTCGCTGTCGTCGATTTTTTTTTTTTTTTTTTTTGCCATTTTATTTGAACGTTTAAAGATCTGCCACTCAGAGTTTTGAAAGTTATTCGAGCCTTTCCAGGAGGATGTGAATTTGTTCAACAACTTTGGTCAGAGTGCACGTGAACATAGCAATTGTTTCAAAAATTTGATCCTTGTTATCGTACATGAGTGTTGAAAATTTGGAAGCGATTTAATGAGGCGTTCTCTGATTATGAGCGAAATAAAATTGAAAAGTTGGATCGGTTTGAAGTGGACCATTAACCAGTCACTCTGACACACGGACGTGTTAATGTGACCTTTATTTGTGTGTACATAATCCTTTTTTTCATAAAGAAGACAGGTGCACTTCAGAGGCGTTTTAGCACATCCAGCGGGACCAGCACCGAGGGTACACTCAGTGATGAAGCTCTACTCAAGACAAATAAAGCTGCACTTGTCAGAGGGTTAGAGAAAAATATGCCATTAGCAAGTTCTATACCAAAACTTCATTCCATCCATTGTCCTGAAAAACAAACATACACACACACACACGCACACACATACATTAGCTTCATGACAGAAAACTTGTTCTTGCACTGAAGCCGAGATGGATGTAGGGTGGGTAATGTGAGGTGATGAGTCGGAAATCCGAACTGAAAACTAACAGACAGCAATGACAAACTTTATAAGTTAAGACATAAGAAAGGCGGGGATGAGTCGGCAAGGACGGATGTGATATTCATTAAACGATTCACATACACACACAAATTAAGAATGGAATATACTTTTAGACATAAGTGACAACTCAATACTAAGTTTTATTAAAAATTGGAAGCATGAGAAGAAAAATAAGCCACGACAGAAAAGATTATAACTGCAAATGAAACTTTCTGTGAGAACTCTGGAACTGAGAACTAGAAAGGACGACACTCAACACAGTTACAGACTAGACAACGTCTTATGAAGTCATAAGAAGATTTATACAAGACAAGAGAAGAAGACATAAAATGCAGAAAGATCGCTTTATTTATATGAGGCTGCAGAGAGGCCAAAGCAAGGAGCAAAAAAAAAAAAAAAGCGTGGAAGAAATATACTGTGCACATAACAGGAAAACACAACTACACCTACTCTGAGGACGATGAAGAAGAAGAAGAAGAAGAAGAAGAAGAAGAAGAAGAAGAAGAAGAAGAAGAAGAAGAAGAAGAAGAAGAAGAAACGAGAAAGGAAAGGAAAACGAAAAAAAAAGAAAAAAGGAGAAGAGGAAAACTTGCAATACCTAGAATGCGTTGGTACACGTGGAAGATGATAAATTATCTGAATAGAAATTAGCACAAAAGATGCAAGAGAACTTTTCTTCCCATTTTGATATGAGGCGGAAGTAGTCACAACCCATGATAAAGTGAACAATGAGTCTGCAGACATTTATGTGCGAGAACCTCCAAGGAGAGTCCCATGCTGCCCTATAAGTATTCTTGATCCAAGGAACTGCAGCCTCCGACTCTTTCCAAGTATCAAACCTTGGGGTAAGAGTGTGTGGGGGTAGAGGTTAGTGGAAATTGGGATTAGTGGATGTTGGGGTTAGTGGATGTTGGGGTTAGTGGATGTTGGGGTTAGTTGACGTTGGGATTAGTGGATGTTGAGGTTAGTGGAGGTTGAGGTTAGTGGAGGTTGGGGTTAGTGCACGAGTAAAATTAAAATCTAAGTTGGTGTAACACAGTGATTCTCAACTGGTAGTCCATGGACTACATGGTGACATTTTGGGTGGTCCACAGAACATACACTATATTTGGTAATAAACTGAGGATTGGTGCACATAGTCTTAAATTTCTCGAAAATGAAGCATGGATCAGCGACATGCGCATTGACCAGCGTGAACGGGGGTGGTCGGATAATGGATTCGCTAGTGTTAGCTGCAGCGGCAGTCAAACTGCGGAAGCGATATCACGTGAACCTTGCATGTTGAGGAAGTTGGTTCGTGACGTCGTGTGTGTGTGTGTGTGTGTGTGTGTGTGTGTGTGTGTGTGTGTGTGTGTGTGTGTGTACGTGCATGAGAGCGCAGGCCTTCCGTCCTGCACTGTTTTACAGGTCTGGTGGAAGCTGATTTGGTTTTCTACTATAAAATGTAATATAAAAGGAAGCTGGGAAGAGGATTAGAATAGTGTGAAATATTTCATAAGAACATAAGAACATAAGAAAGGAGGAACACTGCAGGAGGCCTGCTGGCCCATACTAGGCAGGTCCTTTACAATTCATCCCACTAACAAAACATTTGCCCAACCCAATTTTCAATGCCACCCAAGAAATAAGCTCTGATGTGAAAGTCCCACTCAAATCCAACCCCTCCCAATCATGTATTTATCCAACCTAAATTTGAAACTACCCAAAGTCCCAGCCTCAATAACCCAACTAGGTAGATTGTTCCACTCATCAACTACCCTATTTCCAAACCAATACTTTCCTATGTCCTTTCTAAATCTAAACTTATCTAATTTAAATCCATTACTGCGGGTTCTCTCTTGGAGAGACATCCTCAAGATCTTATTAATATCCCCTTTATTAATACCTATCTTCCACTTATACACTTCGATCAGGTCTCCCCTCATTCTTCGTCTAACAAGTGAATGTAACTTAAGAGTCTTCAATCTTTCTTCATAAGGAAGATTTCTAATGCTAGGTATTAATTTAGTCATCCTACGCTGAATGTTTTCTAACGAATTTATGTCCATTTTGTAATACGGAGACCAGAACTGAGCTGCATAATCTAGGTGAGGCCTTACTAATGATGTATAAGCTGCAGTATGACCTCTGGACTTCTGTTGCTTACACTTCTTGATATAAATCCCAGTAATCTATTTGCCTTATTACGTACGCTTAGGCATTGCTGTCTTGGTTTTAGGTTGCTGCTCACCATAACCCCCAAGTCCTTTTCGCAATCTGTATGGCTAAGTTCTACATCATTTAACTTATAAGTACTGGGGTTATGGGCACTCCCAAGCTTCAGAACCTTGCATTTATCTACATTGAACTGCATCTGCCACTTTTCTGACCAAGAATAGAGTTTGTTTAAATCCTCCTGAAGTTTCATAACATCTACGTTTGAATCAATTATCCTACCTATCTTTGTGTCATCGGCGAATTTGCTCATATCACTAGTAATTCCCTCATCAAGATCATTGATATATATTATAAACAACAACGGGCCCAAGACTGATCCCTGTGGAACGCCACTTGTTACAGATCCCCACTCGGATTTAACCCCATTTATGGACACTCTCTGCTTCCTGTCAGTGAGCCATGACTCGATCCACGAGAGCACCTTTCCCCCAATGCCATGAGCTGCCACTTTCTTTAACAGTCTATGGTGCGGAACTCTATCAAAAGCCTTACTAAAATCTAAGTAAATAATATCAAATTCTTTATTGTGGTCAACAGCCTCAAAAGCTTTACTGAAGAAAGTTAATAAATTAGTTAGACAAGACCGGCCTCTTGTGAATCCATGCTGAGTATCATTAATCAAGCTATGCTTATCGAGATGGCTTCTTATAATCTCAGCTATAATTGACTCTACTAATTTGCCTACAATTGAGGTCAGGCTTATTGGGCGGTAATTTGACGGTAACGACTTGTCCCCTGTTTTAAAAATAGGAGTTACATTAGCCATCTTCCACATATCAGACACTACACCTGTTTGAAGAGATAAATTAAAAATATTAGTTAATGGTTCACAGAGTTCCATTTTGCATTCCTTCAGAACCCTTGAAAAAACCTCATCAGGACCCGGCGACTTATTTTGCTTCAGTCTGTCTATCTGCTTCACAACCATCTCACTAGTGACTGTGATGTTACATAATTTATCTTCTTCTAGCCCACTGTAAAAATTAATTACTGGAATATTGTTAGTGTCTTCCTGTGTAAAAACTGAGAGAAAATAATTATTTAAAATCAAGCACATTTCATTCTCTTTGTCAGTAAGGTGCCCATAGTTATTTTTAAGGGGACCTATCTTATCTCTAACTTTTGTTCTATAGACCTGGAAAAAACTTTTTGGGTTAGTTTTAGAATCCCTAGCAACTTTAATTTCATAGTCCCTTTTAGCTTTTCTTATCCCCTTTTTAATGTTCCTCTTAATGTTAATATACTGATTCATAAGATGACCCCCACCTCTTTTGATACGCCTATAAATTCCTTTCTTATGCCCTAGTAGATATTTGAGCCTATTATTCATCCATTTTGGGTCATTTCTATTTGATCTAATTTCTTTATATGGGATAAACGCTCTTTGAGCAGCATGTATAGTGTTCAGAAAACTGTCATATTGATAGCTCTCTTCGTTACCCCAGTCAACAGATGATAAGTGTTCTCTAAGCCCATCGTAATCTGCTAAGCGAAAATCTGGGACTGTTACTGAGTTATCGCTACTATCGTACTTCCATTCAATGCTAAATGTAATTGATTTGTGGTCGCTAGCACCCAGTTCCTCTGAAATTTCTAAATTATTAACAAGGGATTCATTGTTTGCCATAACTAAGTCAAGTAGGTTATTTCCCCTTGTAGGTTCTGTCACAAACTGCTTCAAAAAACAATCCTGAAATACTTCTAAGAAGTCGTATGATTCTAAATTCCCAGTCAAGAAATTCCAATCAACATGACTAAAGTTAAAGTCTCCTAGAATTACTACATTATCGTGCCTTGTGGCCTTAACAATTTCCTCCCATAGTAGTTTCCCTTGGTCCCTATCTAAGTTTGGGGGACGGTATATCACTCCTAAAATCAGTTTTTCATGCCCCTCTGAAAATTCTATCCAAACAGACTCTGTATGTGTTACTTCAGACTTAATACCCGTTTTTATGCAACAGTTAAAGCGATCTCGGACATACAATGCCACCCCACCCCCCCTCCCAATATTTCTATCTTCTTGGAACAATTTAAAACCCTGAATATGGCATTCCGCAGGCATGTCCCGACTTTTTGAATTAAACCACGTCTCAGTTAAGGCAAATACATCAATGTTACCTACACTAGCAACTAATCTCAACTCGTCCATCTTATTCCTAGCACTACGGCAATTAGCATAATAAACATTGAAAGACTGTCCTTTCTCTTTACCCTTCCTGCTCATTTCTATTTTTCTACTAAACCTATTACTGTCCTTATCACCCAAGGTCCCTGGCTTTTCAATATCTATCTCGTTCTTATTATTACTAGTTCCCCTAGAACTCGTAATATTACTACACTGGGACTTCACTGTTTTCCTGCCAAAACCCATACCACTAACTATTCCTAGTTTAAAGTCCTAACTGCTCCCTCCACTGCAGTTGCCAGTGCCCCCACCCCACACCTAGATAAGTGAACCCCATCCCTAGCATACATGTCATTTCTGCCATAGAAGAGGTCCCAGTTGTCGATGAATGTTACCGCATTTTCCTTACAGTATTTGTCCAGCCAGCAATTGACACCAATTGCCCTGGACAACCATTCATTTCCAACTCCCCTCCTTGGCAAAATACCACATATGAGAGGGTTCCCACCCTTACTTCTAATTATTTCTATTGCTGACCTATACCTGCTAATCAGGTCCTCACTCCTACGTCTGCCAACATCGTTGCCTCCAGCACTGAGACAGATAATAGGATTGCTCCCATTACCTCTCATGATGTCATCCAGACGGCTAACAATATCCTCCATCCCAGCCCCAGGAAAGCAAACTCTCTGTCTCCTACTCCTGTCCTTCAAGCAGAACGCCCTATCCATATACCTAACTTGGCTATCCCCAACAACAACAATATTCGTACCTTCCTTAATGTCTTTCGTCATGACGTTCCCAGTATTCGACTCACATTCGTCTGGTAGCACTGAGAATGTATTAGATGTTTCCACAACAGTTTCCACGGCAGTCTCTTTCTTCTTCATCGTTTCTACCTTTCCATTCGTCTTCTTGATCGTCAACTTCTTTCCCTGCTGTCCAGCCACTGACCAGTTTCCCTTCTTGACCTGAGGACTCAAAACAGGAGGACTACTCCGAATCTTTTTGTTTTCCTCGGTCAGTCGCCGAATTTCCATATTTGCCAACCTCAATTCTTCCTTAAGCTGTTGGTAAAGTTGCTCGATGGAGGGCATCTTGCTTCAATTCTAGAGAGCTCGCAAACAGGTCTTCACAGAGCCAAGTACACGTCAACACTGCGCAAAAGCCAACTCAATCAGGAGCTACTGCGCAGCACGTCCGCACGGCCCAATAGCGATGCGGTCAGTGTTATGTGTTATGCTGCTGTGTGCTGTGGTGTGCTGCTGTGTGCTGTGTTGTGCTGCTGTGTGCTGTGTTGTGCTGTTGTGTGCTGTGGTGTGCTGCTGTATGCTGTGTTGTGCTGATGTGTGCTGTGTTGTGCTGCTGTGTGCTGTGGTGTGCTGCTGTGTGCTGTGTTGTGCTGCTGTGTGCTGTGTTATGCTGCTGTGTGCTGTGGTGTGCTGCTGTGTGCTGTGTTGTGCTGCTGTGTGCTGTGTTGTGCTGCTGTGTGCTGTGTTGTGCTGCTGTGTGCTGTGTTGTGCTGCTGTGTGCTGTGTTGTGCTGCTGTGTGCTGTGTGCTGTGGTGTGCTGCTGTGTGCTGTGTTGTGCTGCTGTGTGCTGTGTTGTGCTGCTGTGTGCTGTGTTGTGCTGCTGTGTGCTGTGTTGTGATGATGTGTGCTGTGTTGTGCTGCTGTGTGCTTTGTTGTGCTGCTGTGTGCTGTGTTGTGCTGTGGTGTGCTGCTGTGTGCTGTGTTGTGCTGCTGTGTGCTGTGTTGTGCTGCTGTGTGCTGTGTTGTGATGATGTGTGCTGTGTTGTGCTGCTGTGTGCTTTGTTGTGCTGCTGTGTGCTGTGTTGTGCTGTGGTGTGCTGCTGTGTGCTGTGTTGTGCTGCTGTGTGCTGTGTTGTGCTGCTGTGTGCTGTGTAGTGCTGCTGTGTGCTGTGTTGTGCTGCTGTGTGCTGTGTTGTGCTGCTGTGTGCTGTGTTGTGCTGATGTGTGCTGTGTTGTGCTGCTGTGTGCTGTGATGTGCTGCTGTGTGCTGTGTTGTGCTGATGTGTGCTGTGTTGTGCTGATGTGTGCTGTGTTGTGCTGTGTGCTGTGTTGTGCTGCTGTGTGCTGTGTTGTGCTTCTGTGTGCTGTGTTGTGCTGCTGTGTGCTGTGTTATGCTGCTGTGTGCTGTGTTGTGCTGCTGTGTGCTGTGTTGTGCTTCTATGTGCTGTGTTGTGCTGATGTGTGCTGTGTTGTGCTGATTTGTGCTGTGTTGTGCTGCTGTGTTGTGCTTCTGTGCGCTGTGTTGTGCTGCTGTGTGCTGTGTTGTGTTGCTGTGTGCTGTGTTGTGCTGCTGTGTGCTGTGTTGTGCTGCTGTGTTGTGCTGCTGTGTGGTGTGTTGTGCTGCTGTGTGCTGTGTTGTGCTTCTATGTGCTGTGTTGTGCTGCTGTGTGCTGTGTTGTGTTGCTGTGTGCTATGTTGTGCTTCTGTGTGCTGTGTTGTGATGATGTGTGCTGTGTTGTGCTGCTGTGTGCTTTGTTGTGCTGCTGTGTGCTGTGTTGTGCTGCTGTGTGCTGTGGTGTGCTGCTGTGTGCTGTGTTGTGCTGCTGTGTGCTGTGTTGTGATGATGTGTGCTGTGTTGTGCTGCTGTGTGCTTTGTTGTGCTGCTGTGTGCTGTGTTGTGCTGCTGTGTGCTGGGGTGTGCTGCTGTGTGCTGTGTTGTGCTGCTGTGTGCTGTGTTGTGCTGCTGTGTGCTGTGTTGTGCTGCTGTGTGCTGTGTTGTGCTGCTGTGTGCTGTGTTGTGCTGCTGTGTGCTGTGTTGTGCTGATGTGTGCTGTGTTGTGCTGCTGTGTGCTGTGATGTGCTGCTGTGTGCTGTGTTGTGCTGCTGTGTGCTGTGTTGTGCTGCTGTGTGCTGTGTTGTGCTGATGTGTGCTGTGTTGTGCTGATGTGTGCTGTGTTGTGCTGTGTGCTGTGTTGTGCTGCTGTGTGCTGTGTTGTGCTGCTGTGTGCTGTGTTGTGCTGCTGTGTGCTGTGTTATGCTGCTGTGTGCTGTGTTGTGCTGCTGTGTGCTGTGTTGTGCTTCTATGTGCTGTGTTGTGCTGATGTGTGCTGTGTTGTGCTGATTTGTGCTGTGTTGTGCTGCTGTGTTGTGCTTCTGTGTGCTGTGTTGTGCTGCTGTGTGCTGTGTTGTGTTGCTGTGTGCTGTGTTGTGCTGCTGTGTGCTGTGTTGTGCTGCTGTGTGCTGTGTTGTGCTGCTGTGTGCTGTGTTGTGCTGCTGTGTGCTGTGTTGTGCTGCTATGTGCTGTGTTGTGCTGCTGTGTGCTGTGTTGTGCTGCTGTGTGCTGTGTTGTGCTGCTGTGTGCTGTGTTGTGCTGCTGTGTGCTGTGTTGTGCTGCTGTGTGCTGTGTTGTGCTGCTGTGTGCTGTGTTGTGCTGCTGTGTGCTGTGTTGTGCTGCTGTGTGCTGTGTTGTGCTGCTGTGTGCTGTGTTGTGCTGCTGTGTGCTGTGTTGTGCTGCTGTGTGCTGTGTTGTGCTGCTGTGTGCTGTGTTGTGCTGCTGTGTGCTGTGTTGTGCTGCTGTGTGCTGTGTTGTGCTGCTGTGTGCTGTGTTGTGCTGCTGTGTGCTGTGTTGTGCTGCTGTGTGCTGTGTTGTGCTGCTGTGTGCTGTGTTGTGCTGATGTGTGCTGTGATGTGCTGCTGTGTGCTGTGTTGTGCTGATGTGTGCTGTGTTGTGCTGATGTGTGCTGTTGTGCTGTGTGCTGTGTTGTGCTGCTGTGTGCTGTGTTGTGCTTCTGTGTGCTGTGTTGTGCTGCTGTGTGCTGTGTTATGCTGCTGTGTGCTGTGTTGTGCTGCTGTGTGCTGTGTTGTGCTTCTATGTGCTGTGTTGTGCTGATGTGTGCTGTGTTGTGCTGATTTGTGCTGTGTTGTGCTGCTGTGTTGTGCTTCTGTGTGCTGTGTTGTGCTGTTGTGTGCTGTGTTGTGCTGCTGTGTGCTGTGTTGTGCTGCTGTGTGCTGTGTTGTGCTTCTATGTGCTGTGTTGTGCTGCTGTGTGCTGTGTTGTGCTTCTGTGTGCTGTGTTGTGATGATGTGTGCTGTGTTGTGCTGCTGTGTGCTTTGTTGTGCTGTGTTGTGCTGCTGTGTGCTGTGTTGTGCTGCTGTGTGCTGTGTTGTGCTGCTGTGTGCTGTGTTGTGATAATGTGTGCTGTGTTGTGCTGCTGTGTGCTGTGTTGTGCTGCTGTGTGCTGTGTTGTGCTGCTGTGTGCTGGGGTGTGCTGCTGTGTGCTGTGTTGTGCTGCTGTGTGCTGTGTTGTGCTGCTGTGTGCTGTGTTGTGGTGCTGTGTGCTGTGTTGTGCTGCTGTGTGCTGTGTTGTGCTGTTGTGTGCTGTGTTGTGCTGATGTGTGCTGTGTTGTGCTGCTGTGTGCTGTGATGTGCTGCTGTGTGCTGTGTTGTGCTGCTGTGTGCTGTGTTGTGCTGCTGTGTGCTGTGTTGTGCTGATGTGTGCTGTGTTGTGCTGATGTGTGCTGTGTTGTGCTGTGTGCTGTGTTGTGCTGCTGTGTGCTGTGTTGTGCTTCTATGTGCTGTGTTGTGCTGCTGTGTGCTGTGTTATGCTGCTGTGTGCTGTGTTGTGCTGCTGTGTGCTGTGTTGTGCTTCTATGTGCTGTGTTGTGCTGATGTGTGCTGTGTTGTGCATATTTGTGCTGTGTTGTGCTGCTGTGTTGTGCTTTTGTGTGCTGTGTTGTGCTGCTGTGTGCTGTGTTGTGTTGCTGTGTGCTGTGTTGTGCTGCTGTGTGCTGTGTTGTGCTGCTGTGTGCTGTGTTGTGCTGCTGTGTGCTGTGTTGTGCTGCTGTGTGCTGTGTTGTGCTGCTGTGTGCTGTGTTGTGCTTCTATGTGCTGTGTTGTGCTGCTGTGTGCTGTGTTGTGCTTCTGTGTGCTGTGTTGTGCTTCTGTGTGCTGTGTTGTGCTGTGTGCTGTGTTGTGCTGCTGTTTGCTGTGTTGTGCTTCTGTGTGCTGTGTTGTGCTGCTGTGTGCTGTGTTATGCTGCTGTGTGCTGTGTTGTGCTGCTGTCTGCTGTGTTGTGCTTCTATGTGCTGTGTTGTGCTGATGTATGCTGTGTTGTGCTGATTTGTGCTGTGTTGTGCTGCTGTGTTGTGCTTCTGTGTGCTGTGTTGTGCTGCTGTGTGCTGTGTTGTGCTGCTGTGTGCTGTGTTGTGCTGATGTGTGCTGTGTTGTGCTGCTGTGTGCTGTGTTGTGCTGCTGTGTGCTGTGTTGTGCTGCTGTGTGCTGTGTTATGCTGCTGTGTGCTGTGTTGGGCTGCTGTGTGCTGTGTTGTGCTGATGTATGCTGTGTTGTGCTGATGTGTGCTGTGTTGTGCTGATGTAAGCTGTGTTGTGCTGCTGTGTGATGTGTTGTGCTGATGTGTGCTGTGTTGTGCTGACGTGTGCTGTGTTGTGCTGCTGTGTGCTGTGTTGTACTGATGTGTGCTGTTTTGTGCTGCTGTGTGATGTGTTGTGCTGCTGTGTGCTGTGTTGTGCTGCTGTGTGCTGTGTTGTGCTGGTGTGTGCTGTGTTGTGCTGATGTATGCTGTGTTGTGCTGATGTGTGCTGTGTTGTGCTGCTGTGTGCTGTATTGTGCTGATGTATGTTGTGTTGTGCTGATGTGTGCTGTGTTGTGCTGTTGTGTGCTGTGTTGTGCTGCTGTGTGCTGTGTTGTGCTGCTGTGTGCTGTGTTGTGCTGCTGTGTGCTGTGTTGCGCTGCTGTGTGATGTGTTGTGCTGCTGTGCGCTGTGTTGTGCTGCTGTGTGCTGTGCTGTGTGCTGTGTTGTGCTGCTGTGTGCTGTGTTGTGCTGCTGTGTGCTGTGTTGTGCTGCTGTGTGCTGTGTTGTGCTGCTGTGTGCTGTGTTGTGCTGCTGTGTGCTGTGTTGTGCTGTTGTGTGCTGTGTTATGCTGCTGTGTGCTGTGTTGTGCTGCTGTGTGCTGTGTTGTGCTGCTGTGTGCTGTGTTATGCTGCTGTGTGCTGTGTTGGGCTGCTGTGTGCTGTGTTGTGCTGATGTTTGCTGTGTTGTGCTGATGTGTGCTGTGTTGTGCTGATGTATGCTGTGTTGTGCTGCTGCGTGATGTGTTGTGGTGATGTGTGCTGTGTTGTGCTGCTGTGTGCTGTGTTGTGCTGCTGTGTGCTGTGTTGTACTGATGTGTGCTGTGTTGTGCTGCTGTGTGATGTGTTGTGCTGCTGTGTGCTGTGTTGTGCTGCTGTGTGCTGTGTTGTGCTGTTGTGTGCTGTGTTGTGCTGATGTATGCTGTGTTGTGCTGCTGTGTGCTGTGTTGTGCTGCTGTGTGCTGTGTTGTGCTGATGTATGCTGTGTTGTGCTGATGTGTGCTGTGTTGTGCTGCTGTGTGCTGTGTTGTGCTGCTGTGTGCTGTGTTGTGCTGCTGTGTGCTGTGTTGTGCTGTGTTGTGCTGCTGTGTGGTGCTGCTGTGTGCTGTGTTGTGCTGCTGTGTGCTGTGTTGTGCTGATGTGTGCTGTGTTGTGCTGCTGTGTGGTGCTGTTGTGTGCTGTGTTGTGCTGCTGTGTGCTGTGTTGTGCTGCTGTGTGCTGTGTTGTGCTGCTGTGTGCTGTGTTGTGCTGTTGTGTGCTGTGTTATGCTGCTGTGTGCTGTGTTGTGCTGCTGTGTGCTGTGTTGTGCTGCTGTGTGCTGTGTTATGCTGCTGTGTGCTGTGTTGGGCTGCTGTGTGCTGTGTTGTGCTGATGTTTGCTGTGTTGTGCTGATGTGTGCTGTGTTGTGCTGATGTATGCTGTGTTGTGCTGCTGCGTGATGTGTTGTGCTGATGTGTGCTGTGTTGTGCTGCTGTGTGCTGTGTTGTGCTGCTGTGTGCTGTGTTGTACTGATGTGTGCTGTGTTGTGCTGCTGTGTGATGTGTTGTGCTGCTGTGTGCTGTGTTGTGCTGCTGTGTGCTGTGTTGTGCTGTTGTGTGCTGTGTTGTGCTGATGTATGCTGTGTTGTGCTGCTGTGTGCTGTGTTGTGCTGCTGTGTGCTGTGTTGTGCTGATGTCTGCTGTGTTGTGCTGATGTGTGCTGTGTTGTGCTGCTGTGTGCTGTGTTGTGCTGTTGTGTGCTGTGTTGTGCTGCTGTGTGCTGTGTTGTGCTGCTGTGTGCTGTGTTGAGCTGCTGTGTGGAGCTGCTGTGTGCTGTGTTGTGCTGCTGTGTGCTGTGTTGTGCTGATGTGTGCTGTGTTGTGCTGCTGTGTGGTGCTGTTGTGTGCTGTGTTGTGCTGCTGTGTGCTGTGTTGTGCTGATGTGTGCTGTGTTGTGCTGATGTGTGCTGTTGTGCTGCTGTGTGCTGTGTTGTGCTGCTGTGTGCTGTGTTGTGCTGCTGTGTGCTGTGTTGTGCTGCTGTGTGCTATGTTGTGCTGCTGTGTGCTGTGGTGTGCTGCTGTGTGCTGTGTTGTGCTGCTGTGTGCTGTGTTGTGCTGTTGTGTGCTGTGTTGTGCTGCTGTGTGCTGTGTTGTGCTGCTGTGTGTTGTGTTGTGCTGCTGTGTGCTGTGTTGTGCTGCTGTGTGCTGTGTTGTGCTGATGTGTGCTGTGTTGTGCTGTTATGTGCTGCTGTGTGCTGTGTTGTGCTGCTGTGTGATGTGTTGTGCTGCTGTGTGCTGTGTTGTGCTGCTGTGTGCTGTGTTGTGCTGATGTGTTGTGCTGCTGTGTGCTGTGTTGTGCTGCTGTGTGCTGTGTTGTGCTGCTGTGTGCTGTGTTGTGCTGCTGTGTGCTGTGTTGTGCTGCTGTGTGCTGTGTTGTGCTGCTGTGTACTGTGTTGTGCTGCTGTGTGCTGTGTTGTGCTGCTGTGTGCTGTGTTGTGCTGCTGTGTTGTGCTGCTGTGTGCTGTGTTGTGCTGTTGTGTGCTGTGTTGTGCTGCTGTGTGCTGTGTTGTGCTGCTGTGTGCTGTGTTGTGCTGCTGTGTGCTGTGTTGTGCTGCTGTGTGCTGTGTTGTGCTGCTGTGTGCTGTGTTGTGCTGCTGTGTGCTGTGTTGTGCTGCTTTGTGCTGTGTTTTGCTGCTGTGTGCTGTGTTGTGCTGCTGTGTGCTGTGTTGTGCTGCTGTGTGCTGTGTTGTGCTGCTGTGTGCTGTGTTGTGCTGCTGTGTTGTGCTGCTGTGTGCTGTGTTGTGCTGTTGTGTGCTGTGTTGTGCTGCTGTGTGCTGTGTTGTGCTGCTGTGTGCTGTGTTGTGCTGCTGTGTGCTGTGTTGTGCTGCTGTGTGCTGTGTTGTGCTGCTGTGTGCTGTGTTGTGCTGCTGTGTGCTGTGTTGTGCTGCTTTGTGCTGTGTTGTGCTGCTGTGTGCTGTGTTGTGCTGCTGTGTGCTGTGTTGTGCTGCTGTGTGCTGTGTTGTGCTGCTGTGTGCTGTGTTGTGCTGCTGTGTGCTGTGTTGTGCTGCTGTGTGCTGTGTTGTGCTGCTGTGTGCTGTGTTGTGCTGCTGTGTGCTGTGTTGTGCTGCTGTGTGTTGTGTTGTGCTGCTGTGTGCTGTGTTGTGCTGCTGTGTGCTGTGTTGTGCTGCTGTGTGCTGTGTTGTGCTGCTGTGTGCTGTGTTGTGCTGCTGTGTGCTGTGTTGTGCTGCTGTGTGCTGTGTTGTGCTGCTGTGTGCTGTGTTGTGCTGCTGTGTGCTGTGTTGTGCTGCTGTGTGCTGTGTTGTGCTGCTGTGTGCTGTGTTGTGCTGCTGTGTGCTGTGTTGTGCTGCTGTGTGCTGTGTTGTGCTGCTGTGTGCTGTTTATGAAACTGATGGTGTTTTAAAATTGCATGTGTATTATTGTCTTCTTTTTTCATATCTTTATTAATGCCAAACTCGTCATATAATAAATATATTTCGTTATTTTGTCCACAGATATAGATATATGGCAATGGCAGGAATGAATGTCAAGCGCAGGTATTCAGAAGACTACACTAAATTCTGCTTCACCTGCCAAGAAAAAGATGGCATGGAATTACCACTGTGTGTTATTTGCTTCAAAGTTTTTAGGAATGACTCACTGAACCATTTAAGCTTAAACTCTATCTCGAAACGTGCCACCTCAATTTGTTGGAATAGGATAAAGATTATTTTGATCTTCAGTTATCACTTTTCAAGCGGCAGCACCTTGCGCGACAGGTACACTATGAAAAAACCACCAATGCAGTACGCGCTTCCTACATTGTCGCATACAAAGTCGCACAGGCCAAGAAGCTTCATACGATTGTAGAGAAACTTGTGCTACCCTGTGCAAAAGAAATGGTGAGGCTTGTTGTCTGCGAGGACGCAACACGGAAGCTGAATGATATATCAGTTACTAATGACACAGTGTCGAGACGGATAAATGAGATCTCACAAACATCAGTGAACAAGTTGTGGATGAAATAAATAAATCTCCATTGTTTGCCATACAGTTGGATGAATCAACTGATGTCTCTAAATTCTTCTCAGCTATTGGTATTTGCACGATACATGGCTGAGGGAGATGTCAAAGACGAGTTTCTCTTTTGTAAGACTCTTTATACCACCTAAAGGACTCAGGATGTGTTAGAAATTATTAACAATTTCTTTGAAGTAAATAGTCTGGACTGGGTAAATTTGGTTGGTGTTACCATTGATGGTGTACCTGTGATGCTTGGCTCAAGATCAGGCTTTCAAAGGTTGGTGAAACAGTGTGATCCATTGGTATCCGGAGTTTACTGTTTCATTCACTGAGAGGCACTGACATCAAAAATACTACCTGATCACCTGAGCACCATTTTCAAAGGATTGGTGAAGGTGATTAATTACATCAAATCGTCAACAGTGAACACCAGACTGCTCAGAAAATTATGCCAGGACGTGGGTTCCGGCTTTGAGGTGTTGGTGGTTGTAGTCAACAGAATTTTTGAACTGAGAGAAGAACTGATTCTATTTCTCCAGTCTCAAGGGAAAGAAAGTTTCACAAATATGCTAGAACTGTCAGAATTAGAACTAGCACACCTTGTCGATATTTTTGGTGATAAATGGTTTAAAAACCGACAAGTTGAAGATTGAGACACTTATGCAACATATGGGAATTTTTATTGAAGAAACATTTCGCCACACAGTGGCTTCATCAGTGCATAGAACTTGAATGATGTAAGGAGATGAGGAGTTTGAGGTAATCAGTCCCTCAGCCTGGAGTCGATGTGTTCAGTCCATCAGTCTTGTAGAAAGTACAGCGTAGGGCCGTAGAAGTGGCTTACATACTATAGTCAGGTGAGGCGAAGCAGGAGGAGGCGGAGTCACAGTGGAACCATGTACTAGTCTAAGTAGGACTTCATCCAAATGTTGGACATGTTGAAGAATTCTTCGTATCAAGATCCCATGATGTTGCAGTATCTGACATATATGATAAATGTCCTGAAAACCGGCAACCTGAAGATTGAGACACTTATGCAACATATGGGAATCTTTATTGAAGAAACGTTTCGCCACACAGTGGCTGGTACGCAACAACCACCCAGGGAGGTACTACCGTCCTGTGGTAGTAGGTTGGTAGACAGCAACCACCCAGGGAGGTACTACCGTCCTGTGGTAGTTAGCTGGTAGACAGCAACCACCCAGGTAGGTACTACCGTCCTGTGGTAGTTAGCTGGTAGACAGCAACCACCCAGGGAGGTACTACCGTCCTGTGGTAGTTAGCTGGTAGACAGCAACCACCCAGGGAGGTACTACCGTCCTGTGGTAGTAGGTTGGTAGACACCAACCACCCAGGGAGGTACTACCGTCCTGTGGTAGTAGGCCGGTAGACAGCAACCACCCAGGGAGGTACTACCGTCCTGTGGTAGGCTGGTAGACAGCAACCACCCAGGGAGGTACTACCGTCCTGTGGTAGTAGGCTGGTAGACAGCAGCCACCCAAGGAGGTACTACCGTCCTGTGGTAGTAGGTTGGTAGACAGCAACCACCCAGGGAGGTACTACCGTCATGTGGTAGTAGGCTGATAGACAGCAACCACCAAGGGAGGTACTACCGTCCTGTGGTAGTAGGCTGGTAGACAGCAACCACCCAGGGAGGTACTACCGTCATGTGGTAGTAGGCTGATAGACAGCAACCACCAAGGGAGGTACTACCGTCCTGTGGTAGTAGGCTGGTAGACAGCAACCACCCAGGGAAGTACTACCGTCCTGTGGCAGTAGGCTGGTAGACAACAACCACCTAAGTAGGTACTACCGTCCTGTAGTAGTAGGCTGGTAGACAGCAACCACTCAAGGAGGTACTACCGTCCTGTGGTAGTAGGCTGGTAAACAACAACCACCTAAGTAGGTACTACCGTCCTGTGGTAGTAGGCTGGTAGACAGCAACCATTCAAGGAGGTACTACCGTCCTGTGGTAGTAGGCTGGTAGACAGCAACCACCCAGGGAGGTACTACCGTCCTGTGGTAGTAGGCTGGTAGACAGCAACCACTCAAGGAGGTACTACCGTCCTGTGGTAGTAGGCTGGTAGACAGCAACCGCCCAGGGAGGTACTACCGTCCTGTGGTAGTAGGCTGGTAGACAGCAACCACTCAAGGAGGTACTACCGTCCTGTGGTAGTAGGTTGGTAGACAGTACCCGCCCAGGGAGGTACTACCGTCCTGTAGTAGTAGGCTGGTAGACAGTACCCGCCCAGGGAGGTACTACCGTCCTGTAGTAGTAGGCTGGTAGACAGTACCCGCCCAGGGAGGTACTACCGTCCTGTAGTAGTAGGCTGGTAGACAGACTGTGGTAGTAGGCTAGTACAGGGATGTAGTACCGTCCTGTGGGAGTAGGCTGGTAGACAGCAACCGCGCTGGGAGGTACTACCGTCCTGTAGTAGTAGGCTGGTAGACAGTATCCGCCCAGGGAGGTACTACCGTAGTAGACAGCAACCGCCCAGGGAAGCACTAGACAGCAACCGCCCAGGGAGGTACTACCGTCCTGTGGTAGTAGGCTGGTAGACAACAACCACAGTACTACCGTCCTGTGGTAGTAGGCTGGTAGACAGCAACCACCCAGGGAGGTACTACCGTCCTGTGGTAGTAGGTTGGTAGGCAACAACCACCCAGGGAGGTACTACCGTCCTGTGGTAGTAGGCCGGTAGACAGCAACCACCCAGGGAGGTACTACCGTCCTGTGGTAGGCTGGTAGACAGCAACCACCCAGGGAGGTACTACCGTCCTGTGGTAGTAGGCTGGTAGACAGCAGCCACCCAGGGAGGTACTACCGTCATGTGGTAGTAGGCTGATAGACAGCAACCACCAAGGGAGGTACTACCGTCCTGTGGTAGTAGGCTGGTAGACAACCACCTAAGTAGGTACTACCGTCCTGTAGTAGTAGGCTGGTAGACAGCAACCACTCAAGGAGGTACTACTGTGGTAGTAGGCTGGTAAACAACAACCACCTAAGTAGGTACTACCGCTGTGGTAGTAGGCTGGTAGACAGCAACCATTCAAGGAGGTACTACCGTCTGTGGTAGTAGGCTGTAGTAGTAGGCTGGTAGACAGTAGTACTACTGTGGTAGTAGTAGACAGCCCGCCCAGGGAGGTACTACCGTCCTGTGGTAGTAGGTTGGTAGACAGCAACCGCCCAGGGAGACACTACCGTCCTGTGGTAGTAGGTTGGTAGACAGTACCCGCCCAGGGAGGTACTACCGTCCTGTAGTAGTAGGCTGGTAGACAGTACCCGCCCAGGGAGGTACTACCGTCCTGTAGTAGTAGGCTGGTAGACAGTACCCGCCCAGGGAGGTACTACCGTCCTGTAGTAGTAGGCTGGTAGACAGTACCCGCCCAGGGAGGTACTACCGTCCTGTGGTAGTAGGCTAGTAGACAGCAACCGCCCAGGGAAGTAGTACCGTCCTGTGGTAGTAGGTTGGTAGACAGCAACCGCCCTGGGAGGTACTACCGTCCTGTAGTAGTAGGCTGGTAGACAGTACCCGCCCAGGGAGGTACTACCGTCCTGTGGTAGTAGGCTGGTAGACAGCAACCGCCCAGGGAAGCACTACCGTCCTGTGGTAGTAGGCTGGTAGACAGCAACCGCCCAGGGAGGTACTACCGTCCTGTGGTAGTAGGCTGGTAGACAACAACCACCCAGGGAGGTACTACCGTCCTGTGGTAGTAGGCTGGTAGACAGCAACCACCCAGGGAGGTACTACCGTCCTGTGGTAGTAGGCTGGTAGACAGCAAACACCCAGGGAGGTACTACCGTCCTGTGGTAGTAGGCTGGTAGACAGCAACCACCCAGGGAGGTACTACCGTCCTGTGGTAGTAGGCTGGTAGACAGCAACCACCCAGGGAGGTACTACCGTCCTGCAAAGCGAGTGTGAAACGGAAACCTGTAATAGTTTTACATGATGGTAGGATTGCTGGTGTCTTTTTTCTGTCTCATAAACACGCGGGATACAAGGTATATTTTGCTACTTCTACTTACACTTAGGTCACACTACACATGCATGTACAAGCATATATATATACACACCCCTCTTGGTTTTCTTCAATTTCCTTACTAGTTATTGTTTTTTTTATATTCTCTTATCTCCATGGGAAAGTGGAAAAGAATCTGTCCTCCGTAAGCCATGCGTGTCGTAAGAGGCGACTAGCATACAGGGAGGAAGGGGCTAGTAACCCCTTCCCCTGTATACTTTACTGAATTTAAAGAGAGAAACTTTCGTTGTTTTTTTTAGACCACCCTGCCTCGGTGGGATACGGCCGGGTTGTTGAAAATAATAATAATAATAATAATAATACAGCATTTATTTAGGTTATGTAGTAACATGTTAGTCATAAAAAGGTTACACAACGACTTGCATAAGGTCACCTACGTCAGTAAAGGTCATCGATCCAGCAGCCAGCGTGTCCCGACACGTCTCTACCGAGTTATAAATAGTAGGCAAAGTTACGTGATGATTTCTTAGTAATGATATGTCATCCAAGAGAGAGATGTCGACCTGGGAACAAGTCACAGTAGTATCCCAGGTGATTGTCGGAATCAGGTTCAGAGATTTCATCGTATGAACAATACTAGGAAGAGTTAACTGGCATGACATCGTCGAGTACTTTATTTTTCGAATTTACATGTGAAAGTTTGTTAGTTTTATTCTTACACTTGAGCTTTGCATCATTGAATTTTTAGCCAATCATGTTCATTGCTGCTATTGCCATATCTTCCTCACAGCCGCGATATTTGATGTAGCCACAGAAAGCTCAAATCGATAACGATTATAATCAGGGGGTTGCTGAAAAGGTAATGCAGGCTTTGGCCACTATTTCCTCACAAAGTGGTCGTTTAGCGGTTAAAGTGAGTGTCTGAGGTCAAGCTGTTCTGATGAGCTGTTGTGAAATATTAATCGGTTCCTTCAGGGTGTTACTCACCCTCTGGCAGCCTGGGAAAGCAAGGATCCATCTAGCAAGGAAACTTCCATAATGGCACTCCATCTAGTTTGCCCCAGAGGTACTGATGGAACACCTCAGGTTCTGCTTAAATATATAGGTCTACCAGTCAACCCCGAACTAATGATTCCTATGGAGGGTACAGCATCACTACCATGCAAATACTGCATACTCATCGTAAGGTATTTTGACTGTGACTTCACTCACCTGAACCCTAGTTCTGGATCAAAGAGCTACTTTAGGGCATAGCATTAATGCTATGTCACAGGTATGGTACACTGTTTATAATTAACTCGCTCACGCTTTCAGTGGGCCAGAAAGAATGGAGAGTAGGTCAAAAGCCCTCTGTTGCATTACCCTTTCTTCAATTATCTAGTAAAACCCTGATAAATAATAATAGGCCATAATAAAATATCCTAAGTGTTTCCTAATGTGTCTTTAACCTCAACTATCTAGACATAAATTGGAATAGTCAGAATAGTTAATCATTAGGAAATGGCCTCGATATGGACTGTAGGGACTTCTGATGTCATTCCCATTTGCTTCTATGTGTTATAAATGTAAATATTAGTGACACAGAGTTGTGGAACCATTTCATTAACGGGGAGAAGATGAAGGAAACTGTTGCAGGTTCTCTAATATAGTACAAAATTAGTTTCAAGATTCAATGGTGCGCAGCTCTATTGCAGACCTAGATGCCAACTTCCAGACCAGACGCCATATTGCGGACTAGATGGCATTTGTAAACAGATCTGCTTCAGTTCATGCGATGAATACTGGCTCGACCAAATGTTCTTATGTGATAAAAATTAGCATAACGTTGTCGTTCATCGTTCATGGTCTTGCTTTTCAACACCATCAGTCTCTAGTGTTCTCTCAACAAATATGGTACCTCAGGCCCGCAAGGTCAGGAAGCGCACACAGATATTTCGTGCATAACAAATAATTTTCACAGTTGCTTTAATATTTATAAAAAATATTTATTATTATTAACACACTGGCCGATTCCCACCAAGGCAGGGTGGCCCGAAAAAGAAAAACTTTCACCATCATTCACTCCATCACTGTCTTGCCAGAAGGGTGCTTTACACTACAATTTTTAAACTCTACATTAACACCCCTCCTTGATCATAAAACACGCAGTCAAAAAGAATCATACACCTCACCCCCTCTCATGTACCTCCTACAACTCTCCCCAACGTATTCCCACTAACACCATTCCCAAACTACCCACACACACCCTATCCATGTATTTCCCTTTCTACCCACCCCCACGTACTCCCCACACACCTCACGTACTCCCTTCTACATAATTCCTCCCCCCCTCCTCCATGCCCTCCCCACGCCAGGAAACGAAATAGGATGGCAAGAAATGGTAATGTATCACCGTCTAGGAACCATCCTGGACTGTAAACAGATTCAGTGGATGCCTCACCAGAGCCACAAATATTAAAGTCCCAGCACAGCGGCACTTAACATGAATTAAATTATTTTTGCAAACATTCAGGGTCTTAAACCAAGTACTACAACAAAATACCATTCATCAGTGGTATACACACTGAGTCGAATATGTATTCCTGAGTAGTCTACTCAGCTGTTATCGGAAAAGAACGCAAGGAGGAGTTGAACTTTATGATAAAGATTCGCCCGTATGAACCGCGTTACTTAATACGACAAATGATGTGATCGAAGCTCTGATGGTTAAACTGAAAATCAAAATCTGGTTATTGTACTTATGTATAAAACACTAAATGCAATTTCCCAGCAGTTCAAAGATCAACTACTGGAAACTGAGCACTGTTTTGAAAATCAATGAAATCGAGCCCCAAATATACTATTGCTACGAAACTTCAGTTTAAGACACCTAAAATAGAAGAATGAAGCAAAGACTAATAGCACAAAGATTCCCAGGAGCCAGTCTGGATGAACAGTCTCACACAGTTGTTCTACTAACACTCTGATAAATTAGACACATGTGCAACTCTTGGGTATCTTTATTGAGGAAACGTTTCGCCACACAGTGGCTTCATCAGTCCATACAAAGGAGAATCTTGAAGAACAGGAGGAGAATGAAGTAATCAGTCCCTCAACCTTGAGTCGATGTGGTCAGTCCATCAATCTTGAATAGAATACGGCATATGTGCGGAGAAGCTTATAAACCGTAGGCAGGAGAGGTGCAGCAGTCGTAGGTGGTGTCACATTTGTTCACTGTGGAATTAGGTCGTGCCCAAGGGTTAGGCAAGCGAAGAATTTCCAAGTATTAACATCCCATTCATCTACAAACACTCTGCAACAAATTCGCTTTATGCTAACACATAGCAGAACCGACCTGACTAGAAAATACCCTAGAGACATTACATTCACGAATAAAGAAGATCAAATAAAGAATAAAGAAGATCTTTATAGTAAACTCAGATCATTACCTAACAAGCTCAGATATGCATTCCCAATGGTCATAATCATCATCACACACAACCATGAGCATTTGTTCCAAAAATCTAACTTTAGCAGCAAGAATATCAACTGGAAGCTAATAAATCTAAATGTGCTCGGTAAACAATATAATAAACGTTGACCTAAATCAGTTTTTCGTAAGGATGAACTGTGGCATTAGAAGTATGCTTCAGACACATGCCGTTACTATAGTGCAGGTCGCTGACTTTGTAATAGCATTTCATACAGAGAATGCAAGGCTGGGCTCAAATTGAATTCATCAGAGTCCAGGAGAGACAGAGGGAGCTAAAAGCCATAAATAAAATAGAGTGTGTTGCGTACCCTGAACGGGACAAAAGGTATATAATATTGTGTATATTATATTTGACTATATTATTATATGAGGTAGGGTGTAACATGTACTGTATGAAACATATATGTTGTATATTCAGCAGAGGTGGTTGGCTGACCACATGGGTGCTGCTAACTTACGTCATCACACCCTGCTGGGCCGGCCTTACGAGTTCACCTGACGGGCTCACTCACTTCACTTGACGGCCTCACTGAGTTCACCTGACGGGCTCACTCACTTCATTTGATGGCCTCACTGAGTTCACCTGACGGGCTCACTGAGTTCACCTGACGGCCTCACTGAGTTCACCTGACGGGCTCACTCCATTTGATGGCCTCACTGAGTTCACCTGACGGGCTCACTCACTTCACTTGACGGCCTCACTCGGTTCACAGTTCACCTGATGGCATGCACCGGCTGGACTTAGTATCCTGCTAGCTAAGTTTACTTGATGGCCTCATCCCACGACGTGTCTAACACTGAGAGAAGGTAGTGTCGTGTGACACGAAGAAGGTAGTGTCGTGTGACATGGAGAGACGGTAATGTTGTGACAGAAGTGTCGTGTGACACTGAAAGAAGATAGGTTTAGTGAAGGTGTCGTGTGTTTTCGGTGGTATTTATAAGGAGAGTGTGTCGGTGATAAGGATATACGGGTGATGTGTGTGTGACACTGAGAGAGTCGTTTGACACGGAGAGATATTAGTGTCATGTCACACGGAGAAAAGGTAGTGTCGTGTGACACGGGGAAGGTAGGGTCGTGACAATGTACTTTGTGTTTATTATTGGAAGAATGCCGTATGACACGGGTAATAATGGATGTATAATGACACTAAGAATAGTGAAGAAATGGTATGGTGATACCGACAAGTTGTGGTAGAGACACTTATGTACAGTTCAGGACATTTATTAAAGGAAACGTTTCGCCACGAGTGACTTCTTCATAAGACTGAAGAAGTCACTCGTGGCGAAACGTTTCCCTTAATAAAAGTCCTGAACTCTACGTAAGTGTCTTTTACCACACTGAGAAGTGTCGGGTGACAACGGATGTCTCTTTGTAGTTAACATTATGTACCAAAGAGAAGTGTTTAAGCTCTTATTTTATGCTAAACATGTATGCTAAATAATTTACTAGTAAATATTTTAAAAGTTAGTATTTGTTTTGTACTCCCGAATGATTATATTCTTATTATAACTCTGGTAATGGCTAACTGTTAAATGATAATAAATGATACCTTAATTCTTTACGTTAGAAAGATACTAAAAACAGGGCGAGTACTTGTTACAAGTTTTGATTCCCCAAAATATGGTAATAAACTTGATTACCAGAATGTAATATTGTAATAGAGAAATCCAAAATATTTGTATTCGTGTGAAAAATCCACGTCAAAAAAACATCTAGTATCGGGCCTTTGATTTAAGGAGATGGAACGTATACTGGTGACAACAAAGAAATGAGTGAAATACTTAAGTCCTTATACGACTCTGTTCAGAGAGTCATTTCAGCCTGAAGACGGACGACCAAATGCAAGTTGTGCTGAAATGTTATTTTATTGCTTATTTCGACGATTTACAGCGGAGTGAAGCATTTTCTAGCATACCTTTTTTTTCTAGCTTGAGACAAAACTCTACAGACATCTCCTTAATCTCTTATATAACCCTAACTCCACTGGACGTCGAAGAAGCCTACCCCAGGACCAGACTCATGGCACTACAGTCTCATCAAGAATTGCGAGAAACCCTTTTTCACGTGCCTTAAATATTCTATGAAAAAGAAGTTTGGACACAGGACTCATCCCAGTCATTATAAAACATTGATGTTGCCCCGTTTTATAAAGGTGGTAGCAAAGACACTGTAAATAACTGTATACCATTAGCTGTAGAATCTCAAATTATCAAGATTTTTGACGGAATCGCAGCAATTGCGCAGTCCGGGTCAACATGGGTTCACTACTGGTCATTCCTGCTTTTTACAGTTGCTGGACCAATACAATATGGTCTTGGATGCTTGGATGCACTAGAAGATAAGCAAAATATGATTGTAATATACACTGACTTTGCAAAAACTTTTGACAAGTGCGACCACAGAGAAATTACACACAAAATACGTGCAAAATGAAGGATTGGAAAGGTGGGCAGATGGATATTTAACTTCCAAACAAATAAAGTTAAGAGTAATATGAAATAGTGAAATCATGGGCTGCTTCAATGAAAAAAATTATCTAAGGCACTGTACTCACCCCATTTATTTTTCTCATACTCGCAGGAACACAAATCGTCTTTGCAGACGATATTAGGATCTGGCATCTACAGAAGACACAATAAGCATACGAACTGATATAAACCCAGTCTTCCTGTGAGCTACTGACAACAATATGATGTTCAGTGAGGACAAATATCAGTCACTGTGTTATGAAGGAAATAAAACATTATCGAAGTAAAAGCCAAAGTCAAACCGCTCAACAGAACATAAGTCAAAAATGAGAGACCTGGGAGTGATAATGTTAGGAGATCTTAGGTGTAAGAAGCACAATACTGTTTTCATAGCAACTGCAAGAAAAATTATAAGTTGGATAAGTAGAACTTTGAAAACAAGAGATGCCAAATGGATGATGATAATCTTCAGGTCACTCGTTCTCTCTAAGCTGCAATATTGTTGTACACTAATTGCCTCCTTCATGCCAGGTGCAGTTGCTGAGTTGGAAAATGTACAGAAAAACTTCACTGCTGCAAAACTGGTTTATAAACGACGCACAAGTGGTTTATGAACTCTACACCACAAGCGGTTTATAAACTATACCACAGTCGGTTTATAAACCCAAAACCACAAGCGGTTTATAAACTCTATACCACAGTCGGTTTATAAACCCTACACCACAAGCGGTTTATAAACCCTGCACCACAAGCAGTTTATAAACTCACCACAAGCGGTTTGTAAACCCTACACCACAAGCAGTTTATAAACCCTACACCACAAGCGGTTTATAAACCCTACAACACAAGCGGTTTATAAACCCTACACCACAAGCGGTTTATAAACCCTACACCACAAGCGGTTTATAAACCCTACAACACAAGCGGTTTATAAACCCTACAACACAAACGGTTTATAAGCCCTACACCACAAGCGGTTTATAAACCCTACAACACAAGCGGTTTATAAACCCTACAACACAAGCGGTTTATAAACCCTACACCACAAGCGGTTTATAAACCCTACAACACAAGCGGTTTATAAACCCTACAACACAAGCGGTTTATAAACCCTACACCACAAGCGGTTTATAAACCCTACAACACAAGCGGTTTATAAACCCTACAACACAAGCGATTTATGAGGAGGGAGTCAAAGGCAGACTCGAGAGAGAACCTGAGCTGCTTAGTGGTTGACAGTGACAAGATCACAGAGAGAGAAAGAGAGAGAGAGAGAGAGAAAGAGAGAGAGAGAGAGAGAGAGAGAGAGAGAGAGAGAGAGAGAGAGAGAGAGAGAGAGGTCATCCTCTGTTTTGACTAACTAGAATACTGCTCTAATCACAGTCACGTGATCAGACTTCTCTCTCTCTCTCTCTCTCTCTCTCTCTCTCTCTCTTTCTCTCTCTCTTTCTCCCATCTTTCGTTCCTTCTTACATTCCTTCCTGCACCTCTTCTGTCACTCTCCCGCTGTTCATACATGACAAGTGACTAGGAAAAGTCTAAAGATTCACTACGAGACTAGTCCTGGAGTTACGAAGAATAACCTGTCGAGGAAAAAAACTATAGGAAATAATCTTTACAACAACAACTGGAAAGTGAGACTCCAGGGTATATACGAGTAGGAGGTAATGAATAGTGCAGGCGGCTGGTCACTGTGTGAGTGTGAGTGTACGTACATTCGTCATTACGCATACTTTTATACCTTCTTTCCCATCTTCCTCCCCCTCCCCCCCCTCATAAAGGAGCTGTGACTCGACCCGTGTAACCACATATAGATGAGTACACACAAACACACACCAAGTGTGCACAGTGTGGGGCAGAGACTAGGTCATAGGATTTACGATATCTATCATGTAACCAAGATAATTGACTGTCAGTAAGGTTCCTAAAGTGTGGGACTAATAAGAATGTTAGGGAGAAATAGGAAGTAGTGATGTTATTCAGATGGAAAGGAGAAAACAGAGTGTATGAATTACAGTGTATAGGCAGGTAAGAAGAAGAGGAAAAGTGGAGACTTGTGCAACTTTTCATGGACTGACTTAAAGCCTGATTTAGTAAAGAGTTTAATGAGAAATTTTGAGAAATATATAAATTTGTAGAAGACAGTGCGTGAGAGATTAAAATGAGATACAATTGCTCAGGGAGGATATAATTACGTTCAGGCAAAAACTACGAAAAAAGAGAGCTTAGCGGGAACTCCGAGGAGTCAACATCTGGGGCAAAGAACGCTACTTAAAAAGAGAAGTGAAGATAGAACTTTGACGGAGTTCATCAGGAAAAGAGTTCGAGATAGCGTAGCTGAACAGACAAAGGGAGATGGGTCTAAGTAGCGAGTAGGTATAAAGCACTCATGTTTGAGTTAAATGAGAAAGATTTAGATTCACGAAATGAGAGACACCAGGAAAATAAAAGTGGTAACAGAGGACTTTCTCAAAGATCTAACTTGAAGAAACAAATTAGTGAGTTGCCACATTTTTACAGAGTCAGAAATTAGGGCAGAGAGCTTAATCGATCAGTCAAGTTATTTTTGAGAATGGAGTCAACGGAGATCTTAAACAAAAAATAAACTGCTTAAAATTTTCCAAGGTGAACAAGATAGTTATACAGACAGAGAAGTCCTATGAAGGAAGGTAGTTACTGGAGTAGAGGTTTTGAAACAAAAGGGAAATGACGGATTTGTCAAGCAAGAGACAAACAGAATTATCATGGAAGCAAATCTGCTTTCCTCCCACTCCCAGTACTTTGTTATACCCATTACCCCTTACATATTCTCTTCTGTCACGCCATGTTACCTGATCTTGAAGAACTTCCCCAGCTTTTTTTCAGTCTCAGACATCACAGCTCTCACAGAGACAAAGTTCCCAGGAAAAGTAAGCATTAAAGGATAGTAAGGGATATATTATTGTGAGGAAATAATAAAAAAAGAGGTGATGCGACATTTACGATTAGAAACCAGTGGAATATTTAGAAACTGAGAAGTCCGAATATAGGCCAGATTCATGACTACATTATAAGAACAGTAATAACATGAGAGCCCAAAGTAATAGCAGCATTAATATACAACCCCTTCCTTTGCTGATTAAGAGGAGACCAAGACAAGAGGACGAGGATACTAATAAGACAACAATAAATATCTTGGGGATAGTGGCAAAGGAAGCAAGAAGGATTAATGATTGTAGAGAATTTCAGTCAAAAGAAGATGGACTGGGAAATATTGAGATTCACAAGTCAGACTAGAAACAATTGTAAATATTCTATATACTAATGTAGATTGAATAATGTTAAAAATAATAGAATTAAGGGACCTGATATAGAGAAAACTTATTTTAAATGAAAACTACTCAGTGTGAAGAAGAAACAGTAAGGAAGAAAGAAGAGGAAGAGCAACATTTGTAAAAAATAATAATATAAGGAAATATAGACTCAATTCCTTGGATCATAAGCCCTCACCTTCATTAAGGTGAGGACGGTACTCTGACATTTGCTTATCAAAGATATGAAATGCCAGCTTCTATAAGTTACATCAGTCACCAGCTTACAGCTACATCTGCCTAGAGAAAATGATGGCAGATAACATTTACTCCTGAGAAAACACAAATGATGATGGTTTCTAGGCACCATGAATTTATAATTTAAAATTCTTATCATTAATATTAGTGTAGAAAACCTTATAAGATAAGTAACTAGTCCCTGATAATGATAGTGTCACCAGCGTATAGCTGACTAAGAACTCTGCTGCTGAGCAAGTGTCTGGGTAATAACCTGCTGTTTTCAGATTAAATTAGAATCCTTAAATGATAAATTTAAAGTTGAAGTATCATCCATGGATAAGTAACTCTAAACTTCAGTGAAAGAGGCAATGATGGAAGACAGTGTGTCTGATGGAAGGTTCAGAAGTTTCATACATGCAGATTTCTGTTCATCTTCTTAGGTTTGGATGGTTAAGAGTAGGAGACATGACTTTAAACAAATATAATTAGCTCCAAACAAGCAGCATACTAAAAGGCGCCACACGCTTGGCAGCAGGTGTGTCTGCAAGTAGGTGCAACGCTCCATTAGGTACCCAGTTATCTTCAGTTTTTCCTCAAAATAATACGGCCGTTTGCAAACGCATTACAGTTAGCTTCTGTCTCAATATAAATCGAAAAAAAGATATATATTATTTTATGTTAGTCAAGGGCTAGGTTTACTAAATGGATTATTTACATCGAGTTAAGCGTCACTGACAACCCCTTCCGGCAGCGCAGATCCTCAGTGTTGACGCCATTCTTCGTCAAGTTGGAGCATGAGAAGATTGTCAGGATTTCTCACCGAATAAGTGATCGTGATCAGGATCTTACCAGGGATAAAACAAGAAGATAGTTGAAAATTACACACAAGTGAATCGCAGCCTAGTTAAACATTTACGGCGAAGTGGTAACTAGCAGGTTCTGAGTAATAATATTGCAATCAAAACATTTAGTAATTGCAATTGTAAATTATTTTTTTATGGAATAAAAAGTAATTGAAACTGTAATTATTGTCAAGCTAAATTATATAATAAAGTTAAGTCACTATGATGGGCTACTGATAGTAAGCACTATGATGGGCTACTGATAGTAAGCACTATGATGGGCTACTGATAGTAAGCACTATGATGGGCTACTGATAGTAAGCACTATGATGGGCTACTGATAGTAAGCACTATTATGGGCTACTGATAGTAAGCACTATTATGGGCTACTGATAGTAAGCACTATGATGGGCTACTGATAGTAAGCACTATTATGGGCTACTGATAGTAAGCACTATGATGGGCTACTGATAGTAAGCACTATTATGGGCTACTGATAGTAAGCACTATGATGGGCTACTGATAGTAAGCACTATTATGGGCTACTGATAGTAAGCACTATTATGGGCTACTGATAGTAAGCACTATGATGGGAAGCTGCTGATGTAAAGCACTATTATGGGCTGCTGATAGTAAGCACTATGATGGGCTGCTGATAGTAAGCACTATGATGGGCTACTGATAGTAAGCACTATGATGGGCTACTGATAGTAAGCACTATGATGGGCTACTGATAGTAAGCACTATGATGGGCTACTGATAGTAAGCACTATGATGGGCTACTGATAGTAAGCACTATGATGGGCTACTGATAGTAAGCACTATTATGGGCTACTGATAGTAAGCACTATGATGGGCTGCTGATAGTAAGCACTATTATGGGCTACTGATAGTAAGCACTATGATGGGCTACTGATAGTAAGCACTATTATGGGCTGCTGATAGTAAGCACTATGATGGGCTGCTGATAGTAAGCACTATTATGGGCTACTGATAGTAAGCACTATTATGGGCTACTGATAGTAAGCACTATGATGGGCTACTGATAGTAAGCACTATTATGGGCTACTGATAGTAAGCACTATTATGGGCTACTGATAGTAAGCACTATTATGGGCTGCTGATAGTAAGCACTATTATGGGCTACTGATAGTAAGCACTATTATGGGCTACTGATAGTAAGTACGCTTCAAGTGGCACATAACTGAACAATCGAATGTGATTTTCGTTGTTTGGGTCTCGTCTAGTACATGTACTAGACGAGAGTCATGTTTGTGTGACCAGCCAGCCCAGGATCCTTCCTCAGTAGGAGTAGAGAGTTGTTGACGAATGGATTTATTATTTAATGAGGAAAAAGCGCAAGTCGTGCTTGTTCTGTGTTAAAAGTTTCATTCGTTTACGATTTTAAAGACTAAAATTTTGAAAGTGGTGCGAGGTCTCAGGGATAAAATTTATTTTTGAAAACTCGATGCCACTGGTAATAAATTCTTGAATGGAAAAAAGTTTATGAGCTTCATGAATAATTCTGAATCAATAACGTCTTTGGATAAGTCTTGGGTTATATCATAATTCTGATAACAGGTGTCTCTGAAAAGGGAGTTTTTAGCATTTAGTTGGCTCTCAAGTTTTTTTTTTTGTTTGGTACAATTTTACGCAGTTTCATGAGAACAAAGGACAGGGAAGGACAGTGAAAGGCACAAGAGGATAATGGAAATGGGTTTACCACATCGCCAATATCATCATCTCATCTGTGATATTACTTAACAACATAACCTGATCGCTGAGTATTAATTATGTGACGATGAATGAGGAAGGTCGGTAAGACAGTGGCATGTTGTGCCAGTTTTACACATTTACAAAGTAATCTGTTAGTTCACTCACCAGCACTGTGCTTGTCATAAACTTTTACTTCTGTTTTTACACCATAGAATGGTCGTTTATTGGCAGGTTGGAACTTGGAGCAACAGTGTATCGAATATAATACGAATGGAAACTTCAGCGGAAATGTCACTTCACAACGACATCTGAAGTATTTTAATCTGTGTCATAAAGAGTCAGGTAGTGAGTGACGTAGCTATGTGCAGGAGTTGCGGGAGAGAAGGTTGAGGCTTTTGTGAAGGCTGCTTCAAACATCACACGTTTAAAACGTTGTAATGAAATAAGTATGCTGAATATGTAAAAGTGGAAGCAAGATGACACACAGAAGAAAAAGACTGAAATAGCTACAGGAAGTGACAACAATAGACAGAGGCAACCATCTATGTTGTCGTAGTACAAGAGTTAAACAGAAGTGATTTGAGATAAAGATCTTTAACAAAAACAAACTTGTACAGTCTATTACTTGTGACAAGCCGCCACAGAATATTGTGAAAAAACCTATGAACTCCGATAAAGATGTGAGAGTATGCCCGGCTACAAAGCCGGATGCATACACTCACCCGGCTGTGTTGCCGGGAAAATTAAATAACTTATTTATATTTTTTAATATTCACTTGAGAAGTGATCCCCAGGAGCCTTTGACCAGAAGACAGAATATAGCCATTCTGCTTTTTGGCATCTTCTTTAAGAAGCAGGACCGAAATCTGTGATTCCTCTCACAGTTGTTAATTAGAAACACACTTCTTCCAGAATACGCAAGAGGAGGATGCAGTAAAAGAAGAATTCCGAGGTGTCAACCGAGTTTATCTAACATTAGATCTTTGGACCACGAGATATCATTCCTTGGAGCAATAATTCACTTTATAAACAAAAAGTGGAAACTAAGGTCAAGAGTTCCTGCTTATGGTATATTTGAAGACAAACATATTGCCTTCAACTACACATGAGGAGTTGGTTGATAGTTATGCTATCAGAGCTGGAGTAAAGAAAGATGGAGTAGACAATGCCGCATTAATAATTAAGTCTTTGATATGTCTCTCTGAAGATTTAATTTATTGTGCTCAGGAAGAGGTATATATCAGTGAGGACAAAAAGGACATTCTTCTTCTTCTTATGACCAGAGTTTTGGTAAGATGGGTAAGGAAGAAGGATGGGTAAGGATGGAAATATTGGAAAAGGGTGGGAGGGGGGAGAGAGGTAGGATATAAAAGGTAAGTGGCCCAACCACTTTGGTGTAATTTAAAAAGTGTACGTGAAATGATAAGATATTCTTTAAGGGGTATAATACTAACCCATCAGAGTCACATAGATATAATAGATATATAAGTACATGACTCTGAATTGGTAGTAATTATACAAGTTGCAATTTTTTTTTTTTTTTTTTTTTTTTTTTTTTTTTTTTTTTTTTTTGCGATTGCACAATGGATATTTATTCGACAATGAAGGGAATAATTTTCTGGCCAGTTTATAATTTCGTGACAATGGCTTCTTACAGGTGGTGTCCAGCCATAGTAAATAGCATAATTTTTACATTAGAAAGTTTTGTAAGATGTCTCCCTAATTGGGGGCGATGATTTTCTCAGTATACATAGAAGGGTTCTGGTGGTACCCAATCTTCTTCATCAGGGAGGTTGCTCAATATCATGGGTCGATGGTAATCATCTTTATGTATAAAACGACGGACCCTCTGTGGGAGAGTCATTCTTTGAGTCCTGTGAGGAGGAGTATTGATAGTATAATCTGTGGTATTTACCACTTGTATAGGATGTTCTCTATCTGGCATGTACAGTTCTTGCATTGTATAGAGTTGTTTCTTTTTTTTGCCAAAAAATGTGAGTTTCTTTCCTCACACTTATTAACGGAGTACAGAAGATAGTCTCAATTATCCAGACCTCAATAAATCTTTTGTGTCTACAGTAATTCAGAAAGTCTCTTGTTAATTCAAACTGAATGTCAACTTCTGCTACTCCATTCCTCCAAGGGAAAGATATTTATTTGCAGCTTCCAAATGTACCAAGACGGAATTCACAATTAAAGATAATCAAGTCAATGGAAGGATCTGAACATGTCAGCAAGGATGTAGATGTTGCCGAGTGGTGGAGAGAATTAAAACAAGAAATTATCTATAATGGAGATCGCAACACTAAAGAAGGTTCTAACTGTTTTTAATTAATTTAAATCTGCAATAGAACAAGTGGAAGGAAAGAACATGGTCACAATATTAATAAGTGAACCAGTAATTATTGGTCTACAGCAATCAATTCACCAGTTACTAGACACTGACCTGTCTTACCACGAAACTGACCAAAATCTTGCATGAAGCACTGAAAAGAAAACTGTTCTTTTTTGGAGATGACTGATATAACAGCAGCAGATTCTTTTGATCCTCGCTTCACGTTGGATTGACTTCCATCAGAAAAAAAGAGAATCGTGATCCTTGTTGCAAGCAAATTTGAATATGAAGACACAGGTTGTGAAGTAATCCAGAATGATCCATCTAAGCCTAATTCGATTCCACCTAAACTGGAAGTTAACAGAAATCACTGACTGATGAACTATAAGAAGATTTGAAGAACTGTGTACAAGTGGATTTTGCTCCATTCTACTTAGATACATTTATCAACTGGAGGGATTTTTTCCGAAAGATGTTCTTTCTGAAGAAGCCAGCAAGAGAAATGATGAGTTACACAGCCACTCCAGAGAGACACAGAGAGTAATTAGGTCATCACGATTGATTTTTTACTCACAGTACGACGCATGAAGAACCTGCAACTTTCCGTGAACTTCTAAAAAGTGTAACACAGAAATTTGTGAGTACCTTCTATGACTGATTCTTAACGAAATGTAATCTGTGAAAATGGATGTAAAGTCAATATTATTTTCACTGTTTTAAATCTTTCTTTTACAAGTTCCAGCAACAATTAATTACAACAATTCTAAGCTTTCTCAGCTTCTAGATGCGCTGTCTTTCTTTAAGGTGTATTGAATGGAAAAGCATTATTAAGCATTTTCTTAGATTAGTAAAGTACAGAGTGTTAGACGAGGCTCATCTAGGTATCTGTAACCTTCCTGGATCTTTGACTGAATCAGTGTAACAAATATTATGATGAATATGCTCCTCATCCGTCTGCCTCTGATTGAAAATGTAACGGACGATGTTCTCGCTCATTGTTCAGATACATTTCAACACAAAATATGAAGTAAAATGTTTGGTAATAATTACCAATTTTAAACATTAGTAAAATCTGAAGCGGCTATAAAATCATTTAATGCAAAATATCAAGTAACTGTAATTAGTGAGTAGTTATTATTGCAAATAGGTCATTATTTACTCCAACTATAATTGAAAGTCTGGAAGAGTAATTAAAATTGTAATTGACGTCGAACCTCGTAATTACTGGGAGATTGATGAAGAGTTGTGGTGAAGTCAGTACTGACTTGGAACGGATTTCTAACTAGGTGAGAAAATAGATACGACGCCTCCAGGGTGAGGATGTGTGGGAAGGTGCAGGGTAAGGATGTGTAGGAACCTACAGGGTGACGATGTGTGAGAAGGTGCAGGGTGAGGATGTGTGGGAAGGTGCAGGGTAAGAATGTGTGGAAAGGTGCAAGGTAATAATGTGTGGGAAGGTGCAGGGTGAGGATGTGTGGGAAGCTGCAGGGTGAGGATGTGTGGGAAGCTGCAGGGTGAGGATGTGTGGGAAGGAACAGGGTGAGGATGCGTGGGAAGGTGCAGGGTGAGGATTTGGGGGAAGGTACAGGGTGAGGAGGTGTGGGAAGGTGCAGGCTGAGGATGTGTGGGAAGTTGCAGGGTGAGGATGTGTGGAAAGGTGCAGGGTGAGGAGGTGTGGGAAGCTGCAGGGTGAGGATGTGTGGAAAGGTGCAAGGTGAGGAGGTGTGGGAAGGTGCAGGGTGAGGAGGTGTGGGAAGGTGCAGGGTGAGAGGGTGTGGGAAGCTGCAGGGTGAGGATGTGTGGAAAGGTGCAGGGTGAGGAGGTGTGGGAAGCTGCAGGGTGAGGAGGTGTGGGAAGGTGCAAGGTGAGGAGGTGTGGGAAGCTGCAGGGTGAGGAGGTGTGGGAAGGTGCAAGGTGAGGAGGTGTGGGAAGCTGCAGGGTGAGGAGATGTGGGAAGCTGCAGGGTGAGGATGCGTGGAAAGGTGCAGGGTGAGGAGGTGTGGGAAGCTTCAGGGTGAGGAAGAGTGGGAAGGTTCAAGGTGAGGATGTGTGGGAATGTGCAGGGTGAGGAGATGTGAGAAGGTGCATGGTGAGGATGTGTGGGAAGCTGCAGGGTGAGGATGTGTGGGAAGGTTCAAGGTGAGGTGTGGGAAGGTGCAGGGTGAGGATGTGTGGGAAGCTACAAGGTGAGGAGTGTGGGAAGCTGCAGGGTGAGGATGTGTGGAAAGGTGCATTGTGAGGATGTGTGGGAAGGTGCAGGGTGAAGATGTGTTGGAAGCTGCAGGGTGAGGATGTGTGGGAAGGTGCAGAGTGAGGATGTGTGGGAAGGTGCAGGGTAAGGATGTGATGAAAGGTGCAGGATGAGGATATATGGGAAGCTGCAGGGTGAGGATGTGTGGGAAGCTGCAGGGTGAGGATGTGTGGGAAGCTGCAGGGTGAGGATGTGTGGGAAGGAACAGGGTGAGGATGCGTGGAAAGGTACAGGGTGAGGATCTGGGGGAAAGTACAGGGTGAGGAGGTGTGGGAAGGTGCAGGCTGAGGATGTGTGGGAAGTTGCAGGGTAAGGATGTGTGGAAAGGTGCAGGGTGAGGAGGTGTGGGAAGCTGCAGGGTGAGGATATGTGGAAAGGTGCAGGGTGAGGAGGTGTGGGAAGGTGCAAAGTGAGGAGGTGTGAGAAGGTGCAGGGTGAGGATGTGTGGAAAGGTGCAGGGTGAGGAGGTGTGGGAAGGTGCAGGGTGAGGAAGTGTGGGAAGGTTCAAGGTGAGGATGTGTGGGAATGTGCAGGGTGAGGAGATGTGGGAAGGTGCAGGTTGAGGATGTGTGGGAAGCTGCAGGGTGAGGATGTGTGGGAAGGTTCAAGGTGAGGAGGTGTGGGAAGGTGCAGGGTGAGGATGTGTGGGAAGCTGCAAGGTGAGGATGTGCGGGAAGCTGCAAGGTGAGGAGGTGTGGGAAGCTGCAGGGTGAGGATGTGTGGGAAGGTGCAGGGTGAGGATGTGTGGGAAGGTGCAGGGTGAGGATGTGTGGGAAGGTGCAGGGTGAGGATGTGTGGGAAGATGCAGGGTGAGGATGTGTGGGGAGCTGCAGGGTGAGGATGTGTGGGAAGCTGCAGGGTGAGGATGTGTGGGAAGGAACCGGGTGAGGATGCGTGGGAAGGTGCAGGGTGAGGATTTGGGGAAAGTACAGAGTGAGGAGGTGTGGGAAGGTGCAGGCTGAGGATGTGTGGGAAGTTGCAGGGTGAGGATGTGTGGAAAGGTGCAGGGTGAGGAGGTGTGGGAAGCTGCAGGGTGAGGATGTGTGGAAAGGTGCAGGGTGAGGAGGTGTGGGAAGCTGCAGGGTGAGGATGTGTGGGAAGGTTCAAGGTGAGGAGGTGTGGGAAGGTGCAGGGTGAGGATGTGTGGGAAGCTGCAAGGTGAGGATGTGCGGGAAGCTGCAAGGTGAGGAGGTGTGGGAAGCTGCAGGGTGAGGATGTGTGGGAAGGTGCAGGGTGAGGATGTGTGGGAAGGTGCAGGGTGAGGATGTGTGGGAAGGTGCAGGGTGAGGATGTGTGGGAAGATGCAGGGTGAGGATGTGTGGGAAGCTGCAGGGTGAGGATGTGTGGGAAGCTGCAGGGTGAGGATGTGTGGGAAGGAACCGGGTGAGGATGCGTGGGAAGGTGCAGGGTGAGGATTTGGGGGAAGGTACAGAGTGAGGAGGTGTGGGAAGGTGCAGGCTGAGGATGTGTGGGAAGTTGCAGGGTGAGGATGTGTGGAAAGGTGCAGGGTGAGGAGGTGTGGGAAGCTGCAGGGTGAGGATGTGTGAAAAGGTGCAGGGTGAGGAGGTGTGGGTAGGTGCAGGGTGAGGAGGTGTGGGAAGCTGCAGGGTGAGGATGTGTGGGAAGGAACAGGGTGAGGATGCGTGGGAAGGTGCAGGGTGAGGATTTGGGGGAAGGTACAGGGTGAGGAGGTGTGGGAAGGTGCAGGCTGAGGTTGTGTGGGAAGTTGCAGGGTGAGGATGTGTGGAAAGGTGCAGGGTGAGGAGGTGTGGGAAGCTGCAGGGTGAGGATGTGTGGAAAGGTGCAGGGTGAGGAGGTGTGGGAAGGTGCAGGGTGAGGAGGTGTGGGAAGGTGCAGGGTGAGGATGTGTGGAAAGGTGCAGGGTAAGAAGGTGTGGGAAGGTGCAGGGGGAGGAGGTGTGGGAAGCTGCAGGGTGAGGATGTGTGGAAAGGTGCAGGTTGAGGAGGTGTGGGAAGCTGCAGGGTGAGGAAGTGTGGGAAGGTTCAAGGTGAGGATGTGCAGGGTGAGGAGATGTGGGAAGGTGCAGGGTGAGGATGTGTGGGAAGCTGCAGGGTGAGGATGTGTGGGAAGGTTCAAGGTGAGGAGGTGTGGGAAGGTGCAGGGTGAGGATGTGTGGGAAGCTGCAAGGTGAGGATGTGTGGGAAGGTGCAGGGTGAGAATGTGTGGGAAGGTGCAGGGTGAGGATGTGTGGGAAGGTGCAGGGTGAGGATGTGATGAAAGATGCAGGGTGAGGATATATGGGAAGCTGCAGGGTGAGGATGTGTGGGAAGCTGCAGGGTGAGAATGTGTGGGAAGGTGCAGGGTGAGGATATGTGGGAAGGCGCAGGGTGAGGATATGTGGGAAGGTGCAGGGTGAGGATATGTGGGAAGGTGCAGGGTGAGGATATGTGGGAAGGTGCAGGGTGAGGATATGTGGGAAGGTGCAGGGTGAGGATATGTGGGAAGGTGCAGGGTGAGGATATGTGGGAAGGTGCAGGGTGAGGAAGTGTGTGAAGGTGTAGCGTGAGAAGGCAAGGCTTTTAAGAAACAAGGAAGGGTGCAGGGTGAGGAAGCAAGGGAGGGTGCAGGCTGAGGAAGCAAGGGTGCAGGCTGAGGAAGCAAGGGAGGGTGCAGACTGAGGAAGCAAGGGTGCAGGCAGAGGAAGCAAGGGAGGGTGCAGACTGAGGAAGCAAGGGTGCAGGCTGAGGAAGCAAGGGAGGGTGCAGGCTGAGGAAGAATGGCTGTCATCGAAAGAGACCGCGACAAATTCCTCAAAAGAGTTCCTGATCAGCCGGGTTGCGGTGCAAATGCTGGACTGCGGGTGGCAGGCACTAACAGCTTGATCATTCATGCAGTACCCATGAGGCCTGGTTTGAGAGTGAGCCATGAGGGCAGTGACCTCTGGAAGCAACTCCAGGTAAACTCCACATATGGTGTTATTTCCGTTGCCTTCTTAAAATAAGCTTTGATAAAGTCTCTCTTTCTTCTATACTAAGGTGAATATGGGTAACTAAAGTGGAACGAACACTTGTCACTGCTCAATAATAACCATGTAGTTCACTGTTTTGGAAGACGCACATCAGCGTGCATTTTGAAGTTGACACACGATTCCTGCTGATGAATCTTTTGTTCCGTCTGCCAATTAAGATTCAGGACTTTATGTCTAAAGGATGTTTTCGAGGGGCAACGGTTCCTCTTCCCGGACCTTGTTACTGCAGTCCATCATACGAATCACAGCCGAGATGATAGGAATTGACTAGAGAAAATAAGGAAGGGAGGTAATAATAAAGATTTTTTTCTAAATATTCAATTTCAATGAAATTTTTACTGTGAATTAAGCATCATTTGAAACATACATACCGTGTTTTTAGTGACTTTTGCCTCTGTAGAAAGAAACAATGATATAAATAATAATTTTTGGAGTAAAACAAAAAAACAAAAAAAGAAATAAAAAGCACACGAATTGGATTCATGTTCTCTGGATGACAGCAAGAACAAAAATAATACATTTTTTGGAAAAATATACTTAGAAATACAGTAGAAACAAGCTGATTGCATCAATATGTTGCCAGAATTATGCACTATTTTTCTGCAAGAAAACATTTTTTTTTTTTTAATTTTTTTCGATTTTTTTCTTTCCAAGAAATCGTTTCTCCTTCCCCTCCCCTCCCTTAGTTCCCCCTCATAGAAATAACCCGCACATAGGACAGAGGAGCTTGAGACGACTTTTCAGTCCGACTTCGACCATTTACGGTCACACTAACAATCAGAGGGAGCCAGTACATAGGCGAGCTAACAGGGACGGGATCAAGGGAGGGCGAAGTAGTGTTACCACTTGTACTCCTACTTCCGCTACCAGCTTTACCACTACCACCACGACTACTTCCTCTACCAGCTTCACCACTACCACTACTACTACTTCCTCTACCAGCTTCACCACTACTACTACTTCCTCTACCAGCTTCACCACTACCACTACTACTACTTCCTCTACCAGCTTCACCACTACTACTACTTCCTCTACCAGCTTCACCACTACCACCACTACTTCTCCTTCCCTTTGTCCCGTCGTTGTTAGCTCGCCGATATATACTGGCTCCATCTCTCTTTTTGTTAGTAAGACTTTGTAAACGGTGCAAGTGTGACCGAAACATCGTCATTAGCGGGTTATTTCTGTATTGTTCCAGTAACGGTAGTATGCCTTTATGTTCTTAAGTTCTCCTTTATGTATGAAGGGATGGTGTTGACAACTCTTAGTTCCCTTTCACTTACTGTGTTTTCTCTTAGTGTGTTCATTGCACACTTGTTTTTCATTCGTGATCAATCTCTCTAGAATTATCTAAGACTGATGAAGTCACTTGGTGGCGATACGTTTCCTCAATGAAGATACTCAAGTGTTGCACACGTGTCTAATTTATCAACATGTCGGTTCCCTAAACCATTTTAAACTTTTTCTGTTTAATAAATTTTAATTAAAACTACATATGCATGAATTTCCTTATTTTTTTAAATTGGCGAAGTCTTATTACAAATAGTTCTAAATAGTGTCACTTAACAATATCACCAACAAGTGAAATGTGTAATGGTGCTCAAGCACTGCAGGAAAAAAAAAAGCCAGAACACAGTTCAGGGTGACTAGAATACCTCTGCAAAATAAATACAGCAACACTGAGTATAACCCTACGGAGGAAATAAAAAATCACAAAACAGTGCCAAAAATAAGTGTCTCTACTGTGCAACACGAGTAACACTCCTGAAAGATGTAAACTAACACCAGGCTCAGTTAAGTAGAAGCACAGCACACAGTACACAGCAGTGCTGACACAGCTGGAATAAAATATTCTGCTACTTAGCAAAATAATTATGAAGTAGGACACAGGAAATAAAATAAGCAGGCGACAAGGTAGCAACAAGTAGGCAGACAAAGCAAGGATCAGCTGGTTGGATGTAAACAATAGCAGCCATCTCTTGACGACATCCAATGCAAGTAGAGAGAGACCCAGCACGCGAGAGAAGCAGGAAAGCTTTCAGCGGTGGCTGGCAAGCGGTATAACGTCACGAGATCCTTTGGGCACCACAAATCTTCGCTTTGCCCCTCTCTCTCCTTTACGCGAATAGAATATTCTCACACATACAAGGAATGGTAGGGAAGAGAGGTGAAGGCAACAGCTGTGGTTGTTACGGCGACACAACCGCCCTGGCGTAAGCCGGTGGCTTACAACTGGTTTGCCTGAGGACTGTGGATAAGGCAGGCACTTCCACTGTAGATGTGTGGGCAGAGTAGATGGTAAGACCAAGGCCAGGCTGGCTTAGAGACGCCGCCGGCTAACTGATGTCAGGACAGGTTGGACCTGTAAATATTTGTTAGTCTCACTGAATGTATGGAGTAAGCTTTCCTTTTTTGCCGTGTAATTTCAATGTTCTGTTTTGATCTATTGATGTACATATATTCATTTTATTTCTTGCAACTCTTGTTGAGGAGATACATACTCGACAGAGATACTAGACTGCAGAACTTCTCTACTTACATTTACAGTTGTTGTGCAGATTGCTGTACTCTCTGGGTTAGTTTCTTTCCCTTCTCATGTTGCCCTAATGCACTATGAGCTGTGTGCCATCTATGTTTAGTCTAAGTCCCTGTTTAGTGTGTTTTATTTAATGTTAAGTTTATTTAGCAGTTGTCTTTATGACCGATATAATGACTATGTCCTGGTCCAGCATTTGTACTGAGCGCCATAGGTGCTTAATCAATGAAACTGTGTGTTTACCATCTGTCTAGACCTGAGGCTATGGGACTCTGCCAACAAGTTATCTGTCTCTGCTCTTATTGTGTTTACCGTTCCTTTGACAAGCTCCCATAGATATTTCTAACGGTGCAGTTGGTGGTCGAACTTAGGAAATGTGAAAACCTTCACCTTCGACAGTAGTTACTAGGCGGTTGGCACTGGTGATGCTTTGTTACCCATCTAGAGACCTGATGGTACAGCTTTTTTCTCGTAGGAAAGCGTTAGGATGCTTCTGGTGCCAGGGGAAGCTCGAACAGACCGAAGCACAGGAACTTTTTTCTTTAATGGCTGCTAATTCAATTAGAGTTACTCCACAAGGGATGTCCTATCGGAAAGCAGCATCTTGAACTGCTGACGTTTTTTTCTGTGATCGTCACAATCTATAGCGGCTAGTTCACTCACCTGAGTGTCAGTTGTTGTATTTCATGTTTTAGGTGACCATGTAGTTGTCGAAGGTAACTCTAGCAGGATCAAGGATATGTCGTAGCACCATCTTGGAGCCCTGCCATACTTTATACTCTGTGTCACTGTGCTCCACCTTGCGTTGTGTATGACTGTATTACGTTGCACTGCTGTGTCACTGTGTGTCGTCTTGCATTGCTTTGTCAAGGCGTGTCATGTCTGCTGTCAGTGTGACTGTCTGTCATCCTGTGATACTTTTTGCGACTGTGTATAATCTTGCAGTGTTCCGTGAAACTGTGAGTCGTTTTTTAATATGTTCTCATTTCTGGAGGAGCAATCATCCCAAGACCAAAGAATGTTATGTCTGTTACCACGGAGTTAGAAGTACCAACTCTGAGTTGTTTCTTGTCTAATGTTTGAACTAGGTTTTAGTGTACAAAGCATACTTTATTACAATATTTACAAGGAATGTAGATGAACGGTTCAGAGAACCGACAAACTGATTAATTAGACACATGTGCAACACTTGGGTATCTTTATTGAGGAAACGTTTCGCCACACAGTGGCTTCATCAGTCCATACAAAGGAAAGCGTTGAAGAACAAGGGGAGTTTGAGGTAATCAGTCCCTCAGCCTTGATTCGATGTGGTCAGGCCATCAATCTTGAAAAGAATACAGCATATGTGCATATTCTTTTCAAGATTGATGGACTAACCACATCGAATCAAGGCTGAGGGACTGATTACCTCAAACTTCCCTTGTTCTTCAACGCTCTCTTTTGTATGGACTGATGAAGCCACTGTGTGGCGAAACGTTTCCTCAATAAAGATACCCAAGTGTTGCACATGTGTCTAATTTATCAATATTTACAAGGAAAATTATTATAACAAAATACAAAAAAATTATATATAAACGTATGTAGCTACAGAAAAATACAACTTGATCAGCCTCTGAGGCCCATGTCTAGACATGTCTATACATGTCTAGACATGTCTAGACATGTCTAGACATGTCTCTTGTGATAACCGTTGTTGTTTACTACCTTTTTCTTATAGACTTGCCGTTTTTTAATTTATGTGTGTTGCATTAATTTTTCATATTGAAATGTAACAATTCTGACCCAGAATCTTGCCTTTCCTTCCTCATATGGTTTACCCTTATATTATTTTATTAACACATCGGCCGTTTCCCACCAAGGCAGGGTGGCCCGAAAAAGAAAAAAACTTTCATCATCATTCACTCCATCACTGTCTTACCAGATGCGTGCTTACACTACAGTTATAAAACTGCAACATTAACACCCCTCCTTCAGAGTGCAGTCACTGTACTTCCCATCTCCAGGACTCAAATCCGGCCTGCCGGTTTTCCTGAATCCCTTCATAAATGTTACCTTGCTTACCATCCAACAGCACGTCAATTCCTCAAAACCATTTGTCTCCATTGACTTCTATCTAACACTCTCACGAACGCTTTCTGGAAGTACACAAAGCCTCCTTTACCCCCTCCCTCCAGCTCTTCATTAGGACCCTTGTTTAGTTCTTCCACGAATTCTGGATTTCGACAAGTTGCATCCGGTGTGTGCAACACGGTGATTTCTTCTGTTCACCTTCCCTTTGTAAATATTTTCATTCAGAATTTGTCGAACGACTCACCAAGGTCAATTAATTCATTTAGAAATGAGTTATTGTTGATAATATATCTGTATTAAATACTTTTTGCATTAATTGGCTGTGTGTCTAAGTCAAACTGTATAACTTTTGCTTTGTACTAATTTTAAGTTTGCAGCCCAGGCTCCTTGTGTGTCCATGTTTAGCACCGTTACTGCTGTGTGAGATTCCCCGGCCGCAGCAGAGCCAAGCTCTCAGCAATGTTATTGCTGGTTCCTGTACTCACTTATTTGTACTCACTATTTGTGGTTGCAGGGGTCAATTCACAACTCTTGGCCCCTACTCTTCTCTTATTGCTAGTAGGTCCACTCTCTTCCTGCTCCATGAGTTTTTTCGTACCTCTTCTTCTGTGTAGCCCTGTGTAGCCCTGCATAGCCCTGTGTAGCCTTGTGTAGCCCTGTGTAGCCCTGTGTAGCCCTGTGTAGCCCTGTGTAGCCATTTGTAATACTTAGTGTGTAACCGTTTGTCTGGCAGAATCCGTTAAATCCGGACATAGTATTCGGCCGTGTGGCTGAGGCGCTCTGTTAATGTATACGTGGTGGGTAAAAATACACAAGTGCAACTATTGTAACATATTATTGTGGCAACGTTTCGCTCTCCAGGAGCATAACGTTAATAAAGCTCCTGGAGAGCGAAACGTTGCCACAATGTCACATTAGTTGCACTTTTGCCCTTTTACTTGACATATTGTCGGTAATTCTACCAATATTAATACATACGTGGTAGGCCTGCGTGCCCACAGGCTTACCCTGAGGATTCGGCCTACTGGCAGTTCAAATCTGGTGTTAGGGCGATGCGGACGTATGTGGCTGCAGCTTTCATGTTTGCTACTATGTTACAATAAACTGTAAAATCGGAGGATGCCTCTTGCCCACTTCATAAGCTAGTGAACCCAGGCTGTGCCTCTCATTCTGGGGTATAACCACGAGTCCCTTAGACAAAGACTGTGAGTTATGAACAGAAGCTGAAGTAACTAAACCTGATGATATAAGAGGACAAAACTAGGGGTAATATGACGATGACTTGCAAAGTACTGACAGGAATTGATTGGGTGGACAGCAACAGTTTGAGAAGCAGGAAACAGGAACGTGAGTTCACAGTTGAAAGTTAAAAACACAAATGAGTCACAGGGATGTTAGTAAGTATTTCTTTTGCTTTAGCCACGAAGTGGAACAATTTGGACATTTAGTGATAGAAGCTGGATCCATACATAGCTATAAGAAGTACGATAGGGTTATTGAAGTCAGCAGAGAATGAACCCATTAGGGGCTGAAGCCAAGAGCTGAGACTCAACCATATATATGTGAGTACACACATACACACAGTCACACCAGTGAAGAGGAGGGGCCAGGAGCTGTGAATCGACCCTGCAACCATATTTAGGGAGTACACACACACACACACACACACACACACACACACACACACACACACACACACATGCACACACACACACACACACACACACACACACACACACACACACACACACACACACACACACACACACACACACACACACACACACACACACACACACACACACACACGCACACATGAACACACACACAAGACTGAGGGACAAAGAGGGGTACCAGAGAGTATACCTCGACCGCGACACAAGAAGAAAGGACTACACTGAAAGGGAGGGTACAGAGACGCAAGGAGGAACGAGAAGCAATGAAAATGAAGAGCCAGAAACGAGTATGCACAGATAAGGAGGGAGGCCCAGCGACAGTATGAAAACGACATAGCATCGAAAGTCAAATCTGACCCGAAACTGCTGTATAGCCACATTAGGAGGAAGACAACAGTCAAGGACCAGGTGATAAGGCTGAGGAAAGAAGGTGGAGAACTCACAAGAAACGATCAAGAGGTATGTGAGGAGCTCAACACGAGATTTAAGGAAGTATTTACAGTAGAGACAGGAAGGACTCTGGGGGGACAGACCAGATGGGGACACCAGCAAGGAATACACCAACAAGTGTTGGACGACATACATACAGATGAGGAGGAGGTGAAGAAACTGCTAAGGGACATCGATACCTCAAAGGCAATGGGACCGGACAACATCTCTCCATGGGTCCTTAGAGAGGGAGCAGATATGTTGTGCGTGCCCCTTACCACAATCTTCAACACATCCCTGGAAACTGGGCAACTACCTGAGGTATGGAAGACGGCAAATGTAGTTCCCATTTTCTAAAAAGGAGACAGAAAAGAGGCACTAAACTATAGACCTGTGTCATTGACGTGTATAGTATGCAAAATTATGGAGAAGATTATCAGGAGGAGAGTGGTGGAGCACCTGGAACGGAACAGGAGTATAAATGCCAACCAGCACGGATTCACGGAAGGCAAATCCTGTGTCACAAACCTTCTGGAGTTTTATGATAAAATAACAGAAGTAAGACAAGAGAGAGAGGGGTGGGTTGATTGCATCTTCTTGGACTGCAAGAAGGCCTTTGACACAGTTCCTCACAAGAGATTAGTGCAGAAGCTAGAGCATCAGGCGCATATAACAGGAAGGGCACTGCAATGGATCAGAGAATACCTGACAGGGAAGCAACAACGAGTCATGGTACGTAATGATGTATCACAGTGGGCACCTGTGACGAGCGGGGTCCCACAGGGGTCGGTCCTAGGACCAGTGCTATTTTTGGTATATGTGAACGACATGACGGAAGGGTTAGACTCAGAAGTGTCCCTGTTTGCAGATGATGTGAAGTTAATGAGGAGAATTAAATCTGATGAGGACCAGGCAGGACTTCAAAGAGACCTGGACAGACTGGACACCTGGTCCAGCAAATGGCTTCTCGAATTTAATCCTGCCAAATGCAAAGTCATGAAGATAGGGGAAGGGCACAGAAGACCACAGACAGAGTATAGGCTAGGTGGCCAAAGACTGCAAACCTCACTCAAGGAGAAAGATCTTGGGGTGAGTATAACACCGAGCATGTCCCCAGAAGCACACATCAATCAGATAACTGCTGCAGCATATGGGCGCCTGGCAAACCTGAGAACAGCATTCCGATACCTTAGTAAGGAATCATTCAAGACACTGTACACCGTGTATGTCAGGCCCATACTGGAGTATGCAGCACCTGTTTGGAACCCACACTTGATAAAGCACGTCAAGAAACTAGAGAAAGTACAAAGGTTTGCGACAAGGTTAGTTCCAGAGCTAAGGGGAATGTCCTATGAAGAAAGATTAAGGGAAATCGGCCTGACGACACTGGAGGACAGGAGGGTCAGGGGAGACATGATAACGACATATAAAATACTGCGTGGAATAGACAAGGTGGACAAAGACAGGATGTTCCAGGGAGGGGACACAGAAACAAGAGGCCACAATTGGAAGTTGAAGACACAAATGAGTCAGAGAGATAGTAGGAAGTATTTCTTCAGTCATAGAGTTGTAAGGCAGTGGAATAGCCTAGAAAATGACGTAGTGGAGGCAGGAACCATACACAGTTTTAAGACGAGGTTTGATAAAGCTCATAGAGCGGGGAGAGAGAGGGCCTAGTAGCAACCGGCAAAGAGGCGGGGCCAGGAGTTAAGACTCGACCCCTGCAACCACAAATATTTGAGTTAAAATAGGTGAGCACACACACACACACACACACACAGACACACACACACACACGACACACACACACAGACACACACACACACATGCACACACACACACACGCACACATGAACACACACACACACACACACACACACACACACACACACACACACACACACACACACACACACACACACACACACGCGCGCGCACAGACGAGTCACAGGGACGTTAGGAAGTATTTCTTCAGTCATAGAGTTGTCAGCAAGTGGAATAGCCTAGCAAGTGAAGTAGTGGAGGCAGGAACCATACATAGTTTTAAGAAGAGGTATGACAAAGCTCAGGAAGCAGAGAGAGAGAGGATCCAGTAGCGATCAGTGATGAGGCGGGGCCAGGAGCTGAGTCTCGACCCCTGCAACCACAATTAGGTGAGTACAATTAGGTGAGTACACACATGCACACACACACACACACACACACACACACACACACACACACACACACACACACATACACACACTCACTCACACCACACACACATGCACACACACATACACACACACACACACACCACACACACACACACACACACACACACACACACACACACACACACACACACACACACACACACACACACACACACACAATGTGTCCCTGTTCGCAGATGATGTGAAGTTAATGAGGAGAATTAAATCAGATGAGGATCAGGCAGGACTTCAAAGAGACCTGGACAGGCTGGACACCTGGTCCAGCAACTGGCTTCTCAAATTTAACCCCGCCAAATGCAAAGTCATGAAGATTGCAGCAGGGCAAAGAAGACCGCAGACTAGGTGGCCAAAGACTGCAAACCTAGCTCAAGGAGAAAGATCTTGTGGTGAGTTTAACACCGAACATGTCTCCGGAAGCACACATCAACCAGATAACTGCTGCAGCATATGGGCGCCTGGCAAACCTGAGTACAGCGTTCCGATACCTTAGTAAGGAATCGTTCAAGACACTGTACACCGTGTACGTCAGGCCCTTACTGGAGTATGCAGCATCAGTTTGGAACCCACATCGGGTCAAGCACTTCAAGAAATTAGGGAAAGTGCAAAGATTTTTGACAAAGTTAGTTCCAGAGCTAAGGGGAATGTCCTACGAATAAAGGTTAAGGGAAATCGGCCTGACGACACTGGAGGACAGGAGGGTCAGGGGGGACATGATAACGACATACAAAATACTGCATGTAATAGACTTTAGGTGCCTGTCCAGTGCCTTCTTGAAGACAGCCAGGGGTCTATTGGTAATCCCTCTTATGTATGCTGGGAGGCAATTAAACAGTCTTGGTCCCCGGACACTTATTGTGTTGTCTCTCAGTGTACTCGTGGCGTCCCTGCTTTTCATAGGAGGAATGTTGCATCTCCTGCCGAGTCTTTTGCTTTCATATGGAGTGATTTTCGTGTGCAGGTTTGGTACCAATCCCTCCAGGACCTTCCAAGTGTATATTATCATGTATCTCTCTCGCCTGCGTTCGAGGGAATACAGATCAAAGACCTTCAACCGTTCCCAGTAGTTTAGGTGCCTCATCGCACTTATGTGTGCCGTGAAAGCTCTTTGTACACTCTCCCGGTCTGCAATGTCGCCAGCCTTGAAGGGGGCCGTTAGTGTACAGCAGTATTCCAGCCTAGAGAGCACAAGCGATTTGAAGACAATCATCATGGGCTTGGTGTCCCTAGTTTAGAAGGTTCTCATTATCCACCCTATCATTTTCCTAGCGGATGAGGTAGATACATTGTTGTGGTCATTGAAGGCAAGATCCTCTGATATTATCACTCCCAGGTCCTTCGCATTACTTTTCCGCTCTATTGTATGGTTAGAATTTGTGGTATACCCTGACACATTTTTAATTTCTTCAAGTTTTCCATATCTGAGTGATTGAAATTTCTCCTCGTTGAACTTCATATTGTTTTGATTGGCCAATTCGAAGATATGGTTGATGTCCGCTTGGAGTCTCGCAGTGTCTTCGATGGAGGTCACTGCCATGGTGATCCGGGTGTCATCTGCAAAGGAAGACATGAAGCCATGGCTTACATCTCTGTCTATGTCACAAATGAGGATGAGGAATAGAATGGGAGCGAGTACTATGCCTTGTGGAACAGAGCTTTTTACCATGGTTGCCTGGGACTTTACTCTGTTTACTATTACTCTTTGTGTTCTATTTGTCAGAAAGTTGTAGATCCATCTACCAACTTTTCCCGTTATTCCTTTATCCCGCATTTTGTGTGCTATTACACCATGGTCACACTTGTCGAAAGCTTTTGCAAAGTCTGTGTGTACTACATCTGTATTTTGTTTATCCTCTACAGCATCCAGGACCTTGTCATAGTGGTCCAGTAGCTGGGACAGGCAAGAGCAACCTGTTCTAAACCCGTGTTGCCCTGGGTTGTGTAACTGATGGGTATCTAGGTGGTTGGCGATCTTGCTTCTTAGAACCCTCTCAAAGATTTTTATGATATGAGATGTTAGTGCTATCGGTCTGTAGTTCTTTGCAATTGCTTTACTGTCACCTTTGTGGAGTGGGGCTATGTCTGTTGTTTTTAGTGTGTGTGTGCGATGACCCCTGTGTCCATGCTCCCTCTCCATAAAATGCTGAAGGCATGCAATAGGGACTTTTTGCAGTTCTTGATGAACACGGAGTTCCACGAGCCTGGGCCTGGGGCAGAGTGCATGGGCATGTCATTAATTGCCTCTTCAAAATCTTGTGGAGTTATAATAATATCCGGGAGTTTTGGGATGACCCGATTTTGGGTTTTGTTCATTAAGAATTCATTTAGATTGTCGAACCTTAGAGTGAGCAGTGGACTGCTGAACACTGAGTCATATTGGGACTTTAGTATATCACTCATTTCTTGGCTGTCATCTGTGTATGTCCCATCCTGCCTAAGCAGAGGCCCAATACCGGATGTTGTTTTTCCCTTAAATTTGTCATAAGAAAAGGAGTTTTTTTTTTTAATTTCCTTTATAGCTTTTAGTTCTTGCTGTTATTCTTGTCTCCTTTAAAATTCCTTCAGCTTAAGTTTGATATTTGCAATTTCATTGACTAGAGCTTCCCTTCATATTTCAGATATATTGACCCCACTCAGTAGCTCTGTGACTCTTCGCCTTCGTCTGTATAAGGAACGTCTCTCTCGCTCTAGTTTACATCTTCTCTTTCTTTTTCTTGATGGAATGTGTCTTGAGCAGATCTCAAGAACTTACCATAATTTCTTTGACTCAAACCAGAATATTTTTAAAGTTTTGAAAAAAAAGCAAATATATGAAATATAAAGTAGCTATATTTTCTTTAATACAAACAAATGAGGGCTAAATTGCACCAGTTTCTCAAGACCAAAAGAATGAAAAAGAACAAAAAACATGAAATATGAAATCACTCTTTGCATAACCATTCGTATTTTTCACTAGTATGAACGGTGCTCTTCACACCAACTCCAAGGTTGAGGGACTGATTACCTCATCTTTTGTATATAGTTCTACTGATTTCAAATTATGTCCTAGAATCTGTATTGATAAAGCCACTGGATAAAAAAACTTCTACAATAAAGATACCCAAATGTTGCACATGTGTTTAAATTTTCACTGTATGGAACAGCACAACCCAAACCTGCATGAATTTAGACAGGAAAGTTTATGCTTTGCAAAGTCGTTCTACAAACTTTTTAATAGGTTGATTGCACACAAAAAGAGTGCGAGAGGTATAATGGGTAAAGTAGGCAAATAAATATTAGACTTTCTGATTAATAGAACACAAAGAACAATAGCAAACAAAGCAAAATTTAGCATTAACAAATCAAAAAGCTCAAAACCCGAAGGCAAGATATGGCACCTTTATTGTTTCTCATCCTCTTAACAGATACAGATTGGAACACTCACCATAATTCCGTAACATCATTTGCAGATAATGCCGAAATAAGCATGAAAATCAACTATGCAGAAAACAAGGAAAAAATGCAAGAAGATATAACAAAAGTCTGCCAGTGGGCAGTGGATAATAACATAATGTTCAATGGAGACAAGTTCCAACTGCTTAGATATGGAAAGAATGAAGAACTCGAAAGGGACACTGCACAAACTACTAGAGGATCACTAAATAGAACGAAAAGAACACATGAAGGACGCAGATGCAATAATCACAGCTCACCTTTCTTTCAAAGAACACAGGAAAATGCTACGACAGCCGGGAAAAATGACATGGTCTACCTATCTGGAGTCTACCGGGAGGGCATTCCGGGGATCAACGCCCCCTCGGCCCGGTCCAAGACCAGGCCTCCCGGTGAATCAGGGCCTGATCAGCCAGGCTGTTACTGCTGGGCGAACGTAGTCCAACTTTAAATATCTGTCCAGCTCCCTCTTGAAGGCATCAAGGTTCCTATTGGTAATTCCCTTATGCATGGTGGGAGGCTGTTGAACAGTCTTGGGCCCCGGACACTTACACTGTTTTCTCTTTGTGTACCAACGGTGCCCCTACTTTTCACTGGGGGTATTTTGCACCGCCTGCCCAGTCTTTTACTATCGTAGGGGGTCATTTCTGTGTGTGGATTAGGGACCATTCCTTCCAGGATTTTCCAAGTGTAGATTATGATACATATCTCTCGCCTGCGTTCCAGCGAGTACAAGTCAAGTGCTTCCAAGCGTTCCAAGTAGTTGAAGTGTTTGACAGAACTTATATGTGCAATAAAGGTTCTCTGTACATTCTCTAGATCTGCATATCACCTGCTGTGAACAGAGATGCTAATGTACTGCAATATTCCAGCCTAGAGAGAACAAGTGATTTGAAAAGGATCATCTCTGGCTTGGCATCTCTTGTGTTGAACGTTCTCATTATCCATCCTATCATTTTCTATGCAGTTGTGATCGTGACACTGTTGTGATCCTTGAAAATGAAATCCTCAGACATTACCACTCCCAGGTCCCTTACATTATTTTTCTTCTCTATTGTATGATCAGAGTTTGTAGTATACTCAGCTCTAGTTATTATCTCCTCCAGTTTTCCATAACGGAGTAGTTGGAATTTGTCTTCATTGAACATCATATTGTTTTCTGTTGCCCACTGGAAAATTTGGTTTATATCTTCTTGGAGGTTAACTGCATCCTCAATAAATGACAGTCTTATGCAGATCCTTGAATCGTCTGCGAAGGATGACTCTGTGCTGTGGATTACATCTCTCTCTCTATGTCTGATATGAGGATGAGGGACAGGAGGGGGGCGAGTACTGTGTCTTGTGGAACAGAGCTTTTCACTATGGCAGCTTCCGATTTAACTCTGTTGACCACTACTGTTTGTGGTGGATGGTGAGAACTTACAAAACAAAGTAAATAGTGCCAAGCTAGTAGTAACACTGTTCAAATTACTTCTTGCTTTCTCGCTGAGAGTAATGTTCAGTGATGATAGCTCTGCTCAAGTCATGAGAGATACCGGAGTTTGCACAGTTACAGTGTTCATTTATGGCCTACAAGGAATCAATAGAACAATAAAATTACTGGGAATGTCTCAGAGTCCTAAACATGCGGTTGCTGGAGTGAAAAAGAGAGAGAGATTCGTGATAATACATCGAGAACACTTGAGGGTCTACTCCTAAATCTACACATGGCTATAACAACATACAAGAGAGAGATATATGGAAGAAAATGTAAAATAAACACAATTAAAAGCAGGGGAACCATGGACACAATAAGAGAACATCGTATCAACATCTATTTAACATCTTAGCAGTCGATATCAGAAACATCACCGGAGTATGTATAGATGTTTTCAAGAGAAAACTCGATAAGCACCTCTGCCAAGTGCCAGATCAAACAGGCTGCGAGGGATATGTAGGAAAAGGGCTGCCAGCACCAACAGCGTGGTTGATCAAGCAAGCACAAGACAATTCTGGTCCGGGGCTGGACTATGAGAGTTGGAAAGCTGTCAAAATTGATCAAAGGTATATCAAAGGCAAAGGTATGCTTAGTGCTTTTTCTTACAGACAGTGAAGTAACGTAAGGTGTTCACTTCTTCGTTCACTAAATTTATTGTCTGCATTGCGTCGAGGACCCAGAGTAGTGGGTGTAGGAAAGACCTGGGTGAGCGGAACATGAATAGTCAGGGGAAAAGAGTGCGTGGGAGAACAAAAGACTGGGGATGGGGGCGTACGATGGTCTAGCTAGGACGAAGGAGCATAGGGCTGCCCAGGGTCAGGGAACGTAAAAGGTCCGGGTTCAGGGGGAAATGGGAGGACTCAGAGGGAAGAGCATAGTAGGGCTCAATGTGAGACGGAGGCTTAAGAGGATGAGAGGGGCATAGAAGGGTGAGAGGGGCATAGAAAGGGGAGAGGGACATAGCGGGCCTTTGATCAAGGGGCATATAATGACCCAGGAGTTGGGAGCATTGGATGACCCAAAGGGAGGAGAGCATGAAGATTGGAGGGGTGTGTGAGGAGGGGGACGTGAGGTGTTAGGGTGTGGAAGGGGGCGTAGCGGAGGGCATGGAGGGGACGTGGAGGGCGTGGGTAACAACGGACCTCTCCTGGCCCAGAGCTCTCACTCCTATACCGGTGAAAACATTGATTCTCACCCTCCCTCTCCCCCCTCCCCGTCTCTCTCTCTCTCTCTCTCTCTCTCTCTCTCTCTCTCTCTCCTTTCCCCCTCTCATTTTCAAGAGTCTCTTTCTGTGTAAGAGAGGGGTTAAACTCGGTAAATATAACTAAGAGAAATGTGATGCATATGACCTTGCATGTTGAAATCTTTTGCGAGGTTATAATGTAAGTGTATATGAAGTCCAATTATACGTGAAACTTCAGAAAACCAATTATCAACAGGAACAACCTAACAATGGCTCAAGAAGTAAATATAGCAATTAGCATAGACGATGCCTTCTGTTTAACACAGATTAAATCGGTCCCAACTCGTGGCAATAACACCTGAAGTTCAATGTCGAGTATGACTTCATTAATTCAGGGCAAGTAGGTGATACACTTGCCAATAATGATCACAATATTAAGCCCATCAACAGTTTCAAACTAGAGACCAGTTAAATATAATTAATTGAGAAGATGTTCACTGGATTAAACTTTTAAAAGAGACTAATGGCAAATTATGAAACAGGTTCGATGATGTTCCAACATTTCCATTATAACATTGATTATTTTAAATACTTTTACAATAATTTAGTACTAAACAAACACAATCAAATATATTTTTTTCGTTAGGTTCAGAATGATTTTGGCAAAATTATTGCATACACAAATTTTCACTTGTCCTATATGGCAAGATGAACGTTGCTATTTAAGCCAAGATCGCAAGTTCTGCCTATTCGGCACGACATATATATATATATATATATATCTATATATATATACATATATATGTATATATATGTATATATACATATATATATATATATATATATATATATATATATATATATATGTCGTGCGGAATATGTAAAACTGGTCAATTAGCAAGAACTCATTTAAAATTAAGATCTTTCGAAAATTTTCTCTTATACGTTTAAAGATATATATTTTTCATTAATGTTAATGCAAAAAATTTTAATTTTGCACCAAAAGAATCTTAGAAAACTTACCTAACCTTATTATAACAAGAACAATTTATTTTAACTTAACCCAACTAAATATATTTTAAATACGTTTACAATAATTTAATACTAAACAAACGCAATCAAATATATTTTTTTTCGTTAGGTTCAGAATGATTTTGGCGAAATTATTGCATACACAAATTTTCACTTGTCCTATATGGCAAGATGAGCGTTGCTATTTAAGCCAAGATCGCAAGTTCTGCCTATTCGGCACGACATATATATATATATATATATATATATATATATATATATATATATATATATATATATATATATATATATATATATATATATATATATGTATGTATGTATGTATGTATATACACTCGACCCACAGGCCATTCGGACTGGTGTTGCTCTTCGCCTAGTCGCCCCCATACTCACCGAACATAATTGTATTTGCGGCAGGGCGTCAGCCGATCAATTCGGACTTCATGGTCTCGTGTGTCATATATCAAAAGGGAAGTATGCTAGACATGAGGAAGTCAACGACAGCATAAAGAGAAGTCTCGTCACAGCCCGCTGCCCAGCTCAACGGGAACCCCAAGTATGGAGGTTCAACAGAAGTCAAAAGCGTCCAGATGGAGCCACTATGCTACCCTGGAAGGATAGTAAGCAGATTGCCTGGGACTACACCTGTACTGCCATGTTGGCGGACACCTACTTGCCAAACTCTGAAGTTGAAAGGGGTGGAGCCGCTAGTTACAGGGAAACCCATAATATCCGCAAATATGACGACCTACCCAGTTACTATAATTTCATCCCAGTAGGGTCGGAGACCCTTGGAGTGTGAGGCAAATGTGCTCTAAAGTTCCTCAAAGAGCTGGGAGAAAAACACATCACACAAACCATGGATCACAGAGCGGCCAGCTTTCTCTTTCAGAGGCTAGATGTTGTGAACATTAAAATGGTATAAAATACCGACAGGTTGTTAGGTAAGACACATATGCAACAGTTAGGTATCTTTATTATGAAACGTTTCGCCTACACAGTAGGCTTCTTCAGTCAAGTACAGAAAAGTTGATAGAAGCAGAAGATACTTGAAGACGATGTAATCAGTCCATCACCCTTAAAGTTTTGAGGTGGTCAGTCCCTCAGTCTGGAGAAGAGCATTGTTCCATAGTATGAAACATTGTTTCATACTATGGAACAATGCTCTTCTCCAGACTGAGGGACTGACCACCTCAAAACTTTAAGGGTGATGGACTGATTACATCGTCTTCAAGTATCTTCTGCTTCTATCAACTTTTCTGTACTTGACTGAAGAAGCCTACTGTGTAGGCGAAACGTTTCATAATAAAGATACCTAACTGTTGCATATGTGTCTTACCTAACACACTAGATGTTGTGATCCAGGGGGGAAATGCCTGAAGCATTCTGGGCACGCGGTCCACCGCCGGGGAGCTGGATGAAGTACATGTATTTAAGATGTTGGCTCTGACATGTCATGTAATATAACCTTCTTATTGTATTTTTGTTAATGTATTTTGTCTTTAAATAAAGTTTACATAGAATATAGAATATAGGGGGTGAGAAAAAAAAGCTCGAGTTTTTCCTGAATTAAGTTTATTCTTTTCTCTGAGGATTAGGGTCCCCAGCATAGTTCCAGAGGTGGTACCTCTTTTTTTTTTTTATATTTTATTTAAAACAGTGCGATACAAATAGCAGAAATATATTAAAAGATACACGACAAAAGCTTACTGCACTAGAATTTCACTTAACAGTGGTAATATTGATACCATACTGCCAGTGGTAATATTGATACCATACTGCACAGTGGTAATATTGATACCATACTGCACAGTGGTAATATTGATACCATACTGCACAGTGGTAATATTGATACCATACTGCACAGTGGTAATATTGATACCATACTGCACAGTGGTAATACACACACACCCAACACACTGTATATTACAATGGTAATACACTCTCACACACAACACACCGTATATTACAGTGAATATACACTCACACTCAACACTATACATTACAGTGATATTGTTTTATTTGTTAAAGAACATCTCTAACAAGGTTACTTATACAAAACATCAAACACTGGAAATTATAAAGATTGTACAATAAAAGAAGAGATATAAAAAAAAAAACTAAACACGCACAATGACACACATACACAAGCACACATAGGTGAGGTTTCTGCCTGTCAACACACACGTATGAGAGACTAAATCTAAGATCTCAGGTGCTTAACAGAGCACCACGATACTCAAACATTAATTTAGGCGATTATCACAAGATCTTAACATACATAGGTATTTAGGATACAAAGAAGGAAACGGGATAATACTAAAAGTCACAATAAAAACATCCAATATAACAAAACAAAACTACGATGTGAAATTTTACATCTCAGCGGAACTAAGAAAAAATGATGCAAGTAGTTACATGTAATATAATATTACTGAAAAGCACACTGTAACACAGCATAAAATATAACAAAATAAGAACCAGTAGCTTATGCTAGGAAAAACTTTTTTTTTTTTTATAAACATTACACTTGAATCAAAATCATTAAAGACACCTATAACATATTTGAGTCATTGAAAATTTTCATCATAAAGTCCTTGAAATGATTTATGCATGATAAATGATAATATGCAATCGTAGTACAACACATTTCTAAATGATAACTTTTTAGTTCCTGAAACCCTCGGGGCAATAACCATATTGCCCATAGATATCAAAACTCAATTATACATCCTTATAAACAGCACTCCATGCTCACACCCAAGTCTAGGAAAATAGCCCGTTGTGTCCCCTTACCCATTTTGCAAATCCCATAAATCCCTTAATGTGAAATTTCGATAACCCTCACTAAAATCTCTCTCCCATCTCCCTCCATACACCCCTTTATTCCTACACTGTGTCCTATAAAAAGTTGCTGCCAACGCATTAATTCTTGCACGCACGTCCGCCTCCCTCATAGCCCACATCATGTATATATAATCCGTAATCATATACCCAATCGCATTCTCAACCCTTTTATTCACCCCAGTTATATCTAAACTTAAAACCCTCAAGACCTGCAAACCCCCTCCCCCCACTAACCTTAAAACCTTACCCATCCAAACCCTTATAAGTTCAATACAATCGCAAAAATACACCGTATGATAAATAGTCGCCAATCCTCCACAATCCTTGCATTCCCCATCCTCTCGTATTCTCTTATAGAATAAAACCATTCCTGACGGCAATATTCCATGTAAAAATCTATACATAACTTCTCTGACTTTAGGTTTTAAACGCAATTTGTTTAAACGCCCCCAAATATTACGCCAATCATACATCGGATATACTCCTTCTACCGCCGCTACCAAAGCCTTACCATCTGCCCTATCAAGATTTCTCAATTTAATATGTAAAGGATCCCTCACGTTTATAAATACCCGTAACATTGCCTCACCTATCATGAACTCCCTACCCCCCCACCACCGTCGCATATCCTGATGTATTCTATGAAGACCGTCTCCTTTCACCCCTCCCTCCCGCTTATAACTATGTTTTAAATACATACTTATTATCCTCTTTTCGACATCTATAAGACCCAGCCCTCCACGGCCAACCGGGAGTGTGACAACCGCTCTACTTAACCATTCGCTCCCTGTTCCCCAAATGAATCTAAAAACACTTTTTTGTAGCCTTTTTAACTCACAACGAAGTATCGGAAATATTACCGTAACATGCCATAGTTTACTATATAATAGCACATTCGTTGTAATCACCCTTTGTTGCAAACTTAAATTAGCAGCTCTTAAACCACTGAGGCGCTTCAGAACACTGTCAACGATACGCACGGAATTTATTTGCTGTGCTAACTTGAAATCATTTACATAAACGATCCCACATATCTTTATTTGGTCCACCCTTTTCCACCTTTCAGCAACCATTCCGTCCTCACGTGACCCTTTTCCAAGATTCATATACTTTGTTTTCCCCATGTTGATCGTCATGCCAGTAGCTTTTTCAAAAACTTTCACTAACGTTTCTACCCGAATCAAATCCATGTTTTCTCTCACCAAAATCGTCGTATCGTCGACATATCCAACAATGCCCGCTCCCCCATCCCTTACATTACCCATCCCCTTTGCTTCCAATAAAACCCTTATCCCTCTATAAAAGGGATCTTGAAAACAAGCAAAAAAAATTTGTGAAAGGGGACAACCTTGACGCAAACCCCTTCCCATCTGAATTCGATCTCCCAACCTCCCATTCACCTGCACACGCAAGGTTGCCTCCTGATACATTAATTTGGCCCATGATATAATTTCCGCACCAAACCCCTGCCATCTCATGATCTTCCATAACGTCTCCCGTTCCACACTATCATATGCCGCCTCCCAATCTATAGCCAATACCCCCCCCTTTCCTAATCTTACTCTTTCTTCAATAAAACTTCTAATCATACCGTGACCTTCATACATAGACCTGCCCGGCACCCCATATTGTCCCTTGTCAATCACTCTGCCCAGGACTTTTTTTATTCTGTTAGCCAAGATCCTTCCAAAAATTTTATAGTCACCACATAATAACGAGATTGCACGATAATCTTTAACCGTTAATGGCTCGCCTTTAGGAACTAGGACGACCACAGCCAACCTTTGTTGTTCCCCTAAAACCCCATCCCGCTTCATTATATTGAATAAACGTACCAAAAACCCCTTTAAAACGTTCCAATTTTGAAGATAAAAGTCGCTGGGCAACCCATCAATTCCTGGCGCCTTACCCAATTGCGCCCCAGATAAAGCCTCCCAAGTCTCACACTCCGTTATCGGCCCTCCCAACATCAAACGATCATGCTCCTCCAGCTCACACTGCACAAACCTACCGATTGACTGCAATGCAATTTCACTTATTCCAACACTTTGCGTTTTCAATTTAACCCATGCATCTATATACCCACTCATACCCTCCGTCGTCGTCAACTCCTGATTCACTCTATACCCCTGCATACCTACCTGAACATTCAACCCCATTAACTCCATTGCTTTGCGACGTCTGTGTTGATTCCTCAACACACACGCCGACGGCCGATCTCCCCACAAAACCTCTTCGATTCCACCCTTAAGCCTTTCCCCATCAAACCTTTCGTTTTGTAAATTTCGTAGTTGCTCCTTAATTCTTTCAATTTCTATAACAGGATAATTAGCATTCGCTTGTACATAGCAGTCGCGCAACTGCCCCTCTAAATATCGTTGGAAACCGTATTGTAACTGACTATATCTCACTCCTTGACTAATATAATATTCCTTAATTCGCTTTTTGGCTATCGTTTCCCACCAATTAACCAAATCCACATCTCTAGGTGCTTCAACCACAAGGCGTTCCCACATATGCCCAAAAGACAAAAGACTTTCCTCCCTCTTCAATAACTTTACATTTAATTTCCAAAAAGATGGACCCCTTCTAGGCACACCCTCAATATCTACATCCATTACAACTCCTCTATGATCCGAAAAAACCACATTTATCACATTCACTCTCCGCACTGTAACCGCACTAGACACGTACATTCTATCCAATCTCGCCGCATAATCTCGTCTAATAAAAGTATGCTCCACCATGCCACCCCCCCCACACACATCCATTAAACCCACACTCGTCAATAAATCTCCCAGGAATCCCAAGCAACAACCTGCTCCTCGAGGCTCCACATCTTTTCGTCGTATTACACAATTCCAGTCGCCCCCTATTATCGCTACATTTGGTAAACTACGTAGATAATATACTAATACATCTTGTACAAAATGAGTTTTAAGTCGTACATCTCCCTCGGCCGGCCCATATACACATACAAAACTTATGTGTGCTCTACCCCATAAACCATCCACCCTAATCACTCTCCCCTCCCCCCTTTCACTATGGCGTACTACAAACGGGCTATTTTCCTTTACCAGAATGGCGACGCCTCCTTTTAACCTCGTCGCATATTCCATATACACATCATAACCATCCATTTCTAACTCATATCCAATTCTGTAATTGTGTTCTTGGATAAATACCACATCCACATCTAGACGCACCAAAAATTCATTAAACCACTTTCGCTTCCGCTCAGATCTCAAACCGTTAATATTTATTGTCAAAACCTTAAAGTCAATTAATGGGGTTTTCCTTTCGTTCTAGGTATAGACTTTTCACTTATACATTTTACACCACCTCTATCCCTCCCCCCTTTTTTGGGAACCACCTTGATAAACCCTTGTTTCGTGGATTCTCTGTTCCCTGTCCTCTGTACATCCGCCCAAGACTTTTTTCCTGGCCTTTGGGCAGGAGTAAGCACGTCGTCTGAGTCTGATGGGGTCGCAGTTCGCTTTCGCGTCCTACCCTCCACCTGCATTGGGATTTCTTTAGTACTATCGTGATGCACCTCCACTTCTGCTACATTTACCGTCATACCATGCGACACACTAGACTCAATGCTTCCATCCGTCGCCTCACCATGATGTTCAACCGATCCCAAAATTGCACCTGGATCCTCCACATGGTTGACGATCGACTCGTCTAACAAAACATCCAGTGCCTTCACTAAAGACGCCGCTACATCCTCTTCCCCCATAGTGGGCAGAGTCTCTTCCAATACTTTATTTATGTCCAGTGACGGTGATTCTTCTCGCTGTTTTGCATCCTCCAAAGCATTCTCCTGCGCTTTTTCTACCTCTTCACTCCAAGATGTCCGTTGTCGAGACGGGTGAGCATAAGACTGTTCTCGTCCCTCAACTTCCTCGACTTCTTCCGGTTGTTGCTGTTGCGATATTTGGAGATTCCCACGACGCTTACCACACTGTGCCGCTATGTGGTCATACGACCCACACAGCCGACACGTACGACGTTGCCCCGCATATGTCACATATACTTGAGTTCGAAATGCTTGCAGCATAATATAGGACGGTATGGGGTGGCGTAAGGTCATTTTGACTGAATATGTTCCCTCCAAACTTCCAGCATAAGGTCCAGCGGCCCACCGACCTGCAGAGGCCATATGAACCGTACCATAATTACGTAGTTCATCTTTTATAACAAAATCAGTCGCTTCAAAAGGCACATTCTTGATTTTTACCCATGTGTAGTATCTTGATACATCATGAAGACGTACTGATACAGCTGAATTGACGGCTATAATGGTCTCTTGATACTTATCCACCACTGCTTCGTAGACATTTGCTGACGTCATTTTAACGAAAATCCGTGTCGTCCCATTAAGTGCTACACCACATATCTCTTCATTTGCGATACCGTAGGTATCACGGATAATCGCCGGTAGTAACAAATCCATCGTGGCTCCCGTGACAGCCCCACGGGTCAACTCAACGCAAACAGTGTTGATGCGCCTGTTGCTATGCAGCGCCATGTTGGAAAATGAGCAGCACACGTCCTCACTACTCAATGACTGTTGACGAACTGATGTTTGGGTCAGCTGATCCAACCTGACGACACGTCAACAGACTGGCAAGTAGTCAGTCTGCTCCCAGCTCTAGCCCTGACAATTGATCGTATATTGGCTCTTACGGTGTACAGTTGAATGGTTTTGAGAATTGGGCTCCAGAGCTGACTCACTTTGTTCCTCATTACTTTGAAAGACTCTTTAGAGATTTATATTCTTGGTCAGTTCAGTAATCCATAAAGATACTATACGGCCAGATTCAAAGGTCTTGTTAAATCTTGTACCTTTTGTATTTTGAGTTTACAGTCTTGTTAAGAAAGAGACGTAAATATTAATGAGGACTTAGATACAGGAAGAATAATTAAACTTCCTTATTAATATGACATTTCCATGATTTGGAACTAAATGTATATGGTAATTTTATTGTACAAAGTATTAAGTTAAATTAACTACAAAGAGAAGATAAAGTATTGTATTTAAATACATTAATAAATTTGAATATTATTCTATGGAGTTTCCCAGTTGAAATTATTTCCCCTAGACTCTAAAAGACCTTTAAAGAACTCGGATCCAAAAATCTTGTTGCATAAGAAATGAATGGTAACAGGCCACATTCTGAAGTTCTTTAAAAAATTTCTTATTCGCAACAAATGGGGTACCCGTCCGGGATGTCTGTTGTTCTAAGACATTGATCAAAAGAACAATATTAAAGTTATATACTGGGAATTTATCTTTAGTTAATTTCAAAATATTGATAATGGAAGATCACATTAAAGAGTTATTTGAAGATTTAACATTGTCAAAACTGGACTCCTTGAAACTTCAAACGTGCTGGCAGATAGCTCGTAAATTGGGAGTGCCATACGATAGATATTACACAGCCAATACCGTAAGGGCAATAATTAGAAACAAATTGTTTCCAGGGGCCTCTAACCATCATGTAGCAGGAGATTCTGACTCTGAAAGTTTAGTTTCTCAAGTAAGCTACCAGTCGAGATTCGACGTATTAGAAGAACAATTTCAAAGAGTTGATCTTGAAATTGAATCAGATAGATTAGGTCCCGCTTTGGCCTCTAGTAAAGTAGATGAAGTATTGCAGGGTGCAGCCGCTGTTCGGCATTCGCCCGTTACTGAAGGAATTCCTATTAATGGTCAGCCTGGCCCTCACCAAGGTGCACGTCCAAAGGAATATCCACATAACGCCAATTCAATTCCCTCATTTTCGATACCATCGGGGCATATTTCTCAAAGTCAGTTTGAGAAATTAGAGAGACTTTATTTTACAGACTGCTCAAATTGAGGCTCAGCGTAAATTAAATGAAGAAGACTTTCAAAGGGAAATGCTCCGCTATATAAGACAACAACAACAAGATAAAGTGAGTGAAAGATGTACTGAATCCTCAAATGATTCTTTTAATATACGAAAAGCTGCATCTATGGTTCCAAGGTTTAATGAAGGAGATTTAGATACTTATTTTGAAGTCTTTGAGAATCAAGCACGTGCTATGAGCTGGCCCCGACAACACTGGGCAACCTTATTACACACTTCGTTGTCTGGTAAAGCTCAAAGTTGTACGGCTACGTTACCTTTTGAGAAATATGTGGATTATGATGCCGTTAAGAAGGCTATCCTAGAGGCTTATGATCTCCCAGTAAGTTATCAAAAAAAACCTTTAGAGCATTAAAACGCCAGCCAACTCAGTCGTATGTAGATTTTGCACGTGAAAAGAAAATCGCTTTTGAGAGATGGTGTAGAGCTTCTAACTGTAAGTCTATGGAAAGTCTTTCCCAATTGATCCTGCATGAGGATTTCTATAATAATTTACCAGAAGACTTGCATAGGTATTTGATTAGTTGCCCCATAGTAAATATACTAGAAACAGCCTCGCTCGCCGATAATTATGAAATATCCCAACAAAAAGTAAGGAAACAGTGACTAAATATGTCCCTAAGAAAGGACGATCCAATCTTAGAGATGCGTCGCATACAGAATCCTTACCCGACCTCCTATGATGCCTCCACGCCCATTAATAATAAATTTAGATCTAACTCTAGGAAAAGTTCAAAACCACTAAGGCATAACAGTGAGTTGAACTGCACTTATTGTAATAAGAAAGGGCATTTAAGGAAACACTGTTATTGGCTAGAGAGGGATACCAGGAACGAGCGACTTCGTTTCCCAACTCAGGTAATATCTTCATCGACAACTCAAAAGAAACTGAACCCTAGTACCGAACAAGGTTCACAAGAACGAATCAGTAGTCATTCTAGATGACTCAATGCTAGAGCTGTTTCAGAAAAAGATATTCACTCAGCTATGAGTCCCTACTTTGCTAAAGTGAAAGTTGGAATAGACGAGACTCAATTAGTTGAAATTAATTCCTTCCGTGATACTGGAAGTTATTTAACATTGTTGAAGCAGGACATACTTCCCGTAAGTGATATGACTCGCACAAAGCTAGATGTCTTATTAGAAGCCTATGGAGGCGCCATTATAAGAGTGCCTCTTCACAGGATATACATCCAAACACCAACCTATACTGGCTTTGTGTCGGTAGGTATATCCAGTGAAACTTTTCCTATTCAGGGCGTTGACTTACTCATAGGCAATGATCTAGACTATGCAGGTATAAGCCGAGAGCCTCTAGTTATTGATAATTCTACTGACATCAACTATGCCATAGAAGCTCGAAAAGAGGCTCCTACCTTATTTCCTCTCAATGTTATAACTAGAGCAATGTCTAGAGCGCCTCAAAATCCTTTATCAACTGAAGTCCTAAGTGAAGGCGAAGATTTAGGTCTCGATTTATTGTTCAGTCGATCCTTACAACCCGGATCTTCAAATCTGAAATATTCTATGGTCCGCCCTTTTCAAGATTTCGATATTAAAATGCTATCGAAAGAAGATTTAATAAGGGATCAGTTCCTTGATCCCTCCCTAGAGAAATTACGAGAGATAGTTATTACAGAAGACGATGCCCAAGACTTGGACAATTGTTACTATCTTGCCAATGGTATATTAATGAGAAAGGAAAAGTCTCTTTTGTCTTCCGACGATCATCTGGCTACCAGCAAACATCTAGTAGTGCTACCTAGCACCTTTAGAGAATTGGCTATTAGTTTCGCCCACCATAGTCCCATGGGAGGACATTTGGGAGTAAAGAAAACGCTGGGCAAAATAGCCAAGCATTTTAATTGGCCCAGAATGAAGGAGACTGTGGAAAGCTATCTAAAAGGTTGTCAAGTCTGCCAAGTGGCCGGGAAACCTTCGCACACACCTCCACCAGCTCCCCTCATTCCGATTCCCGTCAGTGGTGAGCCCTTCTCACGCCTGATAATAGATTGTGTTGGTCCGTTACCCAGAACTAAACAAGGGAATCAATATCTGTTTACCATTATGGATGTCGTTACTCGATATCCAGAGGCCATCCCTCTGAGAAAAATTAATTCTCGCATCATTGTTCGAGCTTTGCAAAAATTTTTCTCACAGGTGGGGATTCCCCGAATAATTCAATCAGATCAAGGTTCAAATTTTACCTCTAAGATGTTTCGCGATGCCTTATCACGCCTCGGAATTAAGTCCGTATTTTCTGTTGCTTATCACCCTCAGTCACAAGGAGCCCTCGAACGATTTCATCAAACATTAAAATCAATGATGAGAGCATACTGCGAGCAGTTTTCCAGAGATTGGGACGAAGGAATACCATTCCTCTTGTTCGCCTTAAGGGAAAGCGAACAAGAAAGCACTGGGTTCAGTCCATTTGAATTAATTTACGGACACCAAGTATGCGGCCCCCTCGCCGTACTAAAAGATTCATGGACCGGAAAATCAGAACCCTCGCTTAAAACAACTCCAACTCTAATGCAAAAGCGTTTGTCACAACTTAGGGAATTAGCCTCAAAAAACTTAGCTAAGGCCCAATCCAAGATGAAGCATTGTTATGACAAACACACACGCTCTCGTTTCTTCAAACCAGGTGACAGTGTGATGGCACAGAAATTCTTACCTGGACACGCTCTGCAACCTAGATACGAAGGTCCTTTGGAAGTGATTGAGCGGCTCAATGAGGTAAATTATGTACTACAAACTCCAGGAAAGAGAAAAGCAAAACGTACTTATCACATAAACCAACTTAAGGCTTACCACCCTAGTATCGTACCAGTTTCGACAGTTCTTCCTTTAGCTGAAACTGAACATGTAAGTCTGCCCAGCATCTCTAAAGCGATAGAAGTACGTTTAAAAAATTCAGAGACATTGCAATCTCTTGATACCTTTCTTATGGACCTTGATTTGAAGAAAGCCAAAGATATCAAAGACTTGATATTATGTTATGAGGTTTTATTCGATGACGTCCCTAGGTGTTGTACATTGGGAATTCACGACATAGATGTACAAGGAGCAAAGCCTTGCAGTCACCTTATAGGGCAAGTCCACTCAAACAGGAAACATTAAACAAAGAAGTAGAATTTTTGTTGTCCCATGGACTCATAGACCGGAGTAAAAGTCCGTGGGCCTCGCCCTGTATATTAGTTCCCAAGCCTGATGGAACTTCTAGAATGTGCACTGATTATCGTAAGGTTAATGCTCTCATGGTACCAGATGGTTTCCCACTACCCCGTATTGATGATCTAATAGACAGAGTATCAGGAGCCGCCTATGTCACCCACCTGGATTTATTAAGGGGCTATTACCAAGTGCTGCTTACCCAGCGAGCCCAAGAAATATCCGCATTTACTATACAAGGCGGATTATTCAATTATCGTGTTATGCCCTTCGGGTTGTGTAACGCGGCCTCTACCTTTCAGCGCCTGATGAACCTGCTGACCAATGATTTAGGAGTGGATACATATCTAGATGATCTTGTTATATATAGCAATGAGTGGGAGCAACATTTAATTCGCCTGGAAACCTTATTTAAGAAGTTAGAAAAGTACAACTTCGCCATAAATTTAGCCAAGAGTCAGTTTGGACAAGCCAAGATTAAATACCTCGGTTTTTGTATAGGTCAAGGTGAGGTACGTCCTGTTGATGTAAAAGTTAGGGCCATTGCTGAGTTTCCTATCCCTCAAGATAGAAAGTCTATACAGAGGTTCCTTGGAATGACTGGTTATTATCGACGTTTCTGTCCTAATTTTTCTCAGGTTGCATCTCCTCTTACTGAGTTAACCAGTAGTAAGATGAAGTTTTGCTGGACGAAAGATTGTGAGATAGCTTTTAATCGATTGAAGCGGTTGCTTTCTTCGTCACCCGTATTGAAAAGTCCTGACTTTAATCAACCCTTCTATTTACACATCGATGTCAGCGGTTATGCTGTGGGGGCGGTGTTACTTCAGAAATCCCTCTCTACTGATATTTTGCATCCTATATCTTATTTTTCTTCAAAGTTGAAACGTCACCAAAAGAATTACGCCACTGTAGAGAAAGAAGCTCTTGCCCTAGTAATATCTTTGGAACATTTTGACATTTATCTGGGAACCTCCCCCCATAAAATTATGGTATTTTCTGATCACAACCCTTTAATTTATATTAATTCTATGAAATCAAAGAACACCCGAATCCTCAGGTGGGCTCTGAGGATCCAACCTTATCTGATTAGTATTCAACACTTAAGTGGGTCCCTTAACATAATTGCTGATGCCCTTTCTCGCCCCTGAAAAAAAAATGTATACTTTAAAATGTAAAGTAAAGTAACGAGTACTCTCAGAGCCTAATTTATATATATATTACATATTTTTGTTAATTTTCTTTTATATTGACAGTATGACTATGAAAGCCGTTTCGTTGATGGGACGAAGTAGTAAGTACACATGGATGACCCTGACAGTCATGTCCGAGACTCCTATTCTCGAATTGTGATGGAAGCCACTCCAGATAGTTCTTCTGGCCATTGTTCCAAAAGCTCATCCTCTGGCAAATAACCATGCTGTTAGAGTTCTTGCATCTCCATTCTTCTGTCGTACTACTTGCCTTATTTACCAAGAGGACGCTTACTATAAAGGAGATATTACCAAGGACGCTTGCAAACTCCCTACTGCGACCTATTGTCGTACGGGGGGAGGTGTTATATCTTCGAAATTGGTCATCCTGTGTTATTTAAATATTGTAAGAGCATGTGTTCATCACTTAATATTATAGCGCGAAAGTCCCCGTTTATAGCTAAAATAGAGACTTTCGGCGTTATATTATTATCTGTTAATATATGAAAAATACCATGGTATTATCGCTATTATCGTTATTATTATTGTTATTATCGCTATTATTGTTATCACTATTATTGTTATTATCACTATTATTGTTATTATCACTATTATTGTTATTATCACTATTTTGTAATTATCACTATTATTTTAGTATTATTGTAGCTGTATAGTCCTTGTGGCTTAGCGCTTCTTTTTTGATTATAATAATAATTAGTATTATTGTTAGGAACTATCCGGTGAATTGTTCAATTGTTTATGTCCGGCTGGCTGATGTTTGGGTCAGCTGATCCAACCTGACGACACGTCAACAGACTGGCAAGTAGTCAGTCTGCTCCCTGCTCTAGCCCTGACAACTGATCGTATATTGGCTCTTATGGTGTACAGTTGAATGGTTTTGAGAATTGGACTCTAGAGCTGACTCACTTTGTTCCTCATTACTTTGAAAGACTCGTTAGAGATTTATATTCTTGGTCAGTTCAGTAATCCATAGAGATACTATAAGGCCAGATTCAAAGGTCTTGTTAAATCTTGTACCTTTTGTATTTTGAGTTTACAGCCTTGTTAAGAAAGAGACGTAAATATTAATGAGGACTTAGATACAGGAAGAATAATTAAACTTCCTTATTAATATGACATTTCCAAGATTTGGAACTAAATGTATATGGTAATTTTATTGTACAAAGTATTAAGTTAAATTAACTACAAAGAGAAGATAAAGTATTGTATTTAAATACTTTAATAAATTTGAATATTATTCTATAGAGTTTCCCAGTTGAAATTATTTCCCCTAGACTCTAAAAGACCTTTAAAGAACTCGGATCCAAAAATCTTGTTGCATAAGAAATAAATGGTAACAGGCCACATTCTGAAGTTCTTTAAAAAATTTCTTATTCGCAACAATATATATATACATATATAATATTATTACATAATATGCTACAAAAGGTTTAAGAGATACATTGTTGATATAAAGATGGCATATACAGTACATGAGATGTGAGAGATACATGTCTAGTACATATTGTTACATGTTTGTCACTGATTATAATGCAAAAATCTCATCCAGCTCTTCAGAACTGGGGCGTGTGCCCGAAATACAGCAGGTATTACCCCTCTGAACAGCAGCGCTGAGTCGCAGGGACATAAAACTAACTGCCCTGGGATCCCTAGTGACCCTGATGAGTCTTTTGCCTAGCTCCTTAAAGAACTTAGATGCACTCTTTCCCCATGAGCCAAGGGTCTCTGAGCCTATGGAGCAAACATATAATGATGGGCAAGTTCTCCATATTTTCTAGACTTTTGGGACTCCCTGAAGCTGCCGGCTGCCCCTCCTTCCTCCCTGGTGTATTGGAAATAGGTATCAGCCAAGGTAGATGCACAAGTGTAGTCCTATACCACCTGCTTACCGTCTGTCCAGGCTTGAAGTGTGATACCATCTGGACGCTTCTGGCTGCCATTAGATCTGCATAATTGGGGTGGCTCCCTTACTGCTGGGTATCCGGCTGTTGTGAGGCTCCTCTATACATCCTTGGTTAGGCCTCATTTAGATTATGCTGCACAGTTTTGGTCACCGTATTACAGAATGGATATAAATTCTCTGGAAAATGTACAAAGGAGGATGACAAAGATGATCCCATGTATCAGAAACCTTCCCTATGAGGATAGACTAAGGGCCCTGAAACTGCACTCTCTAGAAAGACGTAGAATTAGGGGGGATATGATTGAGGTTTATAAGTGGAAGACAGGAATAAATAAAGGGGATGTAAATAGTGTGCTGATAATATCTAGCCTAGACAGGACTCGCAGCAATGGTTTTAAGTTGGAAAAATTCAGATTCAGGAGGGATATAGGAAAGTACTGGTTTGGTAATAGAGTTGTGGATGAGTGGAACAAACTCCCAAGTACCGTTATAGAGGCCAGAACGTTGTGTAGCTTTAAAAATAGGTTGGATAAATACATGAGTAGATGTGGGTGGGTGTGAGTTAGACCTGATAGCTTGTGCTAACGGGTCGGTTGCCGTGTTCCTCCCTTGAGTCAATGTGACCTGACCTGACTAGGTTGGGTGCATTGGCTTAAGCCGGTAGGGACTTGGACCTGCCTCGCATGGGCCAGTAGGCCTTCTGCAGTGTTCCTTCGTTCTTATGTTCTTATGTCTTGTAATCTTTCCCTCGGATTTACGGCACACAAGACCATGGTACCCGAATCGGTCTTCCATTTCACTGCCACAAATACACCTGTGTTCGGCGAGAATAGGGGCGGCAAGTCGAAGGGCAACACCAGTGGGGATGGTCTGTGGGTCGAGGCGTGTCCCAAGGCTAGAGATGGGAACAGCCAACAGAAAGTCCCCTGCATGAGGAGCTCTCACTGCCAGGAGGTGGGCTCAACATATCCCTCCAAACTGCTAATATCTCGAACCCCTCCTTTAGAGTACAGGCATTGTACTTCCCATTTCCAGGACTCAAGTCTGGCTATATAAAAATAACCGGTTTCCCTGAATTCCTTCATTAAATATTACCCTGCTCACACTCCAACAGATCGTCTGGTCCCAAATACCATTCATTTCCATTCACTCCTATCGAACATGCTCATGCACGCCTGCTGGAAGCCCAAGCCCCTCGCCCACAAAACCTCCCTTACCCTTTCCTTCCAACCTTCTCGAGGACGACCCCTACCCCGCCTTCCTTCCCCTACAGATTTTTACGCTCTCCATGTCATTCTACTTTGATCCATTCTCTCTAAATGACCAAACCACCTCAACAACCCCTCTTCTGCCCTCTGTATAATGCTTTTATTAACTCCACACCTTCTAATTTCCACACTCCGAATTTTCTGCATAATATTTACACCACACATTGCCCTTAGACAGGACATCTCCACTGCCTCCAACCGCCTCCTCGCTGTTGCATTCACAACCCAAGCTTTACACCCATATAAGAGTGTTGGTACCACTATACTTTCACATATTCCCTTCTTTGCCTCCATAGATAACGTTTTTTGTCTCCACATATACCTCAACGCACCACTCGCCTTTTTTTCCTCATCAATTCTATGATTAACCTCATCCTTCATAAATCCATCCGCCGACACGTCAACTCCCAAGTACCTGGAAACATTCACTTCTTCCATACTCCTCCTCCCCAATTTGATATCCAATTTTTCTTTATCTAAATCATTTGATACCCTCATGACATTACTCTTTTCTATGTTCACTTTCAACTTTCTACCTTTACACACACTCCCAAACTCGTCCACTCAGCTTTGCAATTTTTCTTTAGAATCTCCTATAAACACAGTATCATCAGCAAAAAGCAACTGTGCCAATTCCCATTTTGTATTTGATTCCCCATAATTTAATCCCACCCCTCTCCCGAACACCTTAGCATTTACTTATTTTACAACCTCGTCTACAAATATATTAAACAGCCATGGTGACATTACACATCCCTGTCTAAGACCTACCTTTACTGAGAAGTAGTCTCCCTCTCTTTTACACACCCTAACCTGAGCCTCACTATCCTCATAAAAACTCTTTACGGCATTTAGTAACTTACCACCTATTCCTTATATATATATATATATATATATATATATATATATATATATATATATATATATATATATATATATGCTATAAGATCACAGTAAACAGGTGATATCAGAATGTGCAAAACAACCACTCTGAAAGAATAGTGAAATTCCAAGCGCTTTCGTGACTTCTCACATTATCAAGGAACTATAAAAGACGAAACATCAAAGGAATGCATAGAAAGGGTCCAGACTACACCTCACCATCACGTCTCCACAACAAAGCTACACCTCACACGCATGACAACACCCGACTTTGTGAAACCCACGTAATACTCTACCCAAGAATTAAGATTTATTACATGTCTAATATATTAATATATTCTTCCAAAATTTTATGAATTATAAATGAATGACTATGTGTGTGTGTATGTGTTTGTGTGTGTATGTATTTATGTATGTTTGAATGTATGTATATGTCGTGTGGTATCAGTCGAACTAGAGAGTTTGGATTAAAAAAAAATCAAGGGCTATTTCTGCCGAATAAGCAGAGTAAAAAAATTATGCAATAAATTTGCAAAAAAATCAATTTGAACACAAATAAAATGATACTATTAATTTTAGGTAATATTAAATAAAATTTTAGGTAAAAAAAATTACTTTCGGGTAAGTTTTTTAGGTGAGGGTTCTAAGCTAGATTTGGTCCACAATTTTTTTTTCACTTCATTAAGAATGAAAGAATATATCAGTCAATCTGAAAAAAATAATTTGGAAGAGTCCAGTTTTGAAAGGAGTTCGGCCTCGAGCATGGTTTCCACCTATTTCTTTCCCCTGCATGTTCTGGCCTCTCGAGCAATACTATACTCAGTGAATTTCGCAGCCAGTAGGAGTCAAAACCTTGTTCGGACGCTCTCTATGGTTTTATGAACCTTTTATTTAACAATTCCTGTCAGATACAGCAACATCTTGTCATCATGATACAGGAAATTCTACGCTTGCCTAACCTAAATGCGTGACCTACTTCCACTTGTAGATTTTGCCATGGTTACACCGCCTGTGACTGCTTCGCCTCACCTGCCTGCAAGATGGATGGACTGATCCCATCGACTCCAGGCTGAGGGTTTGATTACCCCAAACTCTTTGTGATCTACCATTCTTCTCTGTATTGGACTGAGGAAGCTACTGGCTGGTGAAACGTTTCCACGATAAAGATGCCCAAATCTTTCTTCTCAGTGAGAAAATGGAAATTCCAAGATTTCATATAAATCGTCAAGATACTAAACAAACTTTACATACTGAAGTAAGATCGTGTTGAAGTGAAAACTGAGACTTGAACACAAAATAGTGTTATGTTATTTCTTGGTAAGCTGTTTACTGTGAATGTCAGCGTTTACTCCGAGCAATGACCACAGGTACACCTGACGGAAGTTCAAGAGCTACACAGAATGTCTGGTTGGTCACTTTTCCCTGCAGCACTGTACATAGAAGTAGAATTTATGAAGCAAGAGTAGTTCCAGTAATACTAATAATACCTAAAGTATGATGAATATTTGTCAATGCTCAATAATAAATGACATGGAGACAGAAATTCAGGAGATTAATTGAGAGGGGTTTCTTGCAGTTCTTAATGAAAACAGAGTTCCACGAGTCTGGGCCCGGGGCTGAGTGCATGGGCATGTTGTCAATGGCTTTCTCGAAATCTATCGGAGTTAGGATAATGTCGGAAATCTGGCATACATTTATGGAGTTTTGAGGCTCATTCATAAAGAAATCATTTGGGTCGTCGATCCTCAGACGGATTAGTGGTTCACTAAACACAGAGTCATACTGGGATTTCAATATTTCACTAATTTCCTTGTTGTCATCTGTGTAAGTCCCATCCTGTCTGAGTAAGGGCCCGATACTAGATGTGGTATTTGCCTTGTTTTTGGCATATGAAAAGAAATATTTTGAATTTCTTTCAATTTCACTAATAGCTTTAAGCTCCTCCTGTCTCTCCTGGTTCCTGTAAGAGTCATTTAACTTAAGTTCGATAGTTTCCACTTCCCTGGTCAACGCCTCCTTTCGTGTATCAGATATTCTAGCACACCTGAGGAGCTCAGTGACTCTTCATCGTCTTCTGTAGAGGGAGCGTCTTTCTCTCTCCAGTTTACTCCTGCTCTTCTTTCTTAGGGGAATATGCCTAGAACATGCTTCAGCTGCCAGGAAGTTGATCCTTTCAAGGCATTGGTTTGGATCCAAGTCATTTAAGATATCTTCCTAACATGTTTCGTTTAGGACATGGTTTACCTGGTCCCAGTTGATGTTCTTGTTGTTGAAGTTGTTTTTGTGAAGACACCTTCACAGGTACATGCATTCTGCTGATCAGGACCCCTATGCATGTACGTCTGGACTTCGATTAGGTTGTGATCGGAATTAGTTATTTTTGATATTCTTATGTCTCTTATCAGGTCCTCATTATTTGTGAAGATAAGGTCAAGTGTGTTTTCTAGTCTTGTTGGCTCCACTATCTGCTGGCTTAAGGTGTGTTTTTTGCAGAGACTTAGTAGCTCATGTGTGTGTGACCTTTCATCTGCACTACCTCCGGGGATTCTTTCAGCTATAACATTATTTGCTGCATTCTTTCATTTTGTGTGCCTTAGGTTGAAATCACTAAGCAGTAAGATGTTTCGGGATGGAGCTGGAAGGTTTTCCAGACAGTAATCAATTTTCAGTAGCTGTTCCTTGAACTGTTGTGAGGTTGCATCTGGTGGCTTATATACAACCACGATGACTAGGTTTTGGTTCTCGATCTTTATTGATAGATTTCAACTACCTCATTTGTGGTGTTCAGCAACTCCGTGCAGATGAGGGATTCTTTGACATACAGGCCAACCCCCCCTTGTTGCCTGTTCATTCTGTCGCATCTAAAAAGGTTGTAACCACTTATCCATATTTCACTGTCAAAGTGCTCTTTTGTGTGAGTCTCTGTGAAGGCTGCAAACATTGTATTAGACTCCTCTAGAAGTCCACTGATAAAAGGTATTTTGTTGTTGGTGGATGGTTTAAGGCCCTGTATATTAGCAAATATGAATGAGGTTGTATTCTGTGTTTGTTGGGGGGATTTTGTTATTGGCATCAGTAGTTGTAAATCTGGAGGGCCATGGGTGGCCACTGGCTGCACCTCCAGTCCAACAAGGCTCCAAGGTGGTGGACTATTTTTGTTATTTCCTTCCATTTTCTTTTTCCATTTCCTGCCACTAAAAAATTACCTGGAGTTGGGTTGTTGTAGCTACTATTGTTTGTCTTATGGCGTCTGTGCCTCCTGGTCCCTTTTAGATGGCATGCAGGGCAGTCGATGTTGTAACACTGCTTCTGGAGGACCGAGGAATGACACATTTTTGGATGAAAGAAAGTACAGGAAGAAGAAAGACACACTCCTTTAGACAGGAGGTCGCTACATTTTTTGGGATGCTCAAAGTTGCATATCCCATTTTTTTCCTAATATTCCATGCTTACAGATGCCCCAAGCATAATATTTGCACAAATTCACCTTTGGTTGAGAATTGTTGGGAGGTGTGTTGTCAATTTCTGCAGGTTCTGGGACTGCACTATAATCCTCAGTATCCAAGCCAGGGCCACCCCGTCCTGGATTCCATCTACTTTCCTCAGTAGAGGAAGAAGGAGTAGACTCCTCTCCAACATCTGTACTGTGGGCCACAGTCTTGTGCAATGATGGTTGTATATTTACGGTTTTAGTGGTGGTTGTGGTAGGGTCCCTAGTAGAGCCTGGGCTGGCAGTAAGGCTGGGGGCTGGGTCTGAGTCAGCACTGGGGCTGGGGGCTGAGCCTGGGCCAGCACCAGCACTGTGGGTATTAGCTATTGTTACACAAGAGTTTACTGGGAAGACATAATTCCCAGTTATAGAATCAGGTAGTCAGTATATGACATGAAGTAACTGATACTTGCTAACATAACCCTTAGCAATGTCTTCACAGAGACATTAAATCCATATTATCCATACAGGAAGTTTTATCGATAATCCTGTGCAAAAGATATATATATATATATATATATATATATATATATATATATATATATATATATATATATATATATATATATATATATATATATATATATATATATATATATATATATATATATATATATATATATATATATATATATATATATATATATATATATATATATATATATATATATATATATATATATATATATATATATATATATATATATATATAAGTAGTGCCGAATAGGCAGAACTTGCTATCTTGGCTTAAATAGGAACGTTCATCTTGCCATATAAGACAAGTGAAAATTTGTGTATGCAATAATTTCGCCCAAATCATTCTGAACCTAACGAAAAAAATATATTTCACTGTGTTTGTTTAGTATTAAATTATTGTAAACAAATATAAAATATATTTAGTTGGGTTAGGCTAAAATAAATTACTCTTGTTATAATAAGGTTAGGTAAGTTTTCTAAGATTCTTTGGTGCAAATTAATAAATTTTTACATTAACACTAATGAAAAAATATATCGTTCAACGTATAAGAGAAAATTTTAGAAAGGGCTTAATTTTAAATGAGTTCTTGCTAATTGACCAGTTTTACATATTCGGCACGACATATATATATATATATATATATATATATATATATATATATATATATATATATATATATATATATATATATATATATATATATATATATATATATATATATATATATATATATATATATATATATATATATATATATATATATATATATATATATATATATATATATATATATATATATATATATATATATATATATATATATATATGTGTGTGTGTGTGTGTGTATATGTATATATACGCTTGCCGGCGTGGAGGGAGGGAGCCAGTGTGTGGTGCCCCATGCATTCTGTGTGTAAACCAAGAACCAACATGGTTTACACGTGTCAGTTTCGGCAGACATCATCGTGAGTATCCACCGGAGATCACAGAGTTGTGACAATCCTCTGCATCAGACCGTTGCTTCTGTATCAGTGAAAGTGCAGTGTGCATGTTGGGGTTTGGGAAGTAGCGGTGGTGAGAGGATCCTGCCAGTGGAGGTGTGGAGGAGGTTTTGTTTACATCTGTGTCCAGCCGGGGTCGTGGGTTGGGGGAGGAAGTGGCCGCCCACGACACGGTCATTGGATGGTAAACAGAAGAACACCTTGGTTAACAATATGGGCATGGTGATCAATATAACAATTAGCAAAAGTTAGTCAGTGATGTGCATCTTGAGCGAACACACAGGGCCACTCCCACCCTCCCCCATCCCTGATCCCCTCCCCTCATCCCAGCCTAGGACCACTGACTTCCTGACCAAGGGTGTTGCCGTTTAGTGCCCCACCAATTACAAGTTCCGCAGCTCAACTCCCCAACCCTCATCTCCCCACAGCTGGCGCCCTCCCACCCCCTCGATATCAGCAATGTCACAAGTAGTGGCGGGTTCCCAGGAATCTTCACGACAGAGCCAAAGCTATCTTCCACGAGGCATCTGCCGGGTGTGCTACAGGGAATGTGCACTCAATCCCTCAACTGGCAACATCTGTGCACACAATGGATGTCTAGGCTACAGGAGAGCTCCAAATGAGAACAACCAACAGCCTCCCCCTCAGCAGACAGGGCTGACAGCTACCGTGACTTCACCTCTACAGAGGACCTCAAATCTGCAATCAAATTAACATCCACCAGGACTCTGACACACATCCCCAAAGCAGCTCGCCCTCAAGTTGCTAGCAAATTCACTGACCTTCCGAAGATAGTCAACGATGCTCCTTCAAACAACAGATCCTGGCTCAACTTGCTGCTTTTTGGCAATGCCTGTTTGGTAGTCCCACCAAGGAGGGACAAGTCACTAGTAACACATGTTATTAGGGTAATAAATGCATTCCCAAGGGATGACAACCTCGTCCACCTCCCCCCTAGGGCATCAAACACCCGCCGGGCAAATGCCAACAACAGGACACCCGACGCCTCAAAAATCAGAGCTCAAATTAGCAAAAAAAATAGAAGAGGGTAATACTATTGGAACTCTGAGGCTTATAACCAGTGAGGATACCATCGCTCCCAAGGACGTCAGCACGGCGCAAGCTCTGAAGGACAAACATCCACTCAGGGCCCCCAGTACCAACATTGACCTCCCTGACATTGCAGCAGGCGAAGAACATCTAACCTTACAGGATGCTGATGTGTATAAAGCTGCTATGTCATTTCCACAGGGCTCAGCAGGAGGTTTCACCGGTTCAAGGCCTCATCACTTAAAACAAATACTCAGTCCAGCTCTTGGTGAGGTTTCAGAGAGGCTGCTGTCTGAACTCACCAAATTTTCCAACCTGTGCCTGGCTGGCAGTGTCAGAGAGGCCATCAGACCCCTTTGGTGTCTCATTGTGTGCCCTCCGGAAAAAGGATGGTGGAATCAGGCCCATTGCAGTGGGTAACACCCTTCGGCGCCTAGTCGCCAAGGCTGCAGTAAGAAGGGTGAGTCAAGAGGCTGCTGCAATGCTGAAACCAACTCAGCTCGGTTTGGGCATTCAATAGGGCTGTGAAGCAGCTGCCCACACAGCACGAGTATATATCAAAAATATGTCCAATGAAAAAGCCTTGGTCAAATTGGACTTTGCCAATGCTTTCAACTCAATCAGAAGGGATGCTGCTCTCCAAGCAGTTTATAGAAACTTTCCTTCCCTTTATCCCTTCATAGAATCGTGTTATAATGTGACTTCCAAACTATTGTTTGGGGACCATGAAATTGACACATGTGAGGGCATGCAACAGGGGGACCCTCTCGCCCCCTTTCTATTGTTTGGTCATCAAGGAAGTCACAGAAGCACTCTCCAGCGAGCTCAATATCTGGTTCCTGGATGATGGTACCCTAGCTGGCACAACAGAATCTCTCCTAAAGGACATCAGCAAAATTAAAGACATGGGAGAAAGCCTGGGCCTTTCTTTAAAATCCACCAAATGTGAAATAGTTTCCACAAATCAACAGATGATCCAGAATATTAGCGCCGTTTTCCCAGGAGCACGAGCCATTGATCCAGCCAATAGCACTCTCCTTGGTGCTCCCCTTGGGTCCAATGCCATCGATCTGATCCTAGGAAAAAAAGTCTCAGACCTCCGGACGATGGAAAGCAAGATGAAAGACATTGACACACATAATGCCTTTTACCTACTCACCAAGTGCCTGTCAATCACAAAGCTTACCTACTTTCTGAGATCCTCGCCAGCCTTCAGCAGCCCAAAACTCAAGGAATATGACTCTCTCCTTAAGACCATGCTAGAGAGTGTATTAAATCTTTCCCTTGAAGATGGACAGTGGTTGCAAGCCTCACTTTCTGTCAGGCTTGGGGGGCTAGGAGTACGCAGATCCTCCCAGATTGCTCTACCAGCTTTCCTATCCTCTTCCATAGCATCAAACGAGTTGATAAGACAAATACTTCCTGATATCCTCAGTGACTCAGCAGGAATACAGGACCCTAGCAACACCAGGACAAGCGAAAATTTGTGTATGCAGTAATTTCGCCAAAATCATTTTGAACCTAACGAAAAAATATATTTCACTGTGTTTGTTTAGTATTAAATTATTGTAAATGTATCTAAAATATATTTAGTTGGGTTAGGCTAAAATAAATTGTTCTTGTTATAATAAGGTTAGGTAAATTTTTTAAGATTCTTTTGGTTCAAAATTATAATTTTTAACATTATCATTAATGAAAAAATATATATCTTTGAACGTACAAGAGAAAATTTTAGAAAGGACTTAATTTTAAAGGAGTTCTTGCTAATTGACCACCCAGGGAAGTACTACCGTCCTGCCAGGTGACTGTGAAACAGAAACTTGTAACTGTTTTACATGATGGTAGGATTGCTGGTGTCTTTTTCTGTCTCATAAACACGCTAGATAACAGGGATATCTCGCTACTTCTACTTACATTTTGGCCACACTGCACAGACACGCACATGCATATATATATACATACATCTAGGTTTTTCTCCTTTTTCTAAATAGCTCTTGTTCTTCTTTATTTCTTCTATTGTCCATGGGGAAGTGGAAAAGAATCTTTCCTCTGTAAGTCATGCATGTCATATGAGGCGACTAAAATGCCGGGAGCGATGGGCTAGTAACCCCTTCTCCTGTAGACATTTACTAAAAAAGAGAAGAAGAAAAACTTTATAAAACTGGGATGCTTGAATGTGCGTGGATGTATTGCGGATGACGAGAAACAGATGATTGCTGATGTTATGAATGAAACGAAGTTGGATGTCCTGGCCCTAAGCGAAGCAAAGCTGAAGGGGGTAGGGGAGTTTCGGTGGGGGGATATAAATGGGATTAAATCTGGAGTATCTGAGAGAGTTAGAGCTAAGGAAGGGGTAGCAATAATGTTGAAGGGTCAGTTATGGAAGGAGAAAAGAGAATATGAATGTGTAAATTCAAGGATTATGTGGATTAAAGTAAAGGTTGGATGCGAAAAATGGGGTAATAATAAACGTGTATGCACCTGGAGAAGAGAGGAATATAGAGGAGAGAGAGAGATTTTGGGAGATGTTAAGTGAATGTATATGAACTTTTGAACCAAGTGAGAGAGTAATTGTGGTAGGGGACCTGAATGCTAAAGTATGAGAAAATTTTAGAGAGGGTGTGGCAGGTAAGTTTGGGGTGCCAGGTGTAAATGATAATGGGAGCCCTTTGATTGAACTTTGTATAGAAAGAGGTTTAGAGAGAGGTGAAGGTTTATAAACTAAAAGAGGAGGCAGTTAGAGTAAGATATAAACAGCTATTGGAGGATAGATGGGCTAATGAGAACATAGGCAATGGGGTCGAAGAGGTATGGGGTAGGTTTAAATATGTAGTGTTAGAGTGTTCAGCAGAAGTTTGTGGTTACAGGAAAGTGGGTGCAGGAGGGAAGAGGAGCGACTGAGAAGTTTTTACCAAGTAGAAGTGATGCAAGGAGGGAAGAGTATATGGAGAAAAAGAGAGAGGTTAAGAGAGTGTTGAAGCAATGTAAAAAGAGAGCAAATGAGAGAGTGGGTGAGATGTTATCAACAAATTTTGTTGAAAATAAGAAAAAGTTTTGGAGTGAGATTAACAAGTTAAGGAAGCCTAGGGAACAAATGGATTTGTCAGTTAAAAATAGGAGAGGAGAGTTATTAAATGGAGAGTTAGAGGTATTGAGAAGATAGAGGGAATTTTTGAGGAATTGTTAAATGTTGATGAAGATAGGGAAGCTGTGGTTTCATGTATAGGGCAAGGAGGAATAACATCTTGTAGGAGTGAGGAAGAGCCAGTTGTGAGTGTGGGGGAAGATCGTGAGGCAGTAGAAAAAATGAAAGGGGTAAGGCAGCCGGGATTGATGGGATAAAGATAGAAATGTTAAAAGCAGGTGGGGATATAGTTTTGGAGTAGTTGGTGCTATTATTTAATAAATGTATGGAAGAGGGTAAAGTACTTAGGGATTGGCAGAGAGCATGCATAGTTCCTTTGTATAAAGGCAAAGGGGACAAAGGAGAGTGCAAAATTTATAGGGGGATAAGTCTGTTGAGTATACCTGGTAAAGTGTATGGTAGAGTTATTATTGAAAGAATTAAGAGTAAGACGGAGAATAGGATAGCAGATGAACAAGGAAGCTTTAGGAAAGGTGGGGGGTGTGTGGACCAGGTGTTTACAGTGAAACATATAAGTGAACAGTATTTAGATAAGGCTAAAGAGGTTTTTGTGGCATTTATGGATTTGGAAAAGGCGTATGACAGGGTGGATAGGGGGGCAATGTGGCAGATGTTGCAGGTGTATGGTATAGGAGGTAGGTTACTGAAAGCAGTGAAGAGTTTTTACGAGGATAGTGAGGCTCAAGTTAGAGTATGTAGAAAAGAGTGAGATTATTTCCCAGTAAAAGTAGGCCTTAGACAAGGATGTGTGATGTCACCGTGATTGTTTAATATATTTATAGATGGGGTTGTAAGAGAAGTAAATGCGAGGGTCTTGGCAAGAGGCGTGGAGTTAAAAGAAAAAGAATCACACATAAAGTGAGAGTTGTCACAGTTGCTCTTTGCTGATGACACTGTGCTCTTGGGAGATTCTGAAGAGAAGTTGCAGAGGTTGGTGGACGAATTTGGTAGGGTATGCAAAAGAAGAAAATTAAAAGTGAATACAGGAAAGAGTAAGGTTATGAGGATAACAAAAAGATTAGGTGATGAAAGATTGGATATCAGATTGGAGGGAGAGAGTATGAAGGAGGTGAATGTATTCAGATATTTGGGAGTGGACGTGTCAGCAGATGGGTCTATGAAAGATGAGGTGAATCATAGAATTGATGAGGGGAAAAGGGTGAGCGGTGCACTTAGGAGTCTGTGGAGACAAAGAACTTTGTCCTTGGAGGCAAAGAGGGGAATGTATGAGAGTATAGTTTTACCAACGCTCTTATATGGGTGTGAAGCATGGGTGATGAATGTTGCAGCGAGGAGAAGGCTGGAGGCAGTGGAGATGACATGTCTGAGGGCAATGTGTGGTGTGAATATAATGCAGAGAATTCGTAGTTTGGAAGTTAGGAGGAGGTGCGGGATTGCCAAAACTGTTGTCCAGAGGGCTGAGGAAGGGTTGTTGAGGTGGTTCGGACATGTAGAGAGAATGGAGCGAAACAGAATGACTTCAAGAGTGTATCAGTCTGTAGTGGAAGGAAGGCGGGGTAGGGGTCGGCCTAGAAAAGGTTGGAGGGAGGGGGTAAAGGAGGTTTTGTGTGCGAGGGGCTTGGACTTGCAGCGGGCATGCGTGAGCGTGTTTGATAGGAGTGAATGGAGACAAATAGTTTTTAATACTTGACGTGCTGTTGGAGTGTGAGCAAAGTAACATTTATAAAGGAATTCAGGGAAACCGGCAGGCCGGACTTGGGTCCTGGAGGTGGGAAGTGCAGTGCCTGCACTCTGAAGGAGGGGTGTTAATGTTGCATTTTAAAAACTGTAGTGTAAAGCACCCTTCTGGAGTATGTCTTCAGGCGTTTCAGGGCTGAGAACGATCGTTCGGCTTCTGCATTTGAGACTGACAGGGTCAGTAGGATGGTAAGGAGCTTCGCGATGTTCGGAAACATACGGGCCTCGGCGTATTCCTTTGCTTTCTTGACAGATTCGAAGGCCGGAGCGGAGCATGTCCACCACTGTGTTTCCGTCTGCACGAGCAAAAGTGACTCAACGTCACTTTCGTAGAATTTAGTGGCTTTAAGAACAGCATCCACGTTTGCTTTTGAGCCCCTGAGCAGCTCCTTCAATCGGAGAGCAACGGGCACAGTGTCATCATCAAATCTGCTCTTCAACTCAGCGATCACATGGTCAACGAACGGAATATACACCGAGCGCCGAAAGTACTCCTCAGCAGATGCCGCTGGGACATTCGCGCGTTGTCTGTCGTGCACAGACTCTGGGAATAGGGACGTCATCGTGAGCTGAGCCCACTTCAACTAGAAGATCTTTGGCTTTCACGAACACAGCGTGGAAGTACTCCTCGGCATCCGCTCTAAATTTGGAGAATAGAGTCCCGATTTCACGAATCAGTGCGTACGCACATACCAGGTCACCTTCCTTTTTCTGTAGGGTTCTGCTTGGCTGAAGCGTGTGTGCCAAAACGGACTCGGCCACAACCAACCCAACGAGAAAGCGGGGGTCCCGAATCGCAGCGAGTAGGAGTCCGGCGTTGGCATCCAACTTCATCTCATCCTCCAGAAAAATAGCGATGAGAGGCAGAAACTCTCAACATGCAACACTGCTTGACGCTCGCTGAGGCTGAGCCTCGCTCTCTCAGAGCCTGCCTGCCTCTCTGGGTGTTATGCGAAATTTCTTTCAAGTTAGGACATTTCCACGATTTTTTTTGCCACATCTCACTATTCTCAGCATCAATACAGCTCCAAAATGTTTATTATAAGTATCCAACCTTAAAAAGCATTTTTGTATTGTTATGGAGCTAGAGGTATTAGTGGTCTGTAAACTTGCAAAGTTGCAAAACAAATTTAAATGCATCCCAAAGCAGTGGCGTAACTACGGGGAACCTGGGGGGTCCCCCCCCTCTCCCTCACTAGAGCTGTGGGCCCCCCCACTTGAAAAGGAGTATCTTCATAGTTTTGTGTCTAGAAAAGTAAAAAAAAAAAAAAAAAAAAAATATATATATATATATATATATATAATATATATATATATATATATATATATATATATATATATATATATATATATATATATATATATATATATATATATATATATATATATATATATATATATATATATATATATATATATATATATATATATCGGCTTTAAAATCTCAAATAATTCGGGAGGGCATGCCCCCGCCATGTAAAGGATTGGCCCCTCCTTCCCCTCGCCCCAAAATGAAAACCCAGCTACGACACTGGGCCAAAGCCCAAAGAGAGCCAAAGGGGGGGGGTCCGGGCCCCCTGGGCCCCCCTTATATCTGCGCCTGCTCCCTGCCTTGGTGGGAATCGGCCAGTGTGATATATATATACATATATATATATATATATATATATATATATATATATATATATATATATATATACATATATATATATATATATATATATATGTCGTGCCGAATATGTAAAACTGGTCAATTAACAAGAACTCATTTAAAATTAAGTCCTTTCTAAAATTTTCTCTTATACATTTAAAGATATATTTTTTTCATTAATGTTAATGTAGAAATTTTTAATTTTGCACCAAAAGAATCTTAGAAAACTTACCTAACCTTATTATAACAAGTGCAATTTATTTTGGCCTAACCCAACTAAATATATTTTAGATTTGTTTACAGTAATTTAATACTAAACAAACACAGTGAAATATATATTTTTCGTTAGGTTCAGAATGATTTTGGCGAAATTATTGCATACACAAATTTTCGCTTGTCCTATATGGCAAGATGAACGTTGCTATTTAAGCCAAGATCGCAAGTTCTGCCTATTCGGCACGACATATATATATATATATATATATATATATATATATATATATATATATATATATATATATATATATATATATATATATATATATATATATATATATATATATATATATATATATATATATATATATATATATATATATATATATATATATATATATATATATATATATATATATATATATATATATAAAGGCATCTTCCATCATGTTGTGTATGAGAACATGGCTGAAGATGAGAAGCAGTGATCCATGCTTCGTGACGAGTCTATAAGAGATTTTATAGGATAATTCGAGTTGTAGAGAGTGTCGAGGGTCGGGGGGAAGAGTCTTTCAGTATGGGTGTGGCTTGGACTTTGCAAAGACATGTAAAAGACCAGTATTCTTACATTCCTCATCCAATTCACACTACTTACGAACCTCTTTGGTACTAAAGAAAAATGTCTTAATTACTTATTGCTCATTCGTGTCTTCATCTTCCACTTGTGTTTTCAGATCCTTGTGACTCTCAGTTCAGTCTGTTCCTATCCGTCCAGTAATATTATTGTTATACTAATGGGGAAGTGCTAAATCACAGCAACTGGGAAAATGGGAGGCAATCAAGGTAGAGGCAAGGAATTATAGGTTTAACACCTTGAATCAAAAGTCCCTTACCGGCATCAAGGCACTTCCCTTGAGGGTTATCTGTACCTGGTAATCGTATATGCGCACGTGTAAGTTTGAAAGACATTTTTTTTAGAGCAGCGAGAGAGAGACAGAGAGTTAGGAAGTGCACTAGCATCCATTTAAACATTCACTGGGTGGTTTTACAATTGGTTCAGACTGACGTTGTTTCAGTGTGTTTGTACCTCAGCTACTAACCTGTAGGAAGGTTAAAGAGACATATACATCACTGGTAGAGTTTTTCTTCTTCAGTGTTTCGTGTTTATGTCGTAACATGAGAAGGCTTAATCAGAGCGACTTCAATTTTTCACAGCTGGCGTACGGTAACCAGAACAAAATTCTCGAAAACTATTGGCATGTGCAAGTGCTTTATAACCAAACTATAGAACCAACTTCAAGATTCCTGGAATGACTCGTAACTGCCAAAACCCTCTGTAGTTTAGCTTCTAATGTACATAAGATGCCAATTCGACGGCCGCAGAGAGGAAAATTCAAGTGTGTTGGTGCACATTTACTAGTTTAATGTGAATAAATAATGATAAATTTTTAGTCCTGTTTAATCTTCTTAAATATACTTGTGCCTGTATATTCTGAACAACATCAATATTTAATGACATGCATCTTACAGACAGGATGCTACCCATTAAGTTTAGTTTGTATGTGGACAAATTTGTCAATATACAAAAAATAGTTTAGAAACTTGAAATTGTTAGAATCCATTCGATAAGTAAGGAAAGCCTCTTCTGATAAGCTTTAAATTTCCAGCCTCGTGTGTTTTCTAGTAAGCAAGGATTACTTTGTTAGCAGGCTGCAGAAGTCCCACTCTGTGGAAAATCTCAAATTTTCCAGGCCATTAACCCTCCCTAATTTGGAAGGAAAGGAGAGGAGGACGAGCAGACCCATGTATGCCTACTGGGGGTGTCACATTCTTAATACACTCTTAATTTGTAAGACTTAATCTAGTAATGAAGCCTAATGTACTATACACTTCTACTTATATATATTTAAGTTAGAATAAGACATAGCTTAGTAGTTATAACACCTCTCCCAGCCTACACAGTTATGGGCAGTAGGCACACCTACAACATGATGACTAATCTAACCAGCCAGAACCCCCCAGTCACCCTCTATTCGACACACTGCCAATATTTTATTAAACAGAGATATTGATTTCCATAGAATAACTACAGAATGTCTCTTCTTATTTGCTTCATTTGATTCATTCCATTAGAAGGGCGATCACCTAAAAAAGTAGAAGCAATTTTGAAAGTTTACGAAGTTGTTCGAGAACTTAGAATCGTTTGGATCAGATCATTTACTGGAAAATAACTTCTCTGATAGGCTTCATATTAAGCTACACTAAGCGTTAGTGCTTAATAAGATGCATTTTTGTCTTTCATTAATTAATAAATAAATTAATTAATAAATTAATTATATTAAACTGGACTCTCTTAAACAACAAATTATCAAGCATTTTTACCTATCAGTATACTGTGGATTTTAAACAGAACAGAATTGCAAAAAAAAAATTTGAGAAATATTGAAAACTTTCATTTTTTACAAAGCGCTTTTCAATTTACAAATTTAGCGAATTCTTAAATATTGTATTGTAGGACTTCATCCCGGAGTTGGTACATAATTATAGTGTTGTTGTCTTCCACTTACTATTCCAGAGCTTTTCCTTATAAGTTCAGAACATTTTATCCGATAGGATTTAAATTTAAATTCAATTTTACACAAACCATCTCCAAAACTGATTTTCCTGCGATAACTTTAGAAAACCTCTTCTGATCGACTTCAGAATTTCTACACTAGTGTCTCCTACTTATAAGAAGTTTAACGTTGCTGAAGGAGTGAGGAAATGTTATGCTACTTTTTATCTCGAAATGGAATATATAGTTATATATTTTGCATTACATAACTGGATTATGCTTCCTCAGATGGGTGATTTGAAGCTCGTTAGTGGTTCTTGATCAAAAAAAAAATGGACTTGCCTTCTTCTTCCTTGGAACAAAACTGAATGGCTTCCGTTCCACAGGCGCTATATGGCCCTAATACATTTAACTTTTTTTCTATTAATAAAATTAAATAATTTTGAACGGCATCAATTTTTTATTGTTGATACATCTTATTGCAGAGAAAAATGTCATTTGCATAGGCTGTGTTGCATTCTGTGTAATTATTGGAGAATGGATCATCTAGTTGTCTTGAAACTGTGCAGGATCCCATATCAACAGACAGAACATCACCATGAAGGGTACTGTGGGAAATAATTTCCCAAAATTTATGCTATGTAAATAAACCTGATTAATACGTTACTATTGTTCTGATGAGTGCATTTTAAATAAGAGAATCGACAGGGAAGCTCTGTGCCTGCGCTGACGAGCAGGGTGAGGCGCCATTGCTTTTTGAATGTGTTACAGGCACTCTAATGTAATGTGTTTAATTTTCGTCGCTCTAGGGGTTATATTGGGCTTAAAACCTCTCAAATAGGAGCCGAAATTGTTGTATGTGCAGTCCTGCATAATTTGAGCATTAAACAGATAAGCTATCTAAATTCTGGCCAGTGTTATCATCATAAATTTAGGTAGAGGGGGTTCTGTACATGATACACAGTAATCTCCAGACTAATTGGTGAGTGTTATAATTACAAATTCTCCTTCTGTTATATAAATGTGTATATGTAATCATTTATTAATTTTAATATACAGTCCACAAATTTATATTAAATTTTACCAGAATTCCTGGTGATGTAAATTTCATTTGCAATTAATATAGGTTTAGAGCAACTTGTGGAGAGATAGATGGTAGGTATCGAAGGGGCACATTTTTTGCGACCTAGGTGTCCTAAAAAATCATATTTGTCTCTGTAACTTTGATAAATAATAATTATCTTTGTTACCATTTACTTGTATGTATCTAATGAGATTCATCCAGGCAAATGTAATTTTCCACAGGTTACACGTCAGATCAGAACTTCATCAAGAAGGTTCTAACATCAGAGTATCAGATCACCATGAGGTTCCCACGTCACAGCAGCACATTCTATGCAGCTTTCCACGTCATCGCAGCACATCATCATGAAGGTTCTCACATCAGAGCAGCACATCGTCATGAGGTTCCCACGTCACAGCAGCACATTCTATGAAGGTTCACACATCACAGTAGCACATCACTGTGTACGCTCCCAAGCCAAAGCAGCACATCACCATGATGGTTCTTACATCACAGCAGCACATCACCACGAAGGTTCTCATACAAGAGCAACACATCACCATAAACGTTCCCACATCAGAGCAGCACATCACCATGAAGGTTCCCACATCAGAGCACCACATCACCATGAAGGTTCTCTATCATTAGTAACACTGAGGGAGACTCATGATACAATAATGAATGGTTCACATTATTTTAAAAGGATTACTTGGGATCTCATCAGGCATAGTGCACCCAGGGTGATGTAGTGCACCCAGGGTGATGTAGTGCACCCAGGGTGATGTAGTCCACCAAGGGTGATGTAGTGCACCCAGGGTGATGTAGTGCACCCAGGGTGAAGGGTGATGTAGTGCACCCAGGATGATGTAGTCCACCAAGGGTGATGTAGTGCACCCAGGATGATGTAGTCCACCAAGGGTGATGTAGTGCACCCAGGATGATGTAGTCCACCAAGGGTGATGTAGTGCACCCAGGATGATGTAGTCCACCAAGGGTGATGTAGTGCACCCAGGATGATGTAGTGCACCCAGGGTGATGTAGAGCACCCAGGGTGATGTAGTCCACCAAGGGTGATGTAGTGCACCCAGGGTGATGTAGAGCACCCAGGGTGATGTAGTGCACCCAGGGTGATGTAGTGCACCCAGGGTGATGTAGTGCACCCAGGGTGATGTAGTGCACCCAGGGTGATATAGTGCCCCAGGGTGATGTAGTGCACCCAGGGTGATATAGTGCACCCAGGGTGATGTAGCACACCCAGGGTGATGTAGTGCACCCAGGGTGATGTAGTGCCCCCAGGGTGATGTAGAGCACCCAGGGTGATGTAGTGGACAAAGGGTGATGTAGTGCACCCAGGGTGATGTAGTGTACCCAGGGTGGTGTAGTGCACCCAGGGTGATATAGTGCACCCAGGGTGATGTAGCACACCCAGGATGACGTAATGCACCCAGGGTGATGTAGTGCCCCCAGGGTGATGTAGAGCACCAAGGGAGATGTAGTGCACCAAGGGTGATGTAGTGCACCCAGGGTGATGTAGTGCACCCAGTGTGATGTAGTGCCCCAGGGTGATGTACTGCATCGAGTGTGATGTAGTGCCCCCAGGGTGATGTAGTGCACCCAGGGTGATGTAGGGCACCCAGGGTGATGTAGCGCACCCAGGGTGATGTAGGGCACCCAGGGTGATGTAGTGCACCCAGGGTGATGTAGGGCACCCAGGGTGATGTAGCTCACCCAGGGTGATGTAGGGCACCCAGGGTGATGTAGTGCACCCAGGGTGATGTAGCGCACCCAGGGTGATGTAGTACACCCAGGGAGATGTAGTGCACCCAGGGTGATGTAGTGCACCCAGGGAGATGTAGTGCACCCAGGGTGATGCAGTGCACCCAGGGTGATGTAGTGCACCCAGGATGATGTAGTACACCCAGGGTGATATAGTGCACCCAGGGAGATGTAGTGCACCCAGGGTGATGTAGTGCACCCAGGGTGATGTAGTGCACCCAGGGTGATGCAGTGCCCCCATGGTGATGTAGTGCACCCAGGGTGATATAGTGCACCCAGGGTGATGTATTACACCCAGGGTGATGTAGTGCACCCAGGGTGATGAAGTGCCCCCAGTGTGATGTAGAGCACCCAGGGTGATGTAGTGCACCCAAGGTGATGTAGTGCACCCAGGGAGATGTAGTGCACCTAGGGTGATGTAGTGCACCCAGGGAGATGCAGTGCACCCAGTGTGATGTAGTGCCCCCAGGGTGATGTAGTGCACCCAGGGGTGATGTAGTACACCCAGGGTGATGTAGTGCACCCAGGATGATTTAGTGCACCCAGGGAGATGTAGTGCACCCAGGGTGATTTAGTGCACCCAGGGTGATGTAGTGCACCCAGGGTGATGTAGGGCACCCAGGGTGATGTAGTGCACCCAGGGAGATGTAGCGCACCCAGGGTGATGTAGTACACCCAGGGAGATGTAGTGCACACAGGGTGATGTAGTGCACCCAGGGAGATGTAGTGCACCCAGGGTGATGCAGTGCACCCAGGGTGATGTAGTGCACCCAGGATGATGTAGTACACCCAGGGTGATGTAGTGCACCCAGGGAGATGTAGTGCACCCAGGGTGATGTAGTGCACCCAGGGTGATGTAGTGCACCCAGGGTGATGCAGTGCCCCCATGGTGATGTAGTGCACCCAGGGTGATATAGTGCTACCCAGGGTGATGTAGTACACCCAGGGTGATGTAGTGCTCCCAGGGTGATGTAGTGCACCCAGGGTGATGTAGTACCCCAAGGGTTATGTAGTGCCCCTAGGGTGATACAGTGCCCCCAGGGTGATGTAGTGCACTCATGGTGATGTAGTGCACCCAGGGTGGTACAATGCACCCTGGGTGGAACAGTGCATCCAGGGTGATGTAGTGCACCCAGGTGATGTAGTGCACCCAGAGGTATGTAGTGCCCCCCGGGGTGATGTAGTGCACCCAGGGTGATGTAGTGCACCCAGGGTAACATTGCCCCCAGGGTGATAGAGTCCACCCATTGTGATGTAGTGCCCACAGGGTGACGTAGTGCACCCAGGGTGATGTAGAGCACCCAGGTTGATGTAGTGCACACAGGGTGATGTGGTGCACGCAGGGTGATGTAGTGCACCTAGGGTGATGTAGTGCACCCAGGATGATGTAGTGTACCCAGGGTGGTACAGTGCACCCAAGGTGATGTAGTGCACCCAGGTGATGTAGAGCACCCTGGGTGATGTAGTGCACCCAGGGTGATGTAGTGCCCCAGGGTGATGTAGTGCACCCAAGATGATGTACCCAGGGTGATGTAGTGCACCCAGGGTGATGTAGTGCACCCAGGGAGATATAGTGCACCCAGGGTGATGTAGTGCACCCAGTGTGATGTAGAGCCCCAGGGTGATGTAGTGCACCCAGTGTGATGTAGTGCCCCCAGGGTGATGTAGTGCACCCAGGGTGATGTAGTGCACCAAGGGTGATGCAGTGCACCCAGGGTGATGTAGTGCACCCAGGGTGATGTAGTGCACCCAGGGTGATGTAGTGCACCCAGGGTGATGTAGTGCACCCAGGGTGATGTAGTGCACCCAGGGTGATGTAGTGCACCCAGGGTGATGTAGTGCACCCAGGGTGATGTAGTGCACCCAGGGTGATGTAGTGCACCCAGGGTGATGTAGTGCTACCAAGGGTGATGTAGTGCACCCACGGTGATGTAGTGCACCCAGGGTGATGTAGTGCCCCCAGGGCGATATAGTGCTCCCAGGGTGATGTAGTGCACTCATGGTGATGTAGTGCACCCAGGGTGATGTAGTAAACCGAGGGTGATGTAGTGCACCCACAGTGATGTAGTGCTACCCAGGGTGATATAGTGCACCCAGGGTGATGTAGTGCCCCCAGGATGATGTAGTGCACCCAGGGTGATGTAGTGCACCCAAGGCGTGATGTAGTGCCCCCAGGGTGATATAGTGCCCCCAGGGTGATGTAGTGCCCCCAGGGTGATGTAGTGCCCCCAGGGTGATGTATTATACCGAGGGTGATGTAGTGCACCCAAAGTGATGTAGTGCTCCCAGGGTCATGTAGTGCACCCAAGGAGATGTAGTGCCCCCAGGATGATGTAGTGCACCCAGGGTGATGTAGAGCACCCAGGGTGGTACAGTGCACCCAGGGTGATGAAGTGCACCCAGGTGATGTAGAGCACCATGGGTGATGTAGAGTCTCCAGGGTGATGTGCCTCAAGGGTGATGTAGTGCACCCACGGTGATGTAGTGCCTCCAGGGTGATGTAGTGCACCCACGGTGATGTAGTGCCTCCAGGGTGATGTAGTGCACCCAGGATGATGTAGTGCACTCAAGGTGTTGCAGTGCACCCAGGGAGATATAGTGCACCCAGGGTGATGTAGTGCACCCAGTGTGATGTAGTGCCCCAGGGTGATGTACTGCATCGAGTGTGATGTAGTGCCCCCAGGGTGATGTAGTGCACCCAGGGTGATGTAGGGCACCCAGGGTGATGTAGCGCACCCAGGGTGATGTAGTGCATCCAGGGAGATGTAGCGCACCCAGGGTGATGTAGTACACCCAGGGAGATGTAGTGCACCCAGGGTGATGTAGTGCACCCAGGGAGATGTAGCGCACCCAGGGTGATGTAGTACACCCAGGGAGATGTAGTGCACCCAAGGATGATGTAGTACACCCAGGGTGATGTAGTGCACCCAGGGAGATGTAGTGCACCCAGGGTGATGTAGTGCACCCAGGGTGATGTAGTGCACCCAGGGTGATGCAGTGCCCCCATGGTGATGTAGTGCACCCAGGGTGATATAGTGCACCCAGGATGATGTAGTCCACCAAGGGTGATGTAGTGCACCCAGGATGATGTAGTCCACCAAGGGTGATGTAGTGCACCCAGGATGATGTAGTGCACCCAGGGTGATGTAGTGCACCCAGGGTGATGTAGTGCACCCAGGATGATGTAGTCCACCAAGGGTGATGTAGTGCACCCAGGATGATGTAGTCCACCAAGGGTGATGTAGTGCACCCAGGATGATGTAGTGCACCCAGGGTGATGTAGTGCACCCAGGGTGATGTAGTGCACCCAGGATGATGTAGTCCACCAAGGGTGATGTAGTGCACCCAGGATGATGTAGTCCACCAAGGGTGATGTAGTGCACCCAGGATGATGTAGTCCACCAAGGGTGATGTAGTGCACCCAGGATGATGTAGTCCACCAAGGGTGATGTAGTGCACCCAGGATGATGTAGTCCACCAAGGGTGATGTAGTGCACCCAGGATGATGTAGTGCACCCAGGATGATGTAGTCCACCAAGGGTGATGTAGTGCACCCAGGGTGATGTAGTGCACCCAGGGTGATGTAGTCCACCAAGGGTGATGTAGTGCACCCAGGGTGATGTAGTGCACCCAGGATGATGTAGTCCACCAAGGGTGATGTAGTGCACCCAGGGTGATGTAGTGCACCCAGGATGATGTAGTCCACCAAGGGTGATGTAGTGCACCCAGGGTGATGTAGTGCACCCAGGGTGATGTAGTGCACCAAGGGTGATGTAGTGCACCCAGGGTGATGTAGTGCACCCAGGGTGATGTAGAGCACCCAGGTTGATGTAGTGCACACAGGGTGATGTGGTGCACGCAGGGTGATGTAGTGCACCTAGGGTGATGTAGTGCACCCAGGGTGATATGGTGCCCCCAGGGTGATGTAGTGCACCCAGGGTGATATAGTGCACCCAGGGTGATGTAGCACACCCAGGGTGATGTAGTGCACCCAGGGTGATGTAGTGCCCCCAGGGTGATGTAGAGCACCCAGGGTGATGTAGTGGACAAAGGGTGATGTAGTGCACCCAGGGTGATGTAGTGCACCCAGGGTGGTGTAGTGCATCCAGGGTGATATAGTGCACCCAGGGTGATGTAGCACACCCAGGATGACGTAATGCACCCAGGGTGATGTAGTGCCCCCAGAGTGATGTAGAGCACCCAGGGAGATGTAGTGCACCAAGGGTGATGTAGTGCACCCAGGGTGATGTAGTGCACCCAGTGTGATGTAGTGCCCCAGGGTGATGTACTGCATCGAGTGTGATGTAGTGCCCCCAGGGTGATGTAGTGCACCCAGGGTGATGTAGTGCACCCAGGGTGATGTAGCGCACCCAGGGTGATGTAGGGCACCCAGGGTGATGTAGTGCACCCAGGGAGATGTAGCGCACCCAGGGTGATGTAGTGCACCCAGGGTGATGTAGTGCACCCAGGGTGATGTAGTGCACCCAGGGTGATGTAGTGCACCCAGGGAGATGTAGCGCACCCAGGGTGATGTAGTACACCCAGGGAGATGTAGTGCACCCAGGGTGATGTAGTGCACCCAGGGAGATGTAGTGCACCCAGGGTGATGCAGTGCACCCAGGGTGATGTAGTGCACCCAGGATGATGTAGTACACCCAGGGTGATGTAGTGCACCCAGGGAGATGTAGTGCACCCAGGGTGATGTAGTGCACCCAGGGTGATGTAGTGCACCCAGGGTGATGCAGTGCCCCCATGGTGATGTAGTGCACCCAGGGTGATATAGTGCACCCAGGGTGATGTATTACACCCAGGGTGATGTAGTGCACCCAGGGTGATGAAGTGCCCCCAGTGTGATGTAGAGCACCCAGGGTGATGTAGTGCACCCAAGGTGATGTAGTGCACCCAGGGAGATGTAGTGCACCTAGGGTGATGTAGTGCACCCAGGGAGATGCAGTGCACCCAGTGTGATGTAGTGCCCCCAGGGTGATGTAGTGCACCCAGGGTGGTGTAGTGCATCCAGGGTGATATAGTGCACCCAGGGTGATGTAGCACACCCAGGATGACGTAATGCACCCAGGGTGATGTAGTGCCCCCAGGGTGATGTAGAGCACCCAGGGAGATGTAGTGCACCAAGGGTGATGTAGTGCACCCAGGGAGATATAGTGCACCCAGGGTGATGTAGTGCACCCAGTGTGATGTAGTACCCCAGGGTGATGTACTGCATCGAGTGTGATGTAGTGCCCCCAGGGTGATGTAGTGCACCCAGGGTGATGTAGGGCACCCAGGATGATGTAGCGCACCCAGGGTGATGTAGTGCACCCAGGGAGATGTAGCGCACCCAGGGTGATGTAGTACACCCAGGGAGATGTAGTGCACCCAGGGTGATGTAGTGCACCCAGGGAGATGTAGTGCACCCAGGGTGATGCAGTGCACCCAGGGTGATTTAGTGCACCCAGGATGATGTAGTACACCCAGGGTGATGTAGTGCACCCAGGGAGATGTAGTGCACCCAGGGTGATGTAGTGCACCCAGGGTGATGTAGTGCACCCAGGGTGATGCAGTGCCCCCATGGTGATGTAGTGCACCCAGGGTGATATAGTGCACCCAGGGTGATGTATTACACCCAGGGTGATGTAGTGCACCCAGGGTGATGAAGTGCCCCCAGTGTGATGTAGAGCACCCAGGGTGATGTAGTGCACCCAAGGTGATGTAGTGCACCCAGGGAGATGTAGTGCACCTAGGGTGATGTAGTGCACCCAGGGAGATGCAGTGCACCCAGTGTGATGTAGTGCCCCCAGGGTGATGTAGTGCACCCAGGGTGATGTAGTACACCCAGGGTGATGTAGTGCACCCAGGGTGATGTAGTGCACCCTGGGTGATGTAGTGCACCCAGGGTGATGTAGTACACCCAGGGTGATGTAGTGCACCCAGGGAGATGTAGTGCACCCAGGGTGATTTAGTGCACCCAGAGTGATGTAGTGCACCCAGGGTGATGTAGTGCACCCAGGGAGACGTAGTGCACCCAGGGTGATGCAGTACACCCAGGGTGATGTAGTGCACCCAGGGAGATGTAGTGCATCCAGGGTGATGTAGTGCACCCAGGGTGATGTAGTGCACCCAGGGTGATATAGTGCTACCAAGGGTGATGTAGTGCACCCACGGTGATGTAGTGCACCCAGGGCGATGTAGTGCACCCAGGGTGATGTAGTACCCCAAGGGTTATGTAGTGCCCCTAGGGTGATACAGTGCCCCCAGGGTGATGTAGTGCACTCATGGTGATGTAGTGCACCCAGGGTGGTACAATGCACCCTGGGTGGAACAGTGCATCCAGGGTGATGTAGTGCACCCAGGTGATGTAGTGCACCCAGAGGTATGTAGTGCCCCCCGGGGTGATGTAGTGCACCCAGGGTGATGTAGTGCACCCAGGGTAACATTGCCCCCAGGGTGATAGAGTCCACCCATTGTGATGTAGTGCCCACAGGGTGACGCAGTGCACCCAGGGTGATGTAGTGCACCCATGGTGATGTAGTGCACCCAAAGTGATGTAGTGCTCCCAGGGTCATGTAGTGCACCCAAGGTGATGTAGTGCCCCCAGGATGATGTAGTGTACCCAGGGTGGTACAGTGCACCCAAGGTGATGTAGTGCAACCAGGTGAAGTAGAGCACCCTGGGTGATGTAGTGTCTCCAGGGTGATGTAGTGCCCCCAGGGTGATGTAGTGCACCCAAGATGATGTAGTGCCTCCAGGGTGATGTAGTGCACCCAGGATGATGTAATGCACTCAAGGTGTTGCAGTGCACCCAGGGTGATGTAGTGCACCCAGGGTGATGTAGTGCACCCAGGGAGATGTAGTGCACCTAGGGTTATGATGTGCAACAAGGGAGATGCAGTGCACCCAGTGTGATGTAGTGCCCCCAGGGTGATGTAGTGCACCCAGGGTGATGTAGTACACCCAGGGTGATGTAGTGCACCCAGGGTGATGTAGTGCACCCAGGGTGATGTAGTGCACCCAGGGTGATGTAGTGCACCCAGGGAGATGTAGTGCACCCAGGGTGATGTAGTGCACCCAGGGTGATGTAGTGCACCCAGGGTGATGTAGTGCACCCAGGGTGATATAGTGCTACCAAGGGTGATGTAGTGCACCCACGGTGATGTAGTGCACCCAGGGCGATGTAGTGCACCCTGGGTGACGTAGTACCCCAAGGGTGATGTAGTGCCCACAGGGTGATATAGTGCCCCCAGGGTGATGTAGTGCCCCCAGGGTGATGTAGTGCCCCCAGGGTGATGTATTGCACCGAGGGTGATGTAGTGCTACCAGGGTGATGTAGTGAACCCAGGTGAAGTAGTGCACCCAGGGTAACAGATTGCCCTCAGGGTGATAGACTCAACCCACGATGATGTAGTGCACCCAAGGCGGTGTAGTGCGCCCACGATGATGTAGTGCACCCAGGGTGATGTAGTGCCCTCAGGGTGATGTAGTGCACCCAAAGTGATGTAGTGCTCCCAGGGTCATGTAGTGCACCCAAAGTGATGTAGTGCTCCCAGGGTCATGTAGTGCACCCAAGGTGATGTAGTGCCCCCAGGATGATGTAGTGCACCCAGGGTGATGTAGTGGACCCAGGGTGGCACAGTGCACCCAGGGTGATGTAGTGCACCCAGGTGATGTAGAGCACCATGGGTGATGTAGTCTCCAGGGTGATGTAGTGCCCCCAGGGTGATGTAATGCACCCACGGTGATGTAATGCCTCCAGGGTGATGTAGTGCACCCAGGATGATGTAGTGCACCCAGGGTGTTACAGTGCACCCAGGGTGATGTAGTGCACCCAAGGTGATGTAGTGCCTCCAGGATGATGTAGTGCACCCAGGGTATTACAGTGCACCCAGGCTGATGTAGTGCACCCAGGTGATGGAGTGCACACAGGGTGATGTAGTGCACCCAGGGTGATGTAGTGCACCCATGTGATGTAGTGCATCCAGGGGATGTAGTGCACCCAGGGTGATGTAGTATACCCAGAGTGGTATAAACCTGGGACCTAGATCAGGACCGAAACGTTTTCTAATAAATATGTTACAGTGTTTGCTTACGTGTCTTTCTAAACCATACCCAGAGTGGTACAGTGCACCCAGAGTGTTGTAGTGCACCCACGGTGATGTAGTGCATCCAGGGTGATGTAGTGCTACCAGGGTGATGTAGTGAACCCACGGTGATGTAGTACACCCAGGGTGATGTAGTGCCACCAGGGTGATGTAGTGCACTCATGGTGATGTAGTGCACCCAGGGTGGTACAATGCACCCTGGGTGGTACAGTGCACCCATGGTGACGTAGTGCACCCAGGTGATGTAGTGCACCCAGAGGTATGTAGTGCCCCCCCGGGGTGATGTAGTGCACCCAGGGTGATGTAGTGCACCCAGGGTAACATTGCCCCCAGGGTGATAGAGTCCACCCATTGTGATGTAGTGCCCACAGGGTGACGTAGTGCACCCAGGGTGATGTAGTGTACCCATGGTGATGTAGTGCACCCAAAGCGATGTAGTGCTCGCAGGGTCATGTAGTGCACCCAAGGTGATGCAGTGCCCCAGGATGATGTAGTGTACCCAGGGTGGTACAGTGCACCCAGGGTGATGTAGTGCACCCAGGTGATGTAGAGCACCCTGGGTGATGTAGTGTCTCCAGGGTGATGTAGTGCCCCCAGGGTGATGTAGTGCACCCAAGATGATGTAGTGCTACCAGGGTGATGTGCCTCAAGGGTGATGTAGTGCACCCACGGTGATGTAGTGCCTCCAGGGTGATGTAGTGCTCCCAGGATGATGTAGTGCACACAAGGTGTTACAGTGCACCCAGGGTGATGTAGTGCACCCAAGGTGATGTAGTGCCCCCAGGATGATGTAGTGCACCCAGGGTGTTACAGTGCACCCAGGTTGATGTAGTGCACCCAGGTGATGGAGTGCACACAGGGTGATGTAGTGCACCCAGAGTGATGTAGTGCACCCATGTGATGTAGTGCACCCAGACTGATGTAGTACACCCACGGTGATGTAGTGCATCCAGGGGATGTAGTGCACCCAGGGTGATGTAGTGCACCCAGGGTGATGTAGTGCACCCAGGGTGATGTAGTGTCCCCAGGGTGATGTAGTGCTACCAGGGTGATGTAGTGCTAACAGGGTGATGTAGTGCGCCCACGGTGATGTAGTGCATCCAGGGTGATGTGGTGCACCCAGGGTTGTACAGTGCACCCATGGTGATGTAGTGCACCCAGGGTGATTTAGTGCACCCAGGGTGATGTAGTGCACCCAGGGTGATGTAGTGCACCCAGGGTGATGTGGTGTCCTCAGGGTGATGTAGTGCACCCTGGGTGATGTAGTGATACCAGGGTGAAGTAGTGCACCCACGTTGATGTATTGCACCCAGGGTGATGTAGTGCCACTAGGGTGATGTAGTGCACCCTCGGTGATGTAGTATACCCAGAGTGGTACAGTGCACCCAGGGTGTTGTAGTGCACCCACGGTGATTTACTGCATCCTGGGTGATGTAGTGCTACCAGGGTGATGTAGTGAACCCACGGTGATGTAGTACACCCAGGGTGATGTAGTGCCACCAGGGTGATGTAGTGCACCCAGGGTGTTACAGTGCACCCAGGTTGATGTAGTGCACCCAGGTGATGGAGTGCACACAGGGTGATGTAGTGCACCCAGGGTGATGTAGTGCACCCATATGATGTAGTGCACCAAGACTGATGTAGTACACCCACGGTGATGTAGTGCATCCAGGGGATGTAGTGCACCCAGGGTGAAGTAGTGCACCCAGGGTGATGTAGTGCACCCAGGGTGATGTAGTGCACCCAGGGTGATGTAGTGTCCCGAGGGTGATGTAGTGCACCCATAGTGATGTAGCGCTACCAGGGTGATGTAGTGCTAACAGGGTGATGTAGTGCACCCACGGTGATGTAGTGCATCCAGGGTGATGTGGTGCACCCAGGGTGGTACAGTGCACCCAGGGTGATGTAGTGCACCCAGCGTGATTTAGTGCACCCAGGGTGATGTAGTGCACCCAGGGTGATGTAGTGCACCCAGGGTGATGCAGTGTCCTCAGGGTGATGTAGTGCACCCAGGGTGATGTAGTGCTACCAGGGTGAAATAGTGCACCCACCATGATGTATTGCACCCAGAGTGATGTAGTGCCATTAGGGTGATGTAGTGCACCCACGGTGATGTAGTACACCCAGGGTGATGTAGTGCCCCCAGGGTGATGCAGTGCACTCATGGTGATGTAGTGCACCCAGGGTGGTACAATGCACCCTTGATGGTACAGTGCACCCAGGGTGATGTAGTGCACCCAGGGTGATGTAGTGCACCGAGGGTAACATTGCCCCCAGGGTTGTAGAGTCCACCCATGGTGATGTAGTGCCCACACGGTGACGTAGTGCACCCAGGGTGATGTAGTGCACCCATGGTGATGTAGTGCACCCACGGTGATGTATTGCCCCCAGGGTGATGTAGTGCACCCAAAGTGATATAGTGCCCCAGGGTCATGTAGTGCACCCAAGGTGATGTAGTGCCCCCAGGATGATTTAGTGCACACAGGGTGATGTAGTGCACCAAGGGTGGTACAGTGCATCCAGGGTGATGTAGTGCACTCAGGGTGGTACAGTGCACCCTGGGTGATGTAGTGCACCCAGGTGATGCAGTGCACCCATGGTGATGTAGTGCACCAAGGGTGATGTAGTACCCCCAGGGTGATATAGTGCAACAGGGTGATATAGTGCACCCAGGGTGATGTAGTGCCCCCAGGGTGATGGAGTGCATCCAGTGTGATGTAGTGCCCCCAGGGTTATGTAGTGCACCCAGGGTGATGTAGTGCTACCAGGGCGATGTAGTGTACCCACGGTGATGTAATGCACCCACGGTGATGTATTGCCACCAGGGTGATGTAGTGCACCCAGGGTGATGTAGTGTACTCAGGGTGGTACAGTGCACCCAGAGTGATGTAGTGCACTCACGGTGATTTAGTGCATCCAGGGTGATGTAGTGCACCCAGGGTGGTACAGTGCACCCGAGGTGATGTAGTGCCCCCAGGATGAAGTAGTGCACCCAGGGTGATGTAGTGCACCCAGGGTGGTACAGTACACCCAGGGTGATGTAGTGCATGCAGGGTGGTACAGTGCACCCAGGGTGATGTAGTGCACCCAGGTGATGTAGTGCACACAGGGTGGTACAGTGCACCCAGGGTGATGTTGTCAGCATAGTTGCTGATCCCCTACATATGTCGTGTGGCATATCTGAGTATCATAGCTAGTACCATCCATATATTTTATATAGAAGACCCATTGCTAGATTTAGCGGCTAGCATGTGACGTCACGAAATGTGACATGTGAGAGTCAGACCCTCTGCCTCTCCCTCAGTTCCTGGATAGACCTACAGGCAGCTACAGGCAGGCTGGGCCATTTCCCTCACAACTCTGCTAATATAAGTGTATACAACCCAACAAGTGTGTTTATCTCCAACCATCATATCTCCATGGAACCTTCCCAACAAATGGTGGCAGCGGTGGTTGCGTGCGTAAATTTTATAATTAAGCAGACGTAAGGAGATCAACTTCTACTAAGCCGGGACGCTATCTTACAACTGTGTCTAGGCCTGCATAGCTAAGTGACGCTTCACATACCAAGCCATCACTGCTTTCTGGTTAGTCTTTGTGCCTTCTCTGCTTATTTGCATTACTTCCAAGGGGTTGACCCAGGTTTGCAAATTAAGCCAAGCCAGTCTGTGGGGGGAGATGAGCTCTAAACCACCCAGCCTGCTCCAGTCCTAGCCTTGCCTGCTTAGCCAGCTTCCCACCTTGCTGTGCTCATCATTACAAGTTCTCAAGCCAGCCTGTGTGAAGGGTTTAAGCCACCAACTAACCCAGGTGACTAACCCCAGTCCTCAAGCAAGCCACTTGAATCCAGCCACAATATCGTATATGCAGGATAGTGTACAGTTATCTTGGGTTTCAGAGGAACCTCGGACAACCCTGGGTGCTGAGACTACTATCCCTGTGATGGCTACTTGTTCAAGTAGGTGTTCCTCCCAGGGGAACCTTTGTGAAAAGCGTTACTTGCAATGAGTTATGCCATCTCTTGCTGATGTCAGAAGTCGTTGCAGAAAGACATTTCTGTGGCTAGTGTGCTCACTTTAGTGTTGTTGTCCCTTGTGTTCCAGATGGTTATACTATCCTAGTTGACAGTAATCCTTGCAATGTAAAAAGTTATTTCTCGAGTAACCTTCACATGTTGTTAACGTTTGTAGTTGATACCGCGTGTCACTGTGTTTGACTCAGAACAAATACTGGTATTGTAGGCCATGCTCATTTCTTTCCCCTGCGCTTGCAGTGATAGTATATCTGTTCTCCCTTGCTCATATTGCATGCTATAGTGTTACTTTTTTCAACCGGGGAGAGTCATCCACTACACCGAGTTTGTTCATTCCTCCAGTTTTATTATTAGCTGATCAGTTTTCAAAACAAATTTTTTTGTGTGTGTTAACGTTCACTCCGAATTCTGAGATTTAGCAGTAATGACCTCTGCACGCCTCGTCTGCCTTTGCTGTTATTTACTTTCGCCTTTGTAAATATATATTCTTCCTCAGAATCCGTAGAGTGCTTGAATATAGATCGATTGATCAATTCTATCTTTTATTGTACTGTGATTTGTTACTATAATTCGTAATGCATTATGATACCATCCATTATGTAAATCACCATCCATTAATATATCACCCATTCCAGTGTTATCCATTCAACTGAGTATATCCCATAACCATTTCTGTGATTAGTTCTAAGTTACATATGTCTTTGCCCAGAGCCACCTGCCTGTCAGCCCGTAGAGCATGGTATGTCGAGACGACATACGTAACATGAACGAGCTGTCAGCATAGTTGCTGATCCCCTACATATGTGGTGTGGTATATCTGAGTATCATAGTGATGTAGTACCATCCATACATTTTATATAGACGACCCCTTGCTAGACTTAGCGGCTAGCATGTGACGTCACATGATGCGACATGTGAGTGTCAGATGCTCTGCTTCTCCCTCAGTTCCAGGATAGACCTACAGGCAAACAGGCTAGGCACGGGCTCCCCTCACAGCTTTGCAAATACAAGTGTTACCAGCCATACTCTTGTGCATTTCTACATCACCATTATCTCCTAGAACCCTCCACGCAACAATGTGGTGCACCCAGGGTGATGTAGTGTACCCAGGGTGATGTAGTGCACCCAGGGTGATGTAGTGCCCCCAGAGTGATGTAGTGCACCAGGGTGATGTAGTGCCCCCAGGGTGATGTAGTGCCTCCAGGGTGATGTAGTGCACTACATCACTCAAGGTGATGTAGTGCACCCAGGGTGGTAGAGTGCATCCAGGTTGTAGTGCACTCAGGGTGGTACAGTGTACCCAAGGTTATATATTGCACCCAGGGTGTAGTGAATCCTAGATGGTACAGTGCATTCAGGGTGGTGTAGTTCACCCAGGGTACACGAAGGGTAGTGCAGCGCACCCATGGTAGTGTAGAGCACCCAGGGTGGTATAGTGCACTCAGGGTGGTGTAGTGCACCCAGGGAGGTATAGTGCACCCTGGGTGTATTGTACCCAGTGTGGTGTAGTATACCCAGAGTATAATGCACCCAAGGTGGTGTAGTGCACCCAGGATGGTAAAATGCACTCAGGGTGGTGAAGTGCACCCAGAGTGGTGCAGTGCACCCAGGGTGGTGCAGTGCACCCAAGGTAGTGTAGTGCATCCTGGGTGGTGTGGAGCACTAAATGTGGTGCAGTGCACCTAGAGTGGTATATTGCACCCAGGGAAGTGTAGTGCACCCAAGGTGGTGTAGTGCACCTTGGATGGTGTTGTGCAGCCAGGGTGGTGTAGTGTATCTAGGGTGTAGTACACCCAGGGTGGTGTAGTGTACCTAGGGTGTAGTACACCCAGGGTGGTACAATTTACGCAGTATGGTGGGTGACTTCCAATTCAGTTGTATAAGAATGCAGCGAATCATATGAGTGACAGATTCACCGGGACACCTGAGGGACTGATACCCTCAGAATTACCTCTCCACTGTTATAATTACTTGTATTCCGCTGAAGAACCCTGCTGGACAAGTGAAACCTTACGATAATGAGTTGTATGTTTGTCACTGTACTTTTCATCAAAGGTATCCCTGTTTCTCTTAAGCTCAGCCCCATCTAAAGTTAATTTAGAAGGGGCTGGGCTTAAGAGATATGGGGACAATAGCACAGAGTGGTCATGTATATATGCTGCAACACATTCTAAAGAGTGTATGTATATTTGCATACTTTGTGTGCATGTATGTATGTTAGAGAGCATTGAAATTTTGGTCAGAGCTGCACTCTTCAGACATCGTTCCTCATATACATCTTAGATTCAGTACCAAATATGAAGTTGATTGGTTGAGGTTTAGCCTACAGCATCTGCGATTGATTTTTTTTAATAAGTCTGTATTCCTGAGTAGTGCAGTGCAGTGTTTTATGTATTGTATCTATGTATTCTGTTGTATTTATAAACATTAACTTTCTCAGTGATTATGCTGGAGCTCCCATTTCTAACACCACCTTAATAGACTGACATTATCACCAAGGACAACAAAAATCAAGTTATTGGACCATAGATGTTATGAGAAGCCAGACACAAATACCTAATGGAGAGGCAAGAAAATGAGCTAGCAAATTTGGAAAATATCACATCACTGTATTTTAATGGTAAGAAAACCTCCACTCGTGTAATGACAAGGAATGAGAAGACCAAGAAATGGAGTCCAAAGAGAGTGGTGAAAGATCATTATGTCATCATGGTGGAGCTCAACACTGAATATCTCACTCATGTGACTCCCAAGTCATGCCGTGGAAAGGAGATTGCCAAGACTATCTATACATTTCTGGTGGAACAGAAACTAACTCAGCGGCCTGTCGAATGTGAGGGAACTAACATAAATATCAGAGCTGACAATAGAGCCATTGATCATCTTGAAATGTTGCTTGGTCATCTGTCAGCTTCATGGAAATAAGCTGTCATTCCGGACTGTTTTCTACCATTATGACAGTAAGCCAAGTGATCCTGAGCATTGGAGAGGTTCCATTCGCAAGCAAATCAAGGATCCTCTGTCTGAGCTGCCAGTTGTTGTTTTCCAGCCAGTTAATTTCACTGATTTCCCTGCTCTGAATTACAAGGTAGCAGAGGATCTGTCCTGGGACCAGAAATACTTATATAAGATTTGCAAAGGAGTGACCACAGGTGTGGTTGATGATGACTTGGCTGCTCTTGAAACAGGTCCACCGTGCGTGTCAAGGTGGAATACTTTATGGAGTAGGATCCTTAGGCTGTATGTGGCAACATCAAAACCCAGTCAGTAGCTGAAAAGAGTCTTCATTATTTAAAGTTCAGTGCTGCAATGTGGTTCCACATCAAGCTGCAGCCATATGTCACACACTGTCCAAAGAACATCGTCCAGTCACTGCAATTTATGAGACATCTGAACAGTGAAGAAAGGAGGTTAGTAAAGACAACTGACCAAAGAAATTCCTATTTTGTTCATACAGATCAGATGCTTCTTGGTATGTGCACTGATGTAGACATGACTGTGAGAGACAAAGCTGTCTCAGTGATAAGAAAAATTAGAGAAGAGAATCCGCAGACAGGAGAAAGTACTGAGAGCTCTGATGAGGATGGATAAAATTCTGCTGATGCTGTTGACGAGGACTTGTTAATTTACACTGATGATGAGGATGACAGTGAAAATGAAGAGAATGACAATGTGGTTCCTATTGTCAACTCAAGAAAAGTAGTGATTCCCAAACTAAAGTGGCAAGCAAAGAACTATCATTCCATGATTGACTAGAAGACTGAACTCAAAACTGAGCCTCCTTTCATTGCTTCTCTATCAGATCAACAGGTTCTGAAAATTATTGAGACTCCACTGGAGGTGCCCAAGTGGCCAAACAACACTCAAGATGTTGAGAGAGGGATAAAATTGATGACTGAAGCTTCCACTGAAGTGACTGGACAGAAGGCAAGAGATGGATATATCAGGCTAAGAATATTTTCCAGGAAAGTGATGCCCAAGTTCCGCACCAAGAAAGGCTTCACTTATAACTTGTAATAGTATAAAATTAAATAGTTGATTGATATAACCCATGTACATTTGATTATACAATCTTCACAACCAAAAATGATAGAAAACATATACACTTGATTATCCTAACAACCAATAATTAATAACTAATTGCTTTCAGTGGTGTATAATTTGAAGAAAAGTCGATCACGATGCTGCAGGGTAAATGGGCATGAAATGGTCTGAAATTTTGCACAGAAGTTTGTTGTGACCATATACATAATGCCTGAAAAGTGCAGCTTGCATCTAGAAAATTTTTATTTTTTTCAGTGCTCCCTAAATTGCATGTACACTTTTGCATATATATATGTCTGCGCAAATGTATAGTTATGCATATGTATGTATGCATGCTGTATGTATGTGTGCATATGCATGTGTTAATACATGCCTATGTATGTGTTAATGTTTGTGCATGCATAAAAGTGCACATATGTGCAAATGCTTATTTATACATGCATACATGAATGTGCAATTATGTATGCATATGTTTGTATGTGAGCGTTTATATGTGCGTGTATGTATTGTATGTATGCAGGGGTATACTTGTGTGCACATCTGCATGCATGCATACATTTCTTTATATATGTGAGTGTGCGAATCTATATGTTTATATATGAGTGTGTATGCATTGTTTTATGTACACATGTACATAAAACATACATATGTATACATGTAAATTTGCTTGTATGGATATTTATTTCCTCATATGTATATAAAGAGATGGGCATACATGTGCACAAATACAAGTGTGTACATATATGCGTGTGCTTAAGTGTTTGTCGATATACATGCGTGTGCATATGCATACATATGGAGATGTATTCAAGTGCGTAAGTTTGAGCAAATGTATATATGTAGCGTGATGAATGGTTTGGAAAACCGACAAGTTGAAGATTAAGACACTTATGCAACATATGGGAATCTTTATTGAGGAAACGTTTCGCCACACAGTGGCTTCATCAGTCCAATACAAAGCAGGTGCAAGAAGAGGAGGAGTTTGAGGTAATAAGTCCCTCAGTCTGGAGTCGATGTGTTCAGTCCATCAGTCTACAAGATTGATAGACTGACTACATCGACTCCACGCTGAGGGACTGATTACCTCAAACTCCTCCTCTCCTTACACCCTTCTGAGTTGTATTGGACTGATGAAGCCACTGTGTGGCGAAACGTTCCTCAATAAAGATTCCCATATGTTGCATAAGTGTCTCAATTCTTCAACTTGTCGGTTTTCAAAACTATTCATCACATACTTATCTTGTTTCTGTCTCTGCCCATCGCAGCCTCTGACGATAGCAGCCTCCGATGATAGACAGTAATTATATATAAGCATAATTACCCCTAGGGGTGTTGTGTCAGTATTTCATTGAATAACTGAATATTGACCAGAGTCTTATACTCACTAGTGTTGGGCTAAAAACTCCGCTTATCATCGAGTGTATGGTGATAAAACTAGAGAAAAGTGAACTCGCTATCTGCTGTCCAGCTGACCTAACTAGTATTATTAATGACTAGACCTACCTGGGGTATCTGTATCGGACCCATATATTTACCCGGATGTCGTTGTCTCAGTGCACTGTAAGTCTATAAAGATAGTTCTCAATACACTCAGTATACGACACTGCTTTGTCTCTTTCAATCGTTTTAAATTCACAGCAACGTCACAACAGGAAGCTGCGCGAACTTCTCCGTAATATACCGCGAATGTGGAACAGTGTTCTTTGTTTGTTATCTCGGCGTTAATGTTTCCCCTAACAAGGTTTACAGCAATCTAATCGCCCCTGCCAGCCGCCGCTGCCCTCGGCGTCTCTGAACATAAAGGAAGTGCTGATCCAAGCACATTTGCCTTTCTTGCCAAACTTCAACAAAAGCTATACTAGAGACTTGAGTTCTTGATATGTCTCGATCACTGAGAGTTCATTATTGTCCCACATGTGAATAAAGTGAGGTAGAAGTTTCCTGTACCTTTATTGTTGTGGTACAAAGATTAATTGTCTCTCATTAAACCAAACATGACTGCAACACTGGTCAGCCATGACGTGACTTGATCATCACACACGGTCATAAGCTTTCAATTAAAAGTGTACAGTGATATCCTGTAGAGCGATATCCTGTGCAATGGCATCCTGTACAGTGATATCATGTACAGTGATTTCCTGTAGAGTGATACAGTGTACAGTGATATCTTCTACTGTGATATCTTGTACAGTGATATCCTGTACAATGCTATCCTATACAGTGATATCCTGTACAGTGATATCCTGTACTGTTATATCCTGTACAATGATATCCTGTACAGTGATGTCCTGTACAGTGATATCCTGTACTGTTATATCCTATACAGTGATATCCTGTACAGTGATATCCTGTACTGTTATATCCTGTACAGTGATATCCAGTACAGTGATGTCGTGTACAGTGATATCGTGTACAGTGATATCCTGTATTGTTATATCCTGTACAGTGATATCCTGTACAGTGATATCCTGTACAGTGATATCTTGTACAGTGATATACTGTACAGTGATATCCTGCACAGTAACGCCTCTGTACAATAATATCCTGTACAGAGATATCCTGTACAATGATACCCTGTACAGTGATATCCAGTACAGTGATGTCGTGTACAGTGATATCGTGTACAGTGATAACCTGCACAGTGATATCCTGTACAGTGATATCCTGTACGGTGATATCCTGTACAGTGATATCATGTACAGTGATATCCTGTACAGTGATAACCTGTATATTGATATCCTGCACAGTTATATCTTGTACAGTGATATCCTGTACATTGACATCCTATACAGTGATATCCTGTACAGTGATATCCTGTACATTGATATCCTATACAGTGATATCCTGTACAGTGATATCTTGTACAGTGATATCCTGTACAGCTGTATCCTGTACAGTGATATCTTGTACAGTGATATCCTGTACAGTGATATCTTGTACAGTGATATCCTGTACAGTGATATCCTGAACAGTGATATCCTGTACAGTGATATCCTGTACAGTGATATCCCGTACAGTGATATCCTGTACAGTGATATCTTGTACAGTGATATCCTGTACCGTGATATCCAGAACAGTGATATCCTATACAGTGATATCCTGTACAGTGATATCCTGTACAGTGATATCCTGTACAGTGATATCCTGTACAGTGATATCCTGTACAGTGATATCCTGAACAGTGATATCCTGTACAGTGATATCTTGTACAGTGATATCCTGAACAGTGACATCCTGTACAGTGATATCCTGTACAGTGATATCCTGTACAGTGATATCCTGTACAGTGATATCCTGTACAGTAATATCCTGTATAGTGATATCCTGTACAGTGATATCCTGAACAGTGATATCCTGTACAGTGATATCCGGAACAGTGATATCCTGTACAGTGATATCGTGAACAGTGATATCCTCTACAGTGATATCCTGAACAGTGATATCCTGTACAGTGATATCCTGTACAGTGATATCCTGTATGGTGATATCCTGTACAGTGATATCATGTACAGTGATATCTTGTACAGTGATAACCTGTATATTGATATCCTGCACAGTTATATCTTGTACAGTGATATCCTGTACAGTGATATCCTGTAAAGTGATTTCCTGTAAAGTGATATCCTGTACATTGATATCCTATACAGTGATATCCTGTACAGTGATATCTTGTACAGTGATATCCTGTACAGCTGTATCCTGTACAGTGATATCCTGTACAGTGATATCCTGAACAGTGATATCTTGTACAGTGATATCCTGTACAGTGATATCCTGAACAGTGATATCCTGCACAGTGATATCCTGTACAGTGATATCCCGTACAGTGATATCCTGTACAGTGATATCTTGTACAGTGATATCCTGTACAGTGATATCCTGAACAGTGATATCCTATACAGTGATATCCTGTACAGTGATATCCTGTACAGTGATATCCTGTACATTGATATCCTATACAGTGATATCCTGTACAGTGATATCCTGTAAAGTGATATCCTGTACAGTGATATCCAGTACATTGATATCCTATACAGTGATATCCTGTACAGTGATATCTTGTACAGTGACATCCTGTACAGCTGTACCCTGTACAGCGATATCCTGTACAGTGATATCCTGTACAGTGATATCTTGTACAGTGATATCCTGTACAGTGATATCCTTAACAGTGATATCCTGTACAGTGATATCCTGTACAGTGATATCCCGTACAGTGATATCCTGTACAGTGATATCTTGTACAGTGATATCCTGTACAGTGATATCCTGAACAGTGATATCCTATACAGTGATATCCTGTACAGTGATATCCTGTACAGTGATATCCTGTACAGTGATATCCTGTACAGTGATATCCTGAACAGTGACATCCTGTACAGTGATATCCTGTACAGTGATATCCTGTACAGTGATATCCTGTACAGTAATATCCTGTATAGTGATATCCTGTACAGTGATATCCTGAACAGTGATATCCTGTACAGTGATATCCTGAACAGTGATATCCTGTACAGTGATATCGTGAACAGTGATATCCTCTACAGTGATATCCTGAACAGTGATATCCTGTACAGTGATATCCTGTACAGTGATATCCTGTACGGTGATATCCTGTACAGTGATATCATGTACAGTGACATCTTGTACAGTGATAACCTGTATATTGATATCCTGCAGTTATATCTTGTACAGTGATATCCTGTACAGTGATATCCTGTAAAGTGATTTCCTGTACAGTGATATCCTGTACATTGATATCCTATACAGTGATATCCTGTACAGTGATATCTTGTACAGTGATATCCTGTACAGCTGTATCCTGTACAGTGATATCCTGTACAGTGATATCCTGTACAGTGATATCTTGTACAGTGATATCCTGTACAGTGATATCCTGAACAGTGATATCCTGTACAGTGATATCCTGTACAGTGATATCCCGTACAGTGATATCCTGTACAGTGATATCTTGTACAGTGATATCCTGTACAGTGATATCCTGAACAGTGATATCCTATACAGTGATATCCTGTGCAGTGATATCCTGTACAGTGATATCCTGTACAGTGATATCCTGAACAGTGACATCCTGTACAGTGATATCCTGTACAGTGATATCCTGTACAGTGATATCCTGTACAGTGATACCCTCTACAGTGATATCCTGTACAGTGATATCCTGAACAGTGATATCCTGTACAGTGATATCGTGAACAGTGATATCCTGTACAGTGATATCGTGAACAGTGATATCCTGTACAGTGATATCCTGAACAGTGATATCCTGTACAGTGATATCCTGTACAGTGATATCCTGTACAGTGATATCCTGTACAGTGATATCCTGAACAGTGATATCCTGTACAGTGATATCCTGAACAGTGATATCCTGTACAGCGATATCGTGAACAGTGATATCCTGTACAGTGATATCCTGAACAGTGATATCCTGTACAGTGATATCCTGTACAGTGATATCCTGTACAGTGATATCCTGTACAGTGATATCCTGTACAGTGATATCGTGAACAGTGATATCCTGTACAGTGATATCCTGTACAGTGATATCCTGTACAGTGATATCCTGAACAGTGATATCCTGTACAGTGATATCCTGTACAGTGATATCCTGTACAGTGATATCCAGTGATATCCTGTACAGTGATATCCTGTACAGTGATATCCTGTACAGTGATATCCTGTACAGTGATATCCTGATATCCTGAACAGTGATATCCTGTACAGTGATATCCTGAACAGTGATATCCTGTACAGTGATATCCTGTACAGTGATATCCTGTACAGTGATATCCTGTACAGTGATATCCTGTACAGTGATATCCTGTACAGTGATATCCTGAACAGTGATATCCTGTACAGTGATATCCTGAACAGTGATATCCTGTACAGTGATATCCTGTACAGTGATATCCTGTACAGTGATATCCTGTACAGTGATATCCTGTACAGTGATATCCTGTACAGTGATATCGTGAACAGTGATATCCTGTACAGTGATATCCTGAACAGTGATATCCTGTACAGTGATATCCTGTACAGTGATATCCTGTACAGTGATATCCTGTACAGTGATATCCTGTACAGTGATATCCTGTACAGTGATATCCTGTACAGTGATATCCTGTACAGTGATATCCTGTACAGTGATATCCTGTACAGTGATATCCTGAACAGTGATATCCTGTACAGTGATATCCTGTACAGTGATATCCTGTACAGTGATATCCAGTGATATCCTGTACAGTGATATCCTGTACAATGATATCCTGTACAGTGATATCCTGTACAGTGATATCCTGTACAGTGATATCCTGTACAGTGATATCCTGTACAGTGATATCCTGTACAGTGATATCCTGTACAGTGATATCCTGTACAGTGATATCCTGTACAGTGATATCCTGTACAGTGATATCCTGTACAGTGATATCCTGTACAGTGATATCCTGTACAGTGATATCCTGTACAGTAATATCCAGTGATATCCTGTACAGTGATATCCTGTACAGTGATATCCTGTACAGTGATATCCTGTACAGTGATATCCTGTACAGTGATATCCTGTACAGTGACATCCTGTATAGTGATATCCTGAACAGTGATATCCTGTACAGTGATATCCTGTACAGTAATATCCTGTACAGTGATATCATGTACAGTGATTTACTGTACAGTGATTTACTGTACAGTGATTTACTGTACAGTGATATCCTGTACAGTGATTTCTTGTACAGTGATATCCTGTACAGTGATATCCTGTACAGTGATATCCTGTACAGTGATATCCTGTACAGTGATATCCTGTACAGTGATATCCTGTACAGTGATATCCTGTACAGTGATATCCTGTACAGTGATATCCTGTACAGTGATATCCTGTACAGTGATATCCTGTACAGTGATATCCTCTACAGTGATATCCTGTACAGTGATATCCTGTACAGTGATATCCTGAACAGTGATATAATGTACAGTGATATCCTGTATAGTGATATCCTGTACAGTGATATCCTGTACAGTGATATCCTGTACAGTGATATCCTGAACAGTGATATCCTGTACAGTGATATCCTGTACAGTGATATCCTGTACAGTGATATCCTGTACAGTGATATCCTGTACAGTGATATCCTGTACAGTGATATCCTGTACAGTGATATCCTGTACAGTGATATCCTGTACAGTGATATCCTGTACAGTGATATCCTGTACAGTGATATCCTGTACAGTGATATCCTGTACAGTGATATCCTGTACAGTGATATCCTGTACAGTGATATCCTGTACAGTGATATCCTGAACAGTGATATCCTGTACAGTGATATCCTGTACAGTGATATCCTGTACAGTGATATCCTGTACAGTGATATCCTGTACAGTGATATCCTGTACAGTGATATCCTGTACAGTGATATCCTGAACAGTGATATCCTGTACAGTGATATCCTGTACAGTGATATCCTGTACAGTGATATCCTGTACAGTGATATCCTGTACAGTGATATCCTGTACAGTGATATCCTGTACAGTGATATCCTGTACAGTGATATCCTGTACAGTGATATCCTGTGCAGTGATATCCTACAGTGATATCCTGTACAGTGATATCCTGTACAGTGATATCCTGTACAGTGATATCCTGTACTGTGAACAGTGATATCCTGTACAGTGATATCCTGTACAGTGATATCTGTACTGAACAGTGATATCCTGTACAGTGATATCCTGTACAGTGATATCCTGTACAGTGATATCCTGTACAGTGATATCCTGTACAGTGATATCCTGTACAGTGATATCCTGTACAGTGATATCCTGTACAGTGATATCCTGTACAGTGATATCCTGTACAGTGATATCCTGTACAGTGATATCCTGTACAGTGATATCCTGTACAGTGATATCCTGTACAGTGATATCCTGTACAGTGATATCCTGAACAGTGATATCCTGTACAGTGATATCCTGTACAGTGATATCCTGTACAGTGATATCCTGTACAGTGATATCCTGAACAGTGATATCCTGTACAGTTATATCCTGTACAGTGATATCCTGTACAGTGATATCCTGAACAGTGATATCCTGTACAGTGATATCTGTACAGTGATATCCTGTACAGTGATATCCTGTACAGTGATATCCTGTACAGTGATATCCTACAGTGATATCCTGAACAGTGATATCCTGTACAGTGATATCCTGTACAGTGATATCCTGTACAGTGATATCCTGAACAGTGATATCCTGTACAGTGATATCCTGTACAGTGATATCCTGTACAGTGATATCCTGAACAGTGATATCCTGTACAGTGATATCCTGTACAGTGATATCCTGTACAGTGATATCCTGTGATATCCTGTACAGTGATATCCTGTACAGTGATATCCTGTACAGTGATATCCTGTACAGTGATATCCTGTACAGTGATATCCTGTACAGTGATATCCTGTACAGTGATATCCTGTACAGTGATATCCTGTACAGTGATATCCTGTACAGTGATATCCTGTACAGTGATATCCTGTACAGTGATATCCTGTACAGTGATATCCTGTACAGTGATATCCTGTACAGTGATATCCTGTACAGTGATATCCTGTACAGTACAGTGATATCCTGTACAGTGATATCCTGTACAGTGTACAGTGATATCCTGTACAGTGATATCCTGTACAGTGATATCCTGTACAGTGATATCCTGTACAGTGATATCCAGTGATATCCTGTACAGTGATATCCTGTACAGTGATATCTGTACAGTGATATCCTGTACAGTGATATCCTGTACAGTGATATCCTGTACAGTGATATCCTGTACAGTGATATCCAGTGTACAGTGATATCCCTGTACAGTGATATCCTGTACAGTGATATCCAGTACAGTGATATCCTGTACAGTGATATCCTGATATCCAGTGATATCCTGTACAGTGATATCCTGTACAGTGATATGTACCTGTACAGTGATATCCTGTACAGTGATATCCTGTACAGTGATATCTGTACAGTGTACAGTGATATCCTGTACAGTGATATCCTGTACAGTGATATCCTGTACAGTGATATCCTGAACAGTGATATCCTGTACAGTGATATCCTGTACAGTGATATCCTGTACAGTGTACAGTGATATCCTGTACAGTGATATCCTGTACAGTGATATCCTGTACAGTGATATCCTGTACAGTGATATCTGAACAGTGATATCCTACAGTGATATCCTGTACAGTGATATCCTGTACAGTGATATCCTGTACAGTGACAGTGATATCCTGTACAGTGATATCCTGTACAGTGATATCCTGTACAGTGATATCCTGTACAGTGATATCCTGTACATATCCTGTACAGTGATATCCTGAACAGTGATATCCTGTACAGTGATATCCTGTACAGTGATATCCTGTACAGTGATATCCTGTACAGTGATATCCTGTACAGTGATATCCTGTACAGTGATATCCTGAACAGTGATATCCTGTACAGTGATATCCTGTACAGTGATATCCTGTACAGTGATATCTGAACAGTGATATCCTGTACAGTGATATCCTGTACAGTGATATCCTGTACAGTGATATCCTGTACAGTGATATCCTGTACAGTGATATCCTGTACAGTGATATCCTGTACAGTGATATCCTGTACAGTGATATCCTGTACAGTGATATCCTGTACAGTGATATACTGTACAGTGATATCCTGTACAGTGATATCCTGTACAGTGATATCCTGTACAGTGATATCCTGTACAGTGATATCCTGAACAGTGATATCCTGTACAGTGATATCCTGTACAGTGATATCCTGTACAGTGATATCCTGTACAGTGATATCCTGTACAGTGAGATCCTGTACAGTGATATCCAGTACAGTGATATCCTGTACAGTGATATCCTGTACAGTGATATCCTGTACAGTGATATCCTGTACAGTGATATCCTGTACAGTGATATCCTGTACAGTGATATCCTGTACAGTGATATCCTGTACAGTGATATCCTGTACAGTGATATCCTGTACAGTGATATCCTGTACAGTGATATCCTGTACAGTGATATCCTGTACAGTGATATCCTGTACAGTGATATCCTGTACAGTGATATCCTGTACAGTGATATCCTGTACAGTGATATCCTGTACAGTGATATCCTCCAGTGATACAGTGATATCCAGTACAGTGATATCCTGTACAGTGATATCCTGTACAGTGATATCCTGTACAGTGATATCCTGTACAGTGATATCCTGTACAGTGATATCCTGTACAGTGATATCCTGTACAGTGATATCCTGTACAGTGATATCCTGTACAGTGATATCCTGTACAGTGATATCCTGTACAGTGATATCCTGTACAGTGATATCCTGTACAGTGATATCCTGTACAGTGATATCCTGTACAGTGATATCCTGTACAGTGATATCCTGTACAGTGATATCCTGAACAGTGATATCCTGTACAGTGATACAGTGATATCCTGTACAGTGATATCCTGTACAGTGATATCCTGTACAGTGATATCCTGAACAGTGATATCCTGTACAGTGATATCCTGTACAGTGATATCCTGTACAGTGATATCCTGTACAGTGATATCCTGTACAGTGATATCCAGTGTACAGTGATATCCTGTACAGTGATATCCTGTACAGTGATATCCTGTACAGTGATATCCTGTACAGTGATATCCTGTACAGTGATATCCTGTACAGTGATATCCTGTACAGTGATATCCTGTACAGTGATACAGTGATATCCTGTACAGTGATATCCTGTACAGTGATATCCTGTACAGTGATATCCTGTACAGTGATATCCTGTACAGTGATATCCTGTACAGTGATATCCTGTACAGTGATATCCTGTACAGTGATATCCTGTACAGTGATATCCTGTACAGTGATATCCTGTACAGTGATATCCTGTACAGTGATATCCTGTACAGTGATATCCTGTACAGTGATATCCTGTACAGTGATATCCTGTACAGTGATATCCTGAACAGTGATATCCTGTACAGTGATATCCTGTGATATCCTGTACAGTGATATCCTGTACAGTGATATCCTGAACAGTGATATCCTGTACAGTGATATCCTGTACAGTGATATCCTGTACAGTGATATCCTGTACAGTGATATCCTGTACAGTGATATCCTGTACAGTGATATCCTGTACAGTGATATCCTGTACAGTGATATCCTGTACAGTGATATCCTGTACAGTGATATCCTGTACAGTGATATCCTGTACAGTGATATCCTGTACAGTGATATCCTGTACAGTGATATCCTGTACAGTGATATCCTGTACAGTGATATCCTGTACAGTGATATCCTGTACAGTGATATCCTGTACAGTGATATCCTGTACAGTGATATCCTGTACAGTGATATCCTGTACAGTGATATCCTGTACAGTGATATCCTGTACAGTGATATCCTGTACAGTGATATCCTGTACAGTGATATCCTGTACAGTGATATCCTGTACAGTGATATCCTGTACAGTGATATCCTGTACAGTGATATCCTGTACAGTGATATCAGTGATATCCTACAGTGATATCCTGTACAGTGATATCCTGTACAGTGATATCCTGTACAGTGATATCCTGTACAGTGATATCCTGATACAGTGATATCCTGTACAGTGATATCCTGTACAGTGATATCTGTACTGATATCCTGAACAGTGATATCCTGTACAGTGATATCCTGTACAGTGATATCCAGTGATATCCTGTACAGTGATATCCTGTACAGTGATATCCTGTACAGTGATATCCTGAACAGTGATATCCTGTACAGTGATTTCCTGTAGAGTGAATTCCTGTAGAGTGATATCTGTACAGTGATATCCTACAGTGATATCCTGTACAGTGATATCCTGAACAGTGATATCCTGTACAGTGATATCCTGTATAGTGATATCCTGTACAGTGATATCCTTTACAGTGATATCCTGTACAGTGATATCCTGTACAGTGATATCCTGTACAGTGATATCCTGTATAGTGATATCCTGTACAGTGATATCCTGTACAGTGATATCCTGTACAGTGATATCCTGTACAGTGATATCCTGTACAGTGATATCCTGTACAGTGATATCCTGTACAGTGATATCCTGTACAGTGATATCCTGTACAGTGATATCCTGTACAGTGATATCCTGTACAGTGATATCCTGTACAGTGATATCCTGTACAGTGATATCATGTACAGTGATATCCTGTACAGTGATATCCTGTACAGTGATATCCTGTACAGTGATATCCTGTATAGTGATATCCTGTACAGTGATATCTTGTACAGTGATATCCTGTACAGTGATATCCTGTACAGTGATATCCTGTACAGTGATATCCTGTACAGTGATATCCTGAACAGTGATATCCTGTACAGTGATATCCTGTACAGTGATATCCTGTACAGTGATATCCTGTACAGTGATATCCTGAACAGTGATATCCTGTACAGTGATATCCTGTACAGTGATATCCAGTGATATCCTGTACAGTGATATCCTGTACAGTGATATCCTACAGTGATATCCTGTACAGTGATATCCTGTACAGTGATATCCTGATATCCTGTACAGTGATATCCTGTACAGTGATATCCTGTACAGTGATATCCTGTACAGTGATATCCTGTACAGTGATATCCTGTACAGTGATATCCTGTACAGTGATATCCTGAACAGTGATATCCTGTACAGTGATATCCTGTACAGTGATATCCTGTACAGTGATATCCTGTACAGTGATATCCTGTACAGTGATATCCTGTACAGTGATATCCTGTACAGTGATATCCTGTACAGTGATATCCTGTACAGTGATATCCTGTACAGTGATATCCAGTGTACAGTGATATCCTGATATCCTGTACAGTGATATCCTGTACAGTGATATCCTGTACAGTGATATCCTGTACAGTGATATCCTGTACAGTGATATCCTGTACAGTGATATCCTGTACAGTGATATCCTGTACAGTGATATCCTGTACAGTGATATCCTGTACAGTGATATCCTGTACAGTGATATCCTGTACAGTGATATCCTGTACAGTGATATCCTGTACAGTGATATCCTGTACAGTGATATCCTGTATAGTGATATCCTGTACAGTGATATCCTGTACAGTGATATCCTGTACAGTGATATCCTGTACAGTGATATCCTGTACAGTGATATCCTGTACAGTGATATCCTGTACAGTGATATCCTGTATACTTCTCACTTAAACATATGCCAGAGTTCAGTGTAAAAAAATGCTTTTTTAAATTATATTTGGTTTATTCTCCCATCTATACCATGGAAACTAGTGGACCAATCTTAAAGTAACTCACTAAGTTATACTGCTAGGTAAGGACACACATTGGATCACACCACTGTAACTCACGAAGTTATACTGCTAAGGTAGTGCACATTAGATCACACCACTGTAACTCACTAAGTTATACTGCTAGGTAAGAACACACATTAGATCACACCACTGTAACTCACTAACTTACACTGCTAAGTAAGACCACACATTAGATCACACCACTGTAACTCACTAAGTTATACTGCTAGGTAAAAACACACATTAGATCACATCAACGTAACTCATTAACTTATACTGTTAGGTTAGGACACACATTAGATCATACCACTGTGACTCACTAAGTTATACTGGTAGGTTAGGACACACATTAGATCATACCACTGTGACTCACTAAGTTATACTGCTAGGTTAGGACACACATTAGATCATACCACTGTGAATCACTAAGTTATACTGCTAGGTTAGGACACATATTAGATCATTCCACTGTAACTCATTACGTTATACTGGTATGTAAGGACACACATTAGATCACACCACTGTAACTCACTAAGTTATACTGCTATGTAAAGACACACATTAGATCACACCACTGTAACTCACTAAGTTATATACTGCTAGGTTAAGACACATATTAGATCACACCACTGTAATTCACTAAGTTATACTGCTAGGTTAGTACAGACATTAGATCACACCACTGTAACTCACTAAGTTATAGTGTTATGTATGGTCACATATTAGATCACACCACTGTAACTCACTAAGTTATAGTGTTATGTAAGGTCACATATTAGATCACACCACTGTAACTCACTAAGTTATACTGCTATGTTAACACACGAAATAGATCACACCACTGTAACTCACTAAGTCGTACTGCTAGGTTAGGACACACATTAGATCACACCACTGTAACTCATTAAGTTATACTGCTATGTAAAAACATACATTAGATCACAACACTGTAACTCATTAAGTTATACTGCTATGTAAAGGCACACATTAGATCACATCACTGTAACTCACTAAGTTATACTGCTAGGTTACGACACACATTAGATCACACCACTGTAACTCACTAAGTTATATTGCTAGGTTAGTACACACATTAGATCACTTCCCTGTAGCTCTCTAAGTTATATTGCTAGGTTAGGACACAAATTAGATCACACTGTAACTCACTAAGTTATATTGCTAGGTTAGGACACACATTAGATCACTCCACTGTAACTCACTAAGTTATATTGCTAGGTTAGTACACATATTAGATCACATCACTGCAACTCTCTAAGTTATATTGCTAGGTTAGGGCACAAGTTAGATCACACCACTGTAACTCACTAAGGTATACTGCTATGTAAAGACACACCAGATCACACCACTGTAACTCACTAAGTTATATTGCTAGGTTAGGACACACATTAGAACACACCACTGTAACTCACTAAGTTAAATTGCTAGGTTAGGACACACATTAGATCACACCACTGTAACTCACTAAGTTATATTGCTAGGTTAGGACACACATTAGATCACACCACTGTAACTCACTAAGTTATATTGCTAGGTTAGGACACACATTAGAACACACCACTGTAACTCACTAAGTTAAATTGCTAGGTTAGGACACACGTTAGATCACACCACTGTAACTCACTAAGTTATATTGCTAGGTTAGGACACACATTAGATCACACCACTGTAACTCACTAAGTGGTACTGCTAGGTTAGAATACACATTAGATCACACCACTGTAAAACAAAAATATTTTAAAATCAATTTAATATTTAATACACAAACAAGCAGCACAGAGGAGAGAGAATCTTAAGACAATGTTTCGGTCCGACTTAGACCGAAAATACTTAATATTTGCTACAGATATAATACAGAAACATTATATCCTCTGCAGCTAAAGAGAAGTGTGTGAAGTTATTTATGATATGGGTTTAGCCATTTAAAGAATCTGTTTAATGTCTCCACCCGACAGCAATATTTCTTAGCAGTCCAGAAGAGTGAGCAACATACTCCCAAGTTGTTATTAATAACATTAGTTAACTGGAGGCCACTAAGCCTCTATTTAAGATACATTTATGTTGGTAGTTTGAAGCCGACCTGACGAAACGTTATCCTCTTATACAACGATTCCAAAAATTTTCGTTAACTGTATTTTTAATAGTTGCAATTTTGACACTACATTGTTTAACCTTAGAGTGTATCATAATTTTCGTGAAATACATCAACATTACCTCACCAGTGCTAAAAGTTTGAAGCCATTCTGAAGAGGAATTCTCCTGTTATCGCTGGACTGCAACGATTTCTAGTTCATTATCTATGTTCATGTATTAGTAAATTTGAGCTAACACATTAAAGTTTATTAGACATTATCTATAAGATGCATCAGCCATTAAAGATTGAAGCCGGTTAAAAGTGGTGTATGAAAATGTATTTAGCGGCTTTAAAGGGGTTAAAATCATACTCTTTTACTGGTAAACTTTACACACTTCATTAACACTTTCCGTCTTCGTCGAAGCAAGATGCATTTTTTTAATGTTTGAAACCAAGCAGAAGAGGCTTCTCAAAGTTATCGAACCCATTTCAAGAATCTTACAGTAAGTTATTTAACTTTAGTTATAAGACACCTGCGATTGACACTTCCATGAATCTTGCTCCAATTACTATACACCGGCGTTGTAAATTTGAAGCTGATCCGATGAAGCATTCTCCTGTTTTGAATGAAAAAAGACAAACCTTGCAGGAAGACTAAAAAATCAGGTAATCAGGTCAAGGTATCACTTGAGGAAGACCTGATAAAGACACTAAGTATTGCACAATGTCTTGACCTGTATGGTCATAGTACTGGGAAAGTAGCGGCAATACGAGAGAAAGTATTGTATGGACCACAGGTTAACCAGTCCTGCTCCTCACGGTTTCCAGGGCCGGACAAAACATGTGCAAACATTATTCTTAAATCTTAATAATAATAATAATAATAATAATAGTAATAATAATAATAATAATAATAATAATAATAATAATAATAATAATATTGGTAATACTAATAATAATGATAATAACAACAACAGCAACAACAACAACACAACATCAAGAACAATAATAATAATAATAATAATAATAATAATAATAATAATAATAATAATAATAATAATAATAAGAAGAAGAAGAAGAAGAAGAAGAATAAGAATAAGAATAAGAATAAGAATAAGAATAAGAATAAGAATAAAATTACATACTAAACCCGTATGAGTTGGCCAAACACACTTATCAGACAAGATTTACAGTACTCGACTCCTGCGGGTCGCATTCTAGAATGCGTTTAAATACCTCACTTGAAGCTAAGTCTAGAGCTGCAGGTCGGGTACCAACTAGCAGACTGTAAAACTGTGTAGGAAATATAACGTTCATGCCAGATGGGGAAATTATATTCATTTTATTACAAATTATTCGTGATTATATTATTAAAGCTTAAGTAATTTGTAATTCTCTTGTTTGCTAGACATTTATGTGTTTCATAAGAAACTGTATTAAAGCTTTAATTTATAATTATTATTTCTCCTCTTATTTACGGTATATTTAATTCAATGTAAATAAACTGGCAGATATGGTCTTACAAAATTGAACTACGTCAATATATCAGCAACGCACCAAAATATCAACATGACATTGACACATCAACACATCAATATATTGACAACACGTCAATATATCAGTAACTAACAACACATCATGGCATCAACAACACTTCAGTACATCAACAGCACGTTAATACATAAAGGGCACATCAGCACGTCAGTACTTTAGGTCACATATGCAGAGAGGTAATTGACAATAATTTAAGTCACGTACCTGGACTTATCTTTCTAATTTTTATTTATCCATTTATCTGACCACGTTAGGTATCAATTGCAATTAATGATATTTAGTATAACAGATTAAGCACTGATAATTTCACAAACTTTATAAAAACAACATGACGCCGGAAGCCCAGCAAGAACTGGATTTTATATTGTGTTAGTATAACTCATAATGATCACTGCATGTTAGGAACGTCACTGCGATATCACACTAACAAGATGTTGCACGTAATCATCTCCGAGTAGACTGAGTTTTGCAACATTGCACTAACGAGGCTGCTGGAAGTTCTCGTTCCAATAACTCAAATTTGCATATCCCCAAAAATATTATTAACGTGCAGCCCAGAAATCGTGGCTCTACCATCGTTGTGGCGAGTAACACAGAATTAAAACACTGCAATACAGCAGTGTGAAGGTACAGCACGTGGAATATTGGAGACACATTTAGTTCACTCAAGAACACCGAGTTAATAATTATAGTAAACTCTGCTAACACACTATACTTACCACTAAAAGGTTCCGCCTTTTCCTATGCTGCTCAGACACAATGTTTACTCACAATGTTTACTCACATGCTCTCTCAGTTTTGAATACTTCTCACCAATTTGTTGAGAATTATCAGATCACAGAACAGTCCGTGCAGAATATGTTTATATTGTAGTCTGCTTCAAGGAATTCAGTAACCTCGTTTTAGTCTAATAACCCGTTACTGAATGATTTTGTAAACGTATGAAGAGACGCCCATTAAACTTGATGTAGTTTAATGGGTGTCCGCTTATATGCGGGTATATACGTGGCATTTATATAAATACTGGTTATTAAACAAAGCAGAAACAAAACAACACTATACAAGCGTACATATACAAAGACGATTAATTTACTTCATTATACTCACCAGTATTAGTATAACATGAACATAGCCAAACACACGCACAACATACTCACCATTGTCGGGGTCAGCATATACACCGAAGTCTGAGTATGCTCGCCGGCGGGAGTGGAGAACCTCCAGCATGGTGTCGACGACAGCAGTGTCTTCAGGATCAGCACCTCAAGGAGGCCAATAAACTGCTATCCCTTCAAATGTTTGTCATGACTCCGCTTACAACGTCACAGGGCTAAGCAGAGGCCAGAGAAGGCGATAAGAAATTAACGATTCAGAGAGACCACATATGATCTTAACTTTGCTGACAAGATGTACCCACTGATGATGTTTACTCTTCTTACCGGGAAAGAAAAAAATAACTTCGGTTCCTGATTGGTGTTAATTTCAAACAGCTTAAAAAGATCGACTTACACTTTGAGAGTACACCTTACACTTTGAGAGTACACCTTACACTTTGAGAGTACACCTTACACTTTGAGAGTACACCTTACACTTTGAGAGTACACCTTACACTTTGAGAGTACACCTTACACTTTGATAGTATACCTTACACTTTGAGAGTACACCTTACACTTTGAGAGTACACCTTACACTTTGAGAGTACACCTTACACTTTGAGAGTACACCTTACACTTTGAGAGTATACATTACACTTTGAGAGTACACCTTACACTTTGAGAGTATACATTACACTTTGAGAGTACACCTTACACTTTGAGAGTATACATTACACTTTGAGAGTACATTTTACACTTTTTCATCTTGGTCTCTGAAATCAGTGCCACACTATTATTTTCTTTTAACTACTATCGGCATCACTGACTTTTTTGCCCAAATTAATGTCAATAATCCAAAGCACTGACAATTTCCTATATTAAATGAACAATATTTTTCATTACAGTCAGCGGTAAAGATATTCTAGGCTATAGAGTTACACTCAGTCACAAAGAAATTATCATTCCTAGACGATAGTTTATTTCTTCTAGAGTGAGTTTCTTGTAGTTCACACCTTTTTAAGTTCTAATCCTAGAGGAATAAAAATTAATATTTACAATGTGTCAGTACTACGCTCCAAGTTATTTTCGTGCATTCCAGCAGGTAGTTCAAATGTTATATAAAACTGATCTTTCTTTTATTTTTTATAGAATATCACCGAGAAGCAATAAATAATGTAAAAAACACCTTCCCGTACCCCAACAATGAACTTTAGACATCATCCAGGTGTTTCCCCCAACACCAGCGCCACCTACACTCATCACCCTCTACAACATCCATCAACAACCCGGCTCTAGTGCCAACACTCGCAAACCAACCAAAATTAGGTATACGAATACATACGGATTCTTAAATAAAATTAATGAATTAAGAACATAGCTATGGAAACAAGGCCTAATATAGCCATTTTATAAAGCAAAAAACATCTATAATTAATGCAAATTTCCGCTTTAAGTATCAGATAACGAGAAAGAAAGTAGTTCTCCAGATTAAGATTCAGTAGGAGTTTGAGGAACTGATGTGGGTTCTGATATATTGTTCTAGCCATTGTTCACTTGAGATGGAGTGCGAGTGTGTCAGCTTGATATCTTATATAGTATCGCCATCATTTTCTTAATATCTGCTATTAAGAAAACGCTGAGTTTATCATAGACGTTTTCTCCACTGCCATTAAGAAATGCTGACCATAGGGCTGACCAGGGCTGTTTTGAAGACCTAACCTTACGGCACTTTCTACTGGTCTGCTACTTTTGGGAGCAGAGCATTTTTGTTAGTGCTGGAGATTAGACTCGGCACTAAAGTATACCTGGAACATACATGGAGGGTGGTCCGGGGTCAATGCCCCCGCAGCCCGGCCCATGAACAGGCCTCGTGGTGGATCAGGGCCTGATCAACCAAGCGATTTCTGCCGTCTACACGCAAACCGACGTACGAACGGCTGGTCAAGTATTCACTTTAAGTGTCTGTCCGTCTCCCTCTTAAAGACACCTAGGGGTATATTATTAATCCCTTATATATGGGGGGAGGCAGTTGAACAGTCTTGGGCCCCTGACACTTATTGTGTTGTCTCTTAGCGCACTCTTGGCTCCCCAGTTTGTAATTGGGAAGATGTTGCATCGCCTATCGAGTCTTATCTTTCAAAGGGAGTAATTAGGTACAAGTACTACTAATAAAATCCAGCGTTTCCCTATTGACATTCCTCTTATAACCATTAATATTGCCTATGTCTTTACATTATAACTGTAAATTATTATACCACTAGGAATTAAGTTGAAGCAACGTAAAAGTGAATTCTTTCTAAATTCTTTATTACTGTATAAGTGCCTTTGAGGGAAGAATGGTTGAGTGATACATGGAGGTTGTGAACCAGTGATACATGGAGGTTGTGAACCAGGGATACATGGAGGTTGTGAACCAGGGATACATGGAGGTTGTGAACCAGTGATACATGGAGGTTGTGAACTAGTAATTCATGGAGGTTGTGAACCAGTGATGCATGGAGGTTGTGAACCAGAGATATATGGAGGTTGTGAACCAGTGATACATGGAGGTTGTGAACCAGGGATACATGGAGGTTGTGAACCAGTGATGCATGGAGGTTGTGAACCAGGGATACATGGAGGCTGTGAACCAGGGATACATGGAGGTTGTGAACCAGTGATACATGGAGGTTGTGAACTAGTAATTCATGGAGGTTGTGAACCAGTGATGAATGGAGGTTGTGAACCAGAGATATATGGAGGTTGTGAACCAGTGATACATGGAGGTTGTGAACCAGGGATACATGGAGGTTGTGAACCAGGGATACATGGAGGTTGTGAACCAGGGATACATGGAGGTTGTGAACCAGTGATACATGGAGGTTGTGAACCAGGGATACATGGAGGTTGTGAACCAGGGATACATGGAGGTTGTGAACCAGTGATACATGGAGGTTGTGAACTAGTAATTCATGGAGGTTGTGAACCAGTGATGCATGGAGGTTGTGAACCAGAGACATATGGAGGTTGTGAACCAGTGATACATGGAGGTTGTGAACCAGTGATGCATGGAGGTTGTGAACCAGTGATACATGAAGGTTGTGAACCAGTGATACATGGAGGTTGTGAACCAGTGATACATGGAGGTTGTGAACCAGTGATACATGGAGGTTGTGAACCAGTGATACATGGAGGTTGTGAACCAGTGATACATGGAGGTTGTGAACCAGTGAAACATGGAGGTTGTGAACCAGTGATACATGGAGGTTGTGAACCAGTGATGCATGGAGGTTGTGACCCAGTGATACATGGAGGTTGTGAACCAGTGACACATGGAGGTTGTGAACCGGTGATACATGGAGGTTGTGAACCAGTGATGCAGGGAGGTTGTGAACCAGTGATACATGGAGGTTGTGAACCAGTGATACATGGAGGTTGTGAACCAGTGGTACATGGAGGTTGTGAACCAGTGATGCATGGAGGTTGTGAACCAGTGATACATGGAGGTTGTGAACCAGTGATATATGGAGGTTGTGAACCAGTGACACATGGAGGTTGTGAACCAGTGATACATGGAGGTTGTGAACCAGTGATACATGGAGGTTGTGAACCAGTGATACATGGAGGTTGTGAACCAGTGATACATGGAGGTTGTGAACCAGTGATACATGGAGGTTGTGAACCAGTGGTACATGGAGGTTGTGAGCCAGTAATACATGGAGGTTGTGAACCAGTAATACATGGAGGTTGTGAACCAGTGATGCACGGAGGTTGTGAACCAGTGATACATGGAGGTTGTGAACCAGTAATACATGGAGGTTGTGAACCAGTGATACATGGGGGTTGTGAACCAGTGATACATGGAGGATGTGAACGAGTGATACATGGAGGTTGTGAACCAGTGATACATGGAGGTTGTGAACCAGTGATACATGGAGGTTGTGAACCAGTGATACATGGAGGTTGTGAACCAGTGATGCATGGAGGTTGTGAACCAGTGATACATGGAGGTTGTGAACCAGTGATACATGGAGGTTGTGAACCTGTGATATATTAAGGTTGTGAACCAGTGATACATGGAGGTTGTGAACCAGTGATATATAGAGGTTGTGAACCAGTGATACATGGAGGTTGTGAACCAGTGATACATGGAGGTTGTGAACCAGTGATACATGGAGGTTGTGAACCAGTGATACATGGAGGTTGTGAACCAGTGATACATGGAGGTTGTGAACCAGTGATACATGGAGGTTGTGAACCAGTGATACATGGAGGTTGTGAACCAGTGATACATGGAGGTTGTGAACCAGTGATGCATGGAGGTTGTGAACCAGTGATACATGGAGGTTGTGAACCTGTGATATATTAAGGTTGTGAACCAGTGATACATGGAGGTTGTGAACCAGTCATATATAGAGGTTGTGAACCAGTGATACATGGAGGTTGTGAACCAGTGATACATGGAGGTTGTGAACCAGTGATACATGGAGGTTGTGAACCAGTGATACATGAAGGTTGTGAACCAGTGATACATGGAGGTTGTGAACCAGTGATACATGGAGGTTGTGAACCAGTGATACATGAAGGTTGTGAACCAGTGATACATGGAGGTTGTGAACCAGTGATATATGGAGGTTGTGAACCAGTGATATATGGAGGTTGTGAACCAGTGATATATGGAGGTTGTGAACCAGTGATACATGGAGGTTGTGAACCAGTGATACATGGAGGTTGTGAACCAGTGATACATGGAGGTTGTGAACCAGTGATATATGGAGGTTGTGAACCAGTGATACATTTAGGGTGTGAACCAGTGATACATGGAGGTTGTGAACCAGTGATACATGGAGGTTGTGAACCAGTGATACATGGAGGTTGTGAACCAGTGATACATGGAGATTGTGAACCAGTGATACATGGAGGTTGTGAACCAGTGGTACATGGAGGTTGTGAGCCAGTAATACATGGAGGTTGTGAACCAGTAATACATGGAGGTTGTGAACCAGTGATGCACGGAGGTTGTGAACCAGTGATACATGGAGGTTGTGAACCAGTAATACATGGAGGTTGTGAACCAGTGATACATGGAGGTTGTGAACCAGTGATACATGGAGATTGTGAACCAGTGATACATGGAGGTTGTGAACCAGTGATACATGGAGGTTGTGAACCAGTGATACATGGAGGTTGTGAACCAGTGATACATGGAGGTTGTGAACCAGTGATGCATGGAGGTTGTGAACCAGTGATACATGGAGGTTGTGAACCAGTGATACATGGAGGTTGTGAACCTGTGATATATTAAGGTTGTGAACCAGTGATACATGGAGGTTGTGAACCAGTGATATATAGAGGTTGTGAACCAGTGATACATGGAGGTTGTGAACCAGTGATACATGGAGGTTGTGAACCAGTGATACATGGAGGTTGTGAACCAGTGATACATGGAGGTTGTGAACCAGTGATACATGGAGGTTGTGAACCAGTGATACATGGAGGTTGTGAACCAGTGATACATGGAGGTTGTGAACCAGTGATACATGGAGGTTGTGAACCAGTGATGCATGGAGGTTGTGAACCAGTGATACATGGAGGTTGTGAACCAGTGATACATGGAGGTTGTGAACCTGTGATATATTAAGGTTGTGAACCAGTGATACATGGAGGTTGTGAACCAGTGATATATAGAGGTTGTGAACCAGTGATACATGGAGGTTGTGAACCAGTGATACATGGAGGTTGTGAACCAGTGATACATGGAGGTTGTGAACCAGTGATACATGGAGGTTGTGAACCAGTGATACATGGAGGTTGTGAACCAGTGATACATGGAGGTTGTGAACCAGTGATACATGGAGGTTGTGAACCAGTGATACATGGAGGTTGTGAACCAGTGATACTTAGAGGTTGTGAACCAGTGATACATGGAGGTTGTGAACCAGTGATATATGGAGGTTGTGAACCAGTGATACATGGAGGTTGTGAACCAGTGATACATGGAGGTTGTGAACCAGTGATGCATGGAGGTTGTGAACCAGTGATACATGGAGGTTGTGAACCAGTGATACATGGAGGTTGTGAACCAGTGATACATGGAGGTTGTGAACCAGTAATACATGGAGGTTGTGAACCAGTGATACATGGAGGTTGTGAACCAGTGATACATGGAGGTTGTGAACCAGTGATATACGGAGGTTGTGAACCAGTGATACATGGAGGTTGTGAACCAGTGATGCATGGAGGTTGTGAACCAGTGACACATGGAGGTTGTGAACCAGTGATACATGGAGGTTGTGAACCAGTGATACATGGAGGTTGTGAACCAGTGATACATCGAGGTTGTGAACCAGTGATACATGGAGGTTGTGAACCAGTGATACATGGAGGTTGTGAACCAGTGATACATGGAGGTTGTGAACCAGTGATATATGGAGGTTGTGAACCAGTGATACATGGAGGTTGTGAACCAGTGATACATGGAGGTTGTGAACCAGTGATACATGGAGGTTGTGAACCAGTGATACATGGAGGTTGTGAACCAGTGATACATGGAGGTTGTGAACCAGTGATGCATGGAGGTTGTGAACCAGTGATACATGGAGGTTGTGAACCAGTGATACATGGAGGTTGTGAACCTGTGATATATTAAGGTTGTGAACCAGTGATACATGGAGGTTGTGAACCAGTGATATATAGAGGTTGTGAACCAGTGATACATGGAGGTTGTGAACCAGTGATACATCGAGGTTGTGAACCAGTGATACATCGAGGTTGTGAACCAGTGATACATGGAGGTTGTGAACCAGTGATACATCGAGGTTGTGAACCAGTGATACATGGAGGTTGTGAACCAGTGATATATGGAGGTTGTGAACCAGTGATACATGGAGGTTGTGAACCAGTGATACATGGAGGTTGTGAAGCAGTGATGCATGGAGGTTGTGAACCAGTGACACATGGAGGTTGTGAACCAGTGATACATGGAGGTTGTGAACCAGTGATACATGGTGGTTGTGAACCAGTGATGCATGGAGGTTGTGAACCAGTGATACATGGAGGTTGTGAACCAGTGATACATGGAGGTTGTGAACCAGTGATACATGGAGATTGTGAACCAGTGATACATGGAGGTTGTGAACCAGTGATACATGGAGGTTGTGAACCAGTGATACATGGAGGTTGTGAACCAGTGATACATGAAGGTTGTGAACCAGTGATACATGGAGGTTGTGAACCAGTGATATATGGAGGTTGTGAACCAGTGATATATGAAGGTTGTGAACCAGTGATATATGGAGGTTGTGAACCAGTGATACATGGAGGTTGTGAACCAGTGATACATGGAGGTTGTGAACCAGTGATACATGGAGGTTGTGAACCAGTGATATATGGAGGTTGTGAACCAGTGATACATTTAGGGTGTGAACCAGTGATACATGGAGGTTGTGAGCCAGTGATACTTGGAGGTTGTGAACCAGTGATACGTGGAGGTTGTGAGCCACTGATACATGGAGGTTGTGAACCAGTGTTACATGGAGGTTGTGAACCAATGATACATTTAGGGTGTGAACCAGTGATACATGGAGGTTGTGAACCAGTGATACATGGAGGTTGTGAGCCAGTGATACATGGAGGTTGTGAACCAGTGATACATGGATGTTGTGAACCAGTGATACATGGAGGTTGTGAACCAGTGATACAAGGAGGTTGTGAGCCAGTGATACATGGAGGTTGTGAACCAGTGATACATGGAGATTGTGAACCAGTGATATATGGAGGTTGTGAACCAGTGATACATGGAGGTTGTGAACCAATGATACATGGAGGTTGTGAACCAGTGATACATGGAGGTTGTGAACCAGTGATACATGGAGGTTGTGAACCAGTGATACATGGAGGTTGTCAACCAGTGATACATGGAGGTTGTGAACCAGTGATACATGGAGGTTGTGAACCAGTGATGCATGGAGGTTGTGAACCAGTGATACATGGAGGTTGTGAACCAGTGATACACGGAGGTTGTGAACCAGTGATACATGGAGGTTGTGAGCCAGTGATACATGGAGGTTGTGAACCAGTAATACATGGAGGTTGTGAACCAGTGATACATGGAGGTTGTGAACCAGTGATACAAGGAGGTTGTGAGCCAGTGATACATGGAGGTTGTGAACCAGTGATACATGGAGATTGTGAACCAGTGATATATGGAGGTTGTGAACGAGTGATACATGGAGGTTGTGAACCAATGATACATGGAGGTTGTGAACCAGTAATACATGGAGGTTGTGAACCAGTGATACATGGAGGTTGTGAACCAGTGATACAAGGAGGTTGTGAGCCAGTGATACATGGAGGTTGTGAACCAGTGATACATGGAGGTTGTGAACCAGTGATACATGGAGGTTGTGAACCAGTAATACATGGAGGTTGTGAACCAGTGATACATGGAGGTTGTGAACCAGTGATACAAGGATGTTGTGAGCCAGTGATACATGGAGGTTGTGTACCAGTGATACATGGAGATTGTGAACCAGAGATATATGGAGGTTGTGAACCAGTGATACATGGAGGTTGTGAACCAATGATACATGGAGGTTGTGAACCAGTGATAAATGGAGGTTGTGAACCAGTGATACATGGAGGTTGTGAACCAGTGATACATGGAGGGTGTGAACCAGTGATACATGGAGGTTGTGAACCAGTGATACATGGAGGTTGTGAACCAGTGATACATGGAGGTTGTGAACCAGTGATACATGGAGGTTGTGAACCAGTGATGCATGGAGCTTGTGAACCAGTGATACATGGAGATTGTGAACCAGTAATATATGGAGGTTGTGAACCAGTGATACATGGAGGTTGTGAACCGGTGATACATGGAGGTTGTGAACCAGTGATACGTGGAGGTTGTGAACCAGTGATACATGGAGGTTGTGAACCAGTAATACATGGAGGTTGTGAACCTGTGATACATGGAGGTTGTGAACCAGTGATACATGGAGGTTGTGAACCTGTGATACATGGAGGTTGTGAACCAGTGATACATGGAGGTTGTGAACCAGTGATACATTGAGGTTGTGAACCAGTGCAGTGATTATTAACTCATTAGCTGAGTGAAGGTAATTACTCCGGTATTTAATTACTGTAATTAAAATGAAATCAATGAAGGACTTCGAGCAATACCAATTCCTTCACAGTAGGATCAGTCATAACCGGGAAAATGAGAAGGCAACAGGTTCAAGTATCAGGTATCTTCAATCACCTGCCGAGCAGACCAACACAGGAGTACGAGGTCAGCAGAGCTGCTGTACACATTATTAAAAAAGCCTCGAGAAAAAAGACACGAGTAAGGCAGGTCTATTAATCATGGTTGATTTTAACTTGATTCTAATTTGGTGAACCGGGACCTGCATGGTTGGGGAAAGAATAAAATTACTGCAGGCAATAAAGGAAAGCTTCATGACACAGCACTTCAAGTATACTACAAAACAGAGCCGCGTGTCTGAATAAGGATTTTGCGTCATATGATGCAGATTTAAAAAAAAATTAATCTTGAGGTTTCGAGATGGAGAACTGGAAAATAATGAACTTATGAGAAGAGCGAAGAACAAATGTGCAAAGTAGAATGGGAACCAGAATTGCTCCATTGCGACATTAGGAAGAAACTGACTTACGAAATATTGTGAGAAAACTGAAAGAGAAGGAAGGAGAACTCTCATGAATTGCGGCAAAACTAAAAATATTTTGGGAAGCATTCTGAAAAAATGAGAAAATTTCGTGAAACTCAGGAGAAGAGAGAAGACCAACAGAGCCTCGCATCACCACAAGGGGACAAAGAGGAAAAATCTACAAACTGGGAAAAACAAAACTATGACACTTGATAATTCTGCCATCATGGATTCTGATAGAAGATGAAGAGGAACTGAGTTCCCTTTGGAAGATTTTACTGGTCAATGAAAACTGAACAGTTACAGGCAGGAAGCTCTGTGCTAAACCAAAGTATCCTTGAACTATATCCTATATAAGGAACTGGAGAGATGAGCAGTAAAGTAATGAAACACCTGACAAGGAATATTCAAGCAAAGTTTCAGGGGTTGGGAAATCTTGTCTAGCGAGACTACTGACTTCTGTTACTGAGCACTAGAGGTTAAGCGAGGATAACAGGCTGGCATGGAAGAATATGAATCACAGTCGACCATGAAATACTCAAAAAAATAATTATAGAATGATGTTTAGGAAAAAAAGTGTCGGACTGGATGTAAGAAATGAGCGAGGTGCAACAGCAATCAGTACTGTTACTGGTTCTGTTTCTGATAAATGTAAATGACATGCCAAAAGCAATTGGTTCATATGTAATGTATTACTGTATGAAACAACAAATGTATGAAGCCATTGAAGGTCTCGAGGGTTTATCAAGATAGACTGCAGAAGTGGTCAACCAAGTGGCTACTGGAATTATTCCTCAGCCAAGGGGAAGAAGACCTAAAGCATAATACAGTATAGGCGTAATGATAATAGCCTGCATATCTCCAGAAACGTTTAACAGAAAGATTTCTATGGCATCCCTGGCAATGGCTATAAGAAAAAAATAATTTCAGTAATTAAATTTGGTACAATTGAGTACGTGTATGAGTGTGACTTCTAATTTTGTTGTCTTTCGCGTGTTACTGTTCTCAGCGGCACCATCCATCTACTACTATTTTTCTTCTTTAGTGTCGCTCGGACCTCTTTGTTTCAACCTAGTAGTTCTCTTCTTGGTTACTTGTCTTCCCGATGCTGGGAGAGTCACTTCACTTTCCACTTATGTAGGTATTCTTGTTCGGTACCTGTGATTTGTACTATTTTTGTACATTTAGCACACTATTTTATATTACGTAGATACAAGTATTCTACTAGATGTGACTTCACTTCCAGTTGATTTGGAAATGTATAGTTAAAATCATTCCAGTTTTAACTGCGTTCTTCTGATAGAGACTGATCTGACTGGTAATGTACTTCATATTTCAGTCAATATTCTGAAGTTAGTCCCTCTTTAGAACGATGGACACATGTCAGACACCTGCGAGGAGTCCTCACCTGATAAAATATGTTTAAACAAATTGATAAAGTCCATTAGTTTGCGACTATGTGAGTTCCCGAGTAGAGAGGACTGACGTACGTGGAGACACAAAGAAAACTGAACTCTAATATCATGGAAGACTGGAGAACCACAGGTGACAATCATGGTAACAAAACACTAGGACAGATAGAGGCAATTAAAAACTAAAAAAACTAACAAATTGTTTCATATAGAGATTGGAAATGAAGCATTAAGAGGACTCTTTAAGCAGCTTCAAAATATGATAGGGCCCAAGAAGCAACGAGATCGTAAAACTTGGTAATAATGATGACGAAGCCAGCTACAATGTCATGAAGACTTCTTACAGTGCAAGGATAGTGAGTAAATGAAATGCATACGTAAAGAATATAAAACGGGTCAGTTGAATACAATGACTTTAGTAGTAAATAATCCAGTAGAGCGAGGCCCAATAATCTGAGCTCAGCGTTTAGATAATATGTTTAAATTAGTGCTAGAGGAAGACAATTCACCAACTCCCAGAAAACTAAAACACAAATATGAGAGTCAATTGATGCTTAAATGTGGGGCCAAGAACTGGGATTCAACCCCAGCAATGACTACATAAATATAGCCGGAAGAGACGACGCACTCACACAATTCATCATCCATAGGTCACTCTTGTTCATGAATTTAGATATAACAAGTGTGTGTTAGGAGTGACGTAGCGACCTCTGTGATGACACCTGTGAGCACTACCACTGTGATGACACCTGCGACACTACTACTGTGATAACACCTGCGAGCACTACCACTGTGATAACACCTGCGAGCACTACCACTGTGATAACACCTGCGAGCACTACCACTGTGCTACAATCCCTCACTTGTGTCCAACTTTCACTTGACTGATGAATGTTGCGTCATTATCTCCGTCTGGTGCCAAACTTTTTTTAACCCAGAACCGACGACACCCACGAACTTTGTTAATATACTAATAGATCACACACACACACACACACACACACAAACACACACACACACACACACACACACACACACACACACACACACACACACACACAGGAGCTCGGACTCGACCCCCACAACCTCAACTAGGTGAGTACACACACACACTCGCACGCACACACACATACGCAGAAGTGTCCTTGTTTGCAGATGATGTGAAGTTAATGAGAAGAATTCAATCGGATGAGGACCAGGCAGAGCTACCGGGGAATCTGGACAGGCTGCAGAGGTTTTCCAGAAACTAGCTTCTGGAGTTCAACCCCACCAAGTGCAAAGTCATGAAGACTGGGGAAGGGCAAAGAAACCCGCAGACGAAGTACAGTCTAGGGGGCCAGAGACTACAAACCTCACTCAAAGAAAAGACTCTAGGGGTGAATATAGCATCAGGCACATCTCCCGAGGCGCACATTGACCAAATAACTGCTGCAGCATATGGGCGCCTGGAAAACTTAAGAATAGCATTCCAACAACTCAATAATGAATCGTTCAGGACTCTGTACACCGTGCACGTCAGGGCTATATTGGAGTATGCAGCACTAGTTTGGAACCCACACTTAGCCAAGCATGTGAGGAAATGAGAGAAATCGACATGACGACACTGGAGGACAGGAAGGATAGGGAAGACATGATAACGACTTATAAAATACTGAGAGGATCCGAAAGCAGGACAGAGACAGGATGTCCCAGAGATGGGACACAACAACAAAGGGTCACAATTGGAAGTTCAAGACTCAGATGAATGACAGGGATGTTAGGAAGTATTTCTTCAGTCATAAAGTTATCAGGAAGTGGAACAGTGTGGAGAGTGATGTACGGGAGGCAGGATCCATACATAGCTTTAACATGAGGTATGATAAATCTCACGGAGCAGGGAAACTCACCTACTAGCGACCAGTGAAGTGGCCGGGGCATGAGCTGTGAATCGACCCATGCAACCACAACTAGGTGAGTACATACACACACACACACACACACACACACACACACACACACACACACACACACACACACACACACACACACACAAACAAACAAACAAACAAACACACACATCGTTCAAGACCCTGTACACCGTGTACATTAGGCCCATATTGGAGTATGCGGCACCAGTTTGGAACCCACACCTAGCCAAGCACGTAAAGAAACTAAAGAAAGTGCAAAGGTTTGCAACAAGACTAGTCCCAGAGCTAAGAGGTATGTCCTACGAGGAGAGGTTAAGGGAAATCAACCTGACGACACCGGACGACAGGAGAGATAGGGGGGACATGATAACGACATACAAAATACTGAGAGGAATTGACAAGGTGGACAAAGACAGGATGTTCCAGAGATTGGACACAGTAACAAGGGGACACAGTTGGAAGTTGAAGACACAGATGAATCACAGGGATGTTAGGAAGTATTTCTTAAGCCACAGAGTAGTCAGGAAGTGGAACACTTTGGGAAGCGATGTAGTGGAGGCAGGATCCACACATAGCTTTAAGCAGGGATATGACAAAGCTCACGGTTCAGGGAGAGTGACCTAGTAGCAACCAGTGAAGAGGCGGGGCCAGGAGCTTGGACTCGACCCTTGCAACCTCAACTAGGTGAGTACACACACACACACACACCAGGCACATCTTCTGAAGCGCACATCAACCAAATAATTGCTGCAGCATATGGGCGCCTAGCAAACCTCAGAACAGCATTCCGACATCTTAATAAGGAATCGTTCAGGACCCTGTACACAGTCTACGTTAGGCCCATATTGGAGTATGCGGCACCAGTCTGGAACCCACAGGCCTGGTCACAGACCGGGCCGCGGGGGCGTTGACCCCCGAAACTCTCTCCAGGTAAACTCCAGGTAACACCTAGCCAAGCACGTAAAGAAACTAGAGAAAGTGTAAAGGTTTGCAACAAGACTAGTCCCAGAGTTAAGAGGTATGTCCTACGAGGAGAGGTTAAGGGAAATCAACCTGACGACACTGGAGGACAGGAGAGATAGGGGGTACATGATAACGACATACAAAATACTGAGAGGAATTGACAAGGTGGACAAAGACAGGATGTTCCAGAGATGGGACACAGCAACAAGGGGACACAGTTGGAAGTTGAAGACACAGATGAGTCACAGGGATGTTAGGAAGTACTTCTTCAGCCACAGAGTAGTCAGGAAGTGGAATAGTTTGGGAAGCGATGTAGTGGAGGCAGGATCCATACATAGCTTTAAGCAGAGGTATGATAAAGCTCACGGTTCAGGGAGAGTGACCTGGTAGCGACCAGTGAAGAGGCGGGGCCAGGAGCTTGGACTCGACCCTTGCAACCTCAACTAGGTGAGTACAACTAGGTGAGTACACACACACACACACACACACACACACATACACACATGGAGGAATCAGGTCCATTGCAGTGGGCAACACCCTTCGGCGCCTAGTACCCAAGGTTGCAGTATGAAGGGTGAGTCAAGAGGCTGCTGCAATGTAGAAACCAACTCGGCTCGGTTTTGGTGTTCAACAAGGCTGTGAAGCAGCTGCCCACGCAGCACGAGTGTACATCAACATGTCCGTTGAAAAAGTCTTGATCAAACTGGACTTTGCCAACGCTTTCAACCTAGTCAGAAGGGATGCTGCTCTCCAAGCAGTTTCTAGACACTTCCCTTCCCTCTATCCCTTCATAGAATCGTGTTATAGTGTGACTTCTAAACTCTTGTTTGGGGACCATGAAGTAACTGACTCGTGTGAGGGTGCTCAACAAAGGACCCTCTCGCTCCCTTTCTATTCTGTTTGGTCATCAAGAACATCACAGAAGCACTCTTCAGTGAGCTCAGTATCTGGCTCTTGGATGATGGTACCCTAGCTGGCAGAACAGAATCTCTCCTAGAGGACATCAGAAAAATTAAAGACATGGGAGAAAGCCTGGGCCTATCTTTAAACCCCACCAAATGTGAAATAGTTTCTACCAATCGACAGATAATCCAGAATATTAGCGCCGTTTTACCAGGAGCACGAGCCATTGATCCAGCCAATGGCACTCTGCTTGGCGGTCCTCTTGGGTCCAATGCCATCGATCTGATCCTAGGAAAAAAAAGTCTCAGACCTCCTGACGATGGAAGGCAGGATGAAAGACACTGATACACATGATGCCTTCTACCTACTCACCAGGTGCCTGTCAATCCCAAAACTTACCTACTTTTTGAGATGCTCCCCAGCCTTTAGCAGTCCGAAACTCAAGGAATATAACTCTCTCCTTAAGACCATGCTAGAGAATGTATTGAATCTTTCCCTTGAAGATGGACAGTGGTTGCAAGGCTTGGGGGGCTGGGAGTATGCAGATCCTCCCAGATTGTTCTACCAGCTTTCCTATCCTCTTCCATAGCATCAAACGAGTTAATAAGACAAATTCTTCCTGAGAACCTCAGTGACTCAGCAGGAATACAGGGCCCTAAATATGCCAGTGCCATCAATGAATGGGAGACTCTTGCTGCTCCAGCACCAAACCCTAGTACAGCACTGGCTCACAAACAATCAAGGTGGGATGGCCCAATCGCTGAAAAGGTACTTGTCAACATGCTCAGGGCAGTAACATCAGACAGGGAGACTGCCCGTCTCCAGGCTGTGAGCACACCTCACTCTGGGGACTTCCTCCAAACAGTTCCCAAATCGGCAATGGGAACGCGCCTCGACCCTAAGACCCTCCATATTGCAGTGGCTCTGCGCCTTGCTGCCCCAATTCACACGGAATATACGTGTATTCGCGGCGAAGCGCAAGCCGACCAATATGGTCTACATGGTCTTAACTGTTCCAAACCCAAGCGCTGGCATGCAAGACACAGTGAAGTCAACAACATCATAAAGAGAACCCTTGCTACAGCTGGATGCCCAGCCGAGAGGGAGCCCCGATCACTAGCAGCCAACAATACCCACAACCCAGCAAACCACTCCAACGGGATCACCATCTATCCTTGGAAGAATGGAAGCTCTTAGTATGGGACTACACATGTGTGTCCACACTGGCTGACACCTATATCAATCACAGTGTCGGGCGATAGGGAGGAGCTGCTGACCACAGGGAGGAGTACAAGATCAGCAAGTGCAGGGACATAAGCCAACAGTATCAATTTGTTCCAGTGGGATCAGAGACCTTGGGATCATGGGGAAAAAATGTCACATATTTCCTTAAAGAATTGGGTTCCAGACTCATCGACACCACCAGGGACCTAAGGGCAGCCACTTTCATGTTCCAGCGCCTCAGCATAGCCATCCAGAGGGAAAATTCATGCTGCATACTGGGCTCGCGTCCGGCTTCGGAGGAGCTGGAGGAGATTCATAACCTTTGATATATTTTACCAATATATTCATGCTTGTATTTTCTATCAATGTATTCTGTCTATTAATAAAGTACATATATAATATAAATTATAGGGGGTGGTAGAAGAAAATATTGAAACAGCTCTGGGAAGAACCTTGAGTTTTCCCTGAGGTACATTTATTATTGTCCTCTCTGAGGATGAGGGTCTCAAGTAAAGTTCTAGAGGTGGTACCTCCCTATAAAATATTTATATATATATAAATATATATATATATATATATATATATATATATATATATATATATATACATATGTATATATATATATATATATATATATATATATATATATATATATATATATATGTATATATATATATATATATATATATATATATATATATATATATATATATAGTAGGTTGGTAAACAGCAACCGCAACAGCAAGATATTAGGTTGGTAAACAGCAACCGCCCAGGGAGGTACTACCGTCCTGCCAAGTGAGTGTACAACGAAAGCCTGTAATTGTTTTACATGATGGTAGGATTGCTGGTGTCTTTTGTCTGTCTCATAAACATGCAAGATTTCAGGTATGTCTTGCTACTTCTACTTACACTTAGGTCACACTACACATACATGTACAAGCATATATATACACACCCCTCTGGGTTTTCTTCTATTTTCTTTCTAGTTCTTGTTCTTGTTTATTTCCTCTTACCTCCATGGGGAAGTGGAACAGAATTCTTCCTCCGTAAGCCATGCGTGTTGTAAGAGGAGACTAAAATGCCGGGAGCAAGGGGCTAGTAACCCCTTCTCCTGAATATATTACTAAATTTAAAAAGAGAAACTTTAGTTTTTTCTTTTGGGCCACCCCGCCTCGGTGGGATACGGCTGGTATGTTGAAAGAAAGAATATATATATATATATATATATATATATATATATATATATATATATATATATATATATATATATATATATATATATATATATATATATATATATATACATGTCGTGCCGAATAGGCAGAACTTGCGATCTTGGCTTAAATAACAACGCTCATCTTGCCATATAGGACAAGTGAAAATTTGTGTATGCAATAATTTCGCCAAAATCATTCTGAACCTAACGAAAAAAATATATTTCACTGTGTTTGTTTAGTATTAAATTATTGTAAACAAATCTAAAATATATTTAGTTGGGTTAGGCTAAAATAAATTGTTCTTGTTATAAGAAGGTTAGGTAAGTTTTCTAAGATTGTTTTGGTGTAAAATTAAAAATATTTACATTAACATTAATGAAAAATATATATCTTTAAACGTATAAGAGAAAATTTTAGAAAGGACTTAATTTTAAATGAGTTCTTGCTAATTGACCAGCTTTACATATTCGGCACGTCATATGTATGTATGTATGTATGTATATATATATATATATATATATATATATATATATATATATATATATATATATATATATATACATATTATATATATATATATATATATATATATATATATATATATATATATATATATATATATATATATATATATATATACATATTTATATATATATATATATATATATATATATATATATATATGTATATATATATATATATGTATATATATATATATATATATCTGGAGTATCTGAGAGAGTTAGAGCAAAGGAAGGGGTAGCAGTAATGTTGAATGATCAGTTATGGAAGGAGAAAAGAGAATATGAATGTGTAAATTCAAGAATTATGTGGATTAAAGTAAAGGTTGGATGCGAGAAGTGGGTCATAATAAGCGTGTATGCACCTGGAGAAGAGATTAATGCAGAGGAGAGAGAGAGATTTTGGGAGATGTTAAGTGAATGTATAGGAGCCTTTGAACCAAGTGAGAGAGTAATAGTGGTAGGGGACCTGAATGCTAAAGTAGGAGAAACTTTTAGAGAGGGTGTGGTAGGTAAGTTTGGGGTGCCAGGTGTAAATGATAATGGGAGCCTTTTGATTGAACTTTGTATAGAAAGGGGTTTAGTTATAGGTAATACATATTTTAAGAAAAAGAGGATAAATAATTATACAAGATATGATGTAGGGCGAAATGACAGTAGTTTGTTGGATTATGTATTGGTAGATAAAAGACTGTTGAGTAGAGTTCAGGATGTACATGTTTATAGAGGGGCCACAGATATATCAGATCACTTTCTAGTTGTAGCTACACTGAGAGTAAAAGATAGATGGGATACAAGGAGAATAGAAGCATCAGGGAAGAGAGAGGTGAAGGGTTATAAACTAAAAGAGGAGGCAGTTAGGGTAAGATATAAACAGCTATTGGAGGATAGATGGTCTAATGAGAGCATAGGCAATGGGGTCGAAGAGGTATGGGGTAGGTTTAAAAATGTAGTGTTAGAGTGTTCAGCAGAAGTTTGTGGTTACAGGAAAGTGGGTGCGGGAGGGAAGAGGAGCGATTGGTGAAATGATGATGTAAAGAGAGTAGTAAGGGAGAAAAAGTTAGCATATGAGAAGTTTTTACAAAGTAGAAGTGATGCAAGGAGGGAAGAGTATATGGAGAAAAAGAGAGAGGTTAAGAGAGTGGTGAAGCAATGTAAAAAGAGAGCAAATGAGAGAGTGGGTGAGATGTTATCAACAAATTTTGTTGAAAATAAGAAAAAGTTTTGGAGTGAGATTAACAAGTTAAGAAAGCCTAGAGAACAAATGGATTTGTCAGTTAAACATAGGAGAGGAGAGTTATTAAATGGAGAGTTAGAGGTATTGGGAAGATGGAGGGAATATTTTGAGGAATTGTTAAATGTTGATGAAGATAGGGAAGCTGTGATTTCGTGTATAGGACAAGGAGGAATAACATCTTGTAGGAGTGAGGAAGAGCCAGTTGTGAGTGTGGGGGAAGTTCGTGAGGCAGTAGGTAAAATGAAAGGGGGTAAGGCAGCCGGGATTGACGGGATAAAGATAGAAATGTTAAAAGCAGGTGGGGATATAGTTTTGGAGTGGTTGGTGCAATTATTTAATAAATGTATGGAAGAGGGTAAGGTACCTAGGGATTTGCAGAGAGCATGCATAGTTCCTTTGTATAAAGGCAAAGGGGATAAAAGAGAGTGCAAAAATTATAGGGGGATAAGTCTGCTGAGTATACCTGGTAAAGTGTATGGTAGAGTTATTATTGAAAGAATTAAGAGTAAGACGGAGAATAGGATAGCAGATGAACAAGGAGGCTTTAGGAAAGGTAGGGGGTGTGTGGACCAGGTGTTTACAGTGAAACATATAAGTGAACAGTATTTAGATAAGGCTAAAGAGGTCTTGGTGGCATTTATGGATTTGGAAAAGGCGTATGACAGGGTGGATAGGGGGGCAATGTGGCAGATGTTGCAAGTGTATGGTGTAGGAGGTAGGTTACTGAAAGCAGTGAAGAGTTTTTACGAGGATAGTGAGGCTCAAGTTAGAGTATGTAGGAAAGAGGGAAATTATTTCCCAGTAAAAGTAGGCCTTAGACAAGGATGTGTGATGTCACCGTGGTTGTTTAATATATTTATAGATGGGGTTGTAAGAGAAGTAAATGCGAGGGTCTTGGCAAGAGGCGTGGAGTTAAAAGATAAAGAATCACACACAAAGTGGGAGTTGTCACAGCTGCTCTTTGCTGATGACACTGTGCTCTTGGGAGATTCTGAAGAGAAGTTGCAGAGATTGGTGGATGAATTTGGTAGGGTGTACAAAAGAAGAAAATTAAAGGTGAATACAGGAAAGAGTAAGGTTATGAGGATAACAAAAAGATTAGGTGATGAAAGATTGAATATCAGATTGGAGGGAGAGAGTATGGAGGAGGTGAATGTATTCAGATATTTGGGAGTGGACGTGTCAGCAGATGGGTCTATGAAAGATGAGGTGAATCATAGAATTGATGAGGGGAAAAGAGTGAGTGGTGCACTTAGGAGTCTGTGGAGACAAAGAACTTTGTCCTTGGAGGCAAAGAGGGGAATGTATGAGAGTATAGTTTTACCAATGCTCTTATATGGGTGTGAAGCATGGGTGATGAATGTTGCAGCGAGGAGAAGGCTGGAGGCAGTGGAGATGTCATGTCTGAGGGCAATGTGTGGTGTGAATATAATGCAGAGAATTCGTAGTTTGGAAGTTAGGAGGAGGTGCGGGATTACCAAAACTGTTGTCCAGAGGGCTGAGGAAGGGTTGTTGAGGTGGTTCGGACATGTAGAGAGAATGGAGCGAAACAGAATGACTTCAAGAGTGTATCAGTCTGTAGTGGAAGGAAGGCGGGGTAGGGGTCGGCCTAGGAAAGGTTGGAGAGAGGGGGTAAAGGAGGTTTTGTGTGCGAGGGGCTTGGACTTCCAGCAGGCATGCGTGAGCGTGTTTGATAGGAGTGAATGGAGACAAATGGTTTTTAATACTTGACGTGCTGTTGGAGTGTGAGCAAAGTAACATTTATGAAGGGATTCAGGGAAACCGGCAGGCCGGACTTGAGTCCTGGAGATGGGAAGTGCAGTGCCTGCACTCTGAAGGAGGGGTGTTAATATTGCAGTTTAAAAACTGTAGTGTAAAGCACCCTTCTGGCAAGACAGTGATGGAGTGAATGATGGTGAAAGTTTTTCTTTTTCGGGCCACCCTGCCTTGGTGGGAATCGGCCGGTGTGATAATAATATATATATATATATATATATATATATATATATATATATATATATATATATATATATATATATATATATATATATATATATATATATATATATATATATATATATATATATATATATATTACATATTCACCAGTTATTATACATATCACATAACTGAAGGAACTTTAAAATCACTTAAGAGACACACTACAATGCTCATACTTTTCGACTTAATTATAATGTTAATTATAACCTGGATGGTCACAAGTGACTAAGTTGACGCTGCTGGTGGATCCGGGTTGCCAGCTCTCACCAGTGAACCAATGCCAAATTCGAAGAGATTTATTACGGTCTTAATCAGATTATTAATGCACATATAACTGGAACATAAGAGAAAGATACTTATGATGACGTCTCGGTCTGACTTGGACCATTACCTAGTCCGACCGAAATGTCGTCTTAAGATTTTTTCTCCTATGTGCGGGTTTTATATATATATATATATATATATATATATATATATATATATATATATATATATATATATATATATATATATATATATATATTTCCAGTTATGGTACTGTGCCTTTTAATTAAGATTATTCATACTTTGGTTAGGATTACGGAATTTTTCAAATTTCAAGTTTTCCAAATTATAACGATTATATAATTATCGGAAAATCGGGTGTTCGGCTAATTTGTCATATAATTGAAGAATAACTTTAGTACATTTGGTGTCCCCTAAGCTAAGCTAGAAATGTAAAAAAAAATAATTAAAACTTTCTTACTTAACTAGTTCTTTGGAAGGTATCAAAAATTTTGCTTCCTGCAGTTGGGCGTTGAGGAACCAAAATCCAACATTCACCTTGTTGAGAGGCAGGTGTGAGGGACCAACACACAATACTCGCCTTGTCAGGAGGCAGGTGTGGGGGACTCACACCCCAACACTTGCCCTTAAGAGGCCATTTGTGCCTCCACATCTACCAGGAGGCAAAATGTGTTACTCACGCCCCAGTACCCATCTTATCAAGAAACAATGAATGTCAATTATAGGTTCTAAGAAAAAAAAAAGATTGATTTAAACTGAGCTGAGTTTGTGAATTAAATATAATGCCACCATGAAAATCCCACAAAATTAAAATTCTGGAATTTAATATCAGTATGAAAGACACTTAATATGATATGCTACACGATATAGCACAGGCAAAAAAGTCGACCCCAGGGGGCGTCGCCTCTCACTTAAAATTTGAGAATACCTAAAATTTGTTTCTGGACACTATAAACACCGTGAGAAAATTTGGTTGCACTGGTTTTTATGGGGATTGAATTATAGAGAAGCCCAGATATATACAAAATAGAAGGGTCTTGTCAGGGCATCTCTAGTAGACATGAAGCCCAGGAAAACAGCCCTGACTTTTATTATTTGACTTCGCACCTAATTACACATTGTCTGGTATAAAAGTATCGACCAAGTTCAGTATCTAAAATCACAGGAAAAAACAATAATTAGTGACGGTGTTAAACTTGAAGGAAAAGGAAATGATAAATTAAGGGAAGAGTATTCAAAAAAGGAGGGGAAGAAGAAATAAGGTAAGTGAGTGACAATACTTAGATAACTGATGGTCTGAGCAGCAAAGTAATAAGTGAGAAAGATCAAATACTTTCTGGGGGAAAATTGTGGATACATGTTAAAAAGAAATGGATGATGGTTTAGAACAAGAGAAAATGACACTTTCTAGCGAAGAAACCTTAAAGACATGAATATGAAAGCAAAAAGCTGAAGTTTGCTCCATAAGGTAGATGAGTCAGTAATAATGAAGAAATTAGCAGGAGTATACGCAGTAGGAAGGGACACAGGATTAGATTTACGCCCTGCATGCGTGAATGTTCATCCTATATGCGTACACACTCTTCCTACATGCGTACACGCTTGTCCTGTACGTATACACACTCAACGTGCTGGGAGGCTGCCCGAGATGCCCAAAACTTTAAAAGGTCAGATTAATTATTGCACTGACGCCCCTGGGCAGTGCTAGTGTGCCAAGCCTAGGTATGAGACACTACCAGAGTCACTATCCTGGTCAGTCCTAGTGTACCAAGCCTGGGTATAAGGCACTACCAGAGTCACCACCTTGGGCAGTGCCAGTGCACGAAGCCTGGGTATGAGACAATACCAGAGTCACTACCCTCGTCAGTGCCAGTGTACCAAGCCTGGGAATGATGCACTACCAGATTCACTACCCTGGGCAGTGCTAGTGCACCAAGCCTAGGCATGATGCACAGCTAGAGTCACTACCCTAGTCAGCCAGTGTACCAACCCTGGGTATGATACACTGTGATAATGACAGCTGCTATGTGTGTTGCTAGTACTAGTGATGCTAGGACTAGTGATACTAGGAAGAGTGATACTAGGATTTGTGATGCTAGTATTAGTGATGCTCGGACAAGTGATGCTAGGAAGAGTGATGTTAGTGCTACTGATGCTAGGACTACTGATGCTAGGACTAGTGATATTAGGAAGAGTGATGCTAGGACTAGTGACGTTAATACTAGTGATGCTAGGACTAGTAATGCTAGTGAGTTGGACCTGACTAGCTTGTGCTGCTAGGTCTGGTGCCGTGCTCCTTCCTTGAATGGAGGTGACCAGGCTGGGTGGGTCATTGGGCTAATCCTGGGGGGACATAGACCTGCTCCGCATGGGTCAGTAGGCCTGTTACAGTGTTCCTTCTTTCTTATGTTCTTATGTTATGTACTATTGATGCTAGGACTAGTGATGCTAGTACTAGTGATACTAGGAAGAGTGCTGCTAGTAATAGTGATGATAGGACTAGTGATGGCAGTACTGGTGATGCTAGGATTAGTGATGCTATGATTAATGATGATAGGACGAGTGATACTAGGACAAGTGATGGCTAGGACTAGGGATGCTAGTACTAGTGATGCTAGGACTAGTGCTACTAGGACTAGTGATACAAGAAATAGTGATGCAAGGACTAGTGATGCTAGTACTTGCGGTACCAGGATTAGTGATTCTAGTACTAGTGATGCTAGGAAGAATGCTGCTAGTACTAGTGATGCTAGTACTAGTGATACCAAGACTAGTGATGATAGGATTAGTGATGCTAGTACTTGTGATGCTAGGAAGAATGCTGCTAGTACTAGTAATGCTGGACTAGTGATGCTAGGACTAGTGTTGCTAGGATTAGTGACGCTAGGACTAGTGATATTAGGAAAAGTGATGCTAAGACTAGTGATACTAGTACTACTGATGCTAGCACTAGTGATGCTAGAACTAGTGACGCTAAGGCTAGTGATGCTAGTATTAGTGATACTAAGACTAGTGAAGCTAGGATTAGTGATGCTAGGACTAGTAATGCTAGGACTAGTGACCCTAGTACTAGTGATGCTAGGATTAATGATGCTAGGATTAATGATGCTAGGATTAGTGATGTTAAACTAACTCTGATCCCAAATCTTGTTGCCTAAGAAGAAAATAGTAACAGACCACATTCTAAAGTCCGTTATAAAATTTCTTATTCGCAACACTAGTGATGCTAGAACTAGTGATGCTAAGGCTAGTGATGTTAGTATTAGTGATACAAAGACTAGTGAAACTAGGATTAGTGATGCTAGGACTAGCGATGCTAGGACTAGTGACGCTAGTACTAGTGATACTAGGACTAATGATGCTAGGACTAGGGATGCTAGTACTAGTGATGCTAGGACTAGTGATACCAGGACTAGTGATACTAGAACTAGCGATGCTAGTACCAGTGATTCTAGGACTAGTGATGATAGTACTAGTGATTCCAGCATTAGTGATGCTAGGACTAGTGATGATAACACTAGCGATGCTAGGATTAGTGATACTAATACTATTGATGCTAGGAAGAGTGCTGCTAGTACTAGTTATGCTAGAAAGAGTGCTGCTCGTATTAGTGATGCTAAGACTAGTGATGCTAGAACAAGCATTGCTAGGAATAGTGATGCTAGTACTAATGATGCTAGGACTAGTGATGCTAGGGATAGTGATACTAAGAAGAGTGATGCTAGGACTAGTGATGCTAATACTGGTTATGCTAGGATTAGTGAAGCCATGACTAGTGATGCTAGCACTAGTGATGCTAGTGATGCTAGCACTAGTGATGCTATGACTAAATATGCTTGGACTATTGATGCTAGGAAGAGTGACGCTAGGAAGAGTGACGCTAGGAAGAGTGATGTTAGGACTAGTGATGCTAGTACTAGTGATGCTGGGACTTGTGATGCTAGGAATAGTGGTTGTAGAACTAGTGATGCTAGGAGAGTGTGATGATAAAAGATTATATTTGTGATACCAGGACTAGTGATGATAGAAGACTGTACTAGTTAGGGCTAGTGTTGCTAGGAGATTGTATTAATGATAACGGAGCTAGTGATGCTAGGAAATTATACTCTTGAAAAGAGAACTAGTGATGCTAGGACAGTGTACTAGCGATACCAGGATCAGTGATGGAAAGAGTGTACTAGTGATAATTAGACTAGTGATGCTAGGAGAGTGTACTAGTGATACCAGGATCAGTGATGGAAAGAGAGTGTACTAGTGATAATAAGACTAGTGATGCTAGGAGAGTGTACTAGTGGTACCAGGATCAGTGATGGAAAGAGAGTGTACTAGTGATAATAAGACTAGTGATGCTAGGAGAGTGTACTAGTGATACTAGGACCAGTGAAGGAAGGATAGTGTATTAGTGATGCCAGGACTAGTGATACTAGTAGAGAATACTAGTGTTACCAAGACAGGTCGTGCTTGGAGATTGTATTAGTGATACCAGGACTTGTGATGATTTGCAGACTGTACTAGTGATACCATAATTTGGAGACTGTACTAGTGATGCGCGTTCTAGCAATTATCCTAGTGATACCTGAGCTTGAAGATCATTCTAGTGATACCAAGGCTGGTAATGCTTGCAGATAGTACTAGCAATACTAAAGATCAGCGATGCCTGGTCATTGTACTAGTAACACCAGAGACTAGTAATCCATAATGATTACGGTAATGGTTGAAATGATTAATGATCCTAAGTATGAAAGTTCACTAGTTATATAAATAAGAAAGACTCACAAGAACATACAGTAATTATATTGTCTTGATATCATGTATACATACTAGTGAACCTGGTGTTTACATACTAGTGAACCTGGTGTTTACACACTAGTGAACCTGGTGTTTACATACTAGTGAACCTGGTGTTTACATACTAGTGAACCTGGTGTTTACATACTAGTGAACCTGGTGTTTACATACTAGTGAACCTGGTGTTTACATACTAGTGAACCTGGTGTTTACATACTAGTGAACCTGGTGTTTACATACTAATGAACCTGGTGTTTACATACTAATGAACCTGGTGTTTACATACTAGTGAACCTGGTGTTTACATACTAGTGAACCTGGTGTTTACATACTAGTGAACCTGGTGTTTACACACTAGTGAACCTGGTGTTTACATACTAGTGAACCTGGTGTTTACACACTAGTGAACCTGGTGTTTACACACTAGTGAACCTGGTGTTTACATACTAGTGAACCTGGTGTTTACATACTAGTGAACCTGGTGTTTACATACTAGTGAACCTGGTGTTTACATACTAGTGAACCTGGTGATTACATACTAGTGAACCTGGTGTTTACACACTAGTGAACCTGGTGTTTACATACTAGTGAACCTGGTGTTTACACACTAGTGAACCTGGTGTTTACATACTAGTGAACCTGGTGTTTACACACTAGTGAACCTGGTGTTTACATACTAGTGAACCTGGTGTTTACATACTAGTGAACCTGGTGTTTACATACTAGTGAACCTGGTGTTTACATACTAGTGAACCTGGTGTTTACATACTAGTGAACCTGGTGTTTACATACTAGTGAACCTGGTGTTTACATACTAGTGAACCTGGTGTTTACATACTAGTGAACCTGGTGTTTACATACTAGTGAACCTGGTGTTTACATACTAGTGAACCTGGTGTTTACATACTAGTGAACCTGGTGTTTACATACTAGTGAACCTGGTGTTTACACACTAGTGAACCTGGTGTTTACATACTAGTGAACCTGGTGTTTACACACTAGTGAACCTGGTGTTTACATACTAGTGAACCTGGTGTTTACACACTAGTGAACCTGGTGTTTACATACTAGTGAACCTGGTGTTTACATACTAGTGAACCTGGTGTTTACATACTAGTGAACCTGGTGTTTACATACTAGTGAACCTGGTGTTTACATACTAGTGAACCTGGTGTTTACATACTAGTGAACCTGGTGTTTACATACTAGTGAACCTGGTGTTTACATACTAGTGAACCTGGAGTTTACATACTAGTGAACCTGGTGTTTACATACTAGTGAACTTGGTGTTTACATACTAGTGAACCTGGTGTTTACATACTAGTGAACCTGGTGTTTACATACTAGTGAACCTGGTGTTTACATACTAGTGAACCTGGTGTTTACATACTAGTGAACCTGGTGTTTACATACTAGTGAACCTGGTGTTTACACACTAGTGAACCTGGTGTTTACATACTAGTGAACCTGGTGTTTACACACTAGTGAACCTGGTGTTTACATACTAGTGAACCTGGTGTTTACATACTAGTGAACCTGGTGTTTACATACTAGTGAACCTGGTGTTTACATACTAGTGAACCTGGTGTTTACACACTAGTGAACCTGGTGTTTACATACTAGTGAACCTGGTGTTTACATACTAGTGAACCTGGTGTTTACATACTAGTGAACCTGGTGTTTACATACTAGTGAACCTGGTGTTTACATACTAGTGAACCTGGTGTTTACATACTAGTGAACCTGGTGTTTACATACTAGTGAACCTGGTGTTTACATACTAGTGAACCTGGTGTTTACATACTAGTGAACCTGGTGTTTACATACTAGTGAACCTGGTGTTTACATACTAGTGAACCTGGTGTTTACACACTAGTGAACCTGGTGTTTACATACTAGTGAACCTGGTGTTTACACACTAGTGAACCTGGTGTTTACATACTAGTGAACCTGGTGTTTACATACTAGTGAACCTGGTGTTTACATACTAGTGAACCTGGTGTTTACATACTAGTGAACCTGGTGTTTACATACTAGTGAACCTGGTGTTTACATACTAGTGAACCTGGTGTTTACATACTAGTGAACCTGGTGTTTACATACTAGTGAACCTGGTGTTTACATACTAGTGAACCTGGTGTTTACATACTAGTGAACCTGGTGTTTACATACTAGTGAACCTGGTGTTTACATACTAGTGAACCTGGTGTTTACATACTAGTGAACCTGGTGTTTACATACTAGTGAACCTGGTGTTTACATACTAGTGAACCTGGTGTTTACACACTAGTGAACCTGGTGTTTACATACTAGTGAACCTGGTGTTTACACACTAGTGAACCTGGTGTTTACATACTAGTGAACCTGGTGTTTACACACTAGTGAACCTGGTGTTTACTTACTAGTGAACCTGGTGTTTACATACTAGTGAACCTGGTGTTTACACACTAGTGAACCTGGTGTTTACATACTAGTGAACCTGGTGTTTACATACTAGTGAACCTGGTGTTTACATACTAGTGAACCTGGTGTTTACATACTAGTGAACCTGGTGTTTACATACTAGTGAACCTGGTGTTTACACACTAGTGAACCTTGTGTTTACATACTAGTGAACCTGGTGTTTACATACTAGTGAACCTGGTGTTTACATACTAGTGAACCTGGCGTTTACATACTAGTGAACCTGGTGTTTACACACTAGTGAACCTGGCGTTTACATACTAGTGAACCTGGTGTTTACATACTAGTGAACCTGGTGTTTACATACTAGTGAACCTGGTGTTTACATACTAGTGAACCTGGTGTTTACATACTAGTGAACCTGGTGCTTACATACTAGTGAACCTGGTGTTTACACACTAGTGAACCTGGTGTTTACATACTAGTGAACCTGGTGTTTACATACTAGTGAACCTGGTGTTTACATACTAGTGAACCTGGTGTTTACATACTAGTGAACCTGGTGTTTACATACTAGTGAACCTGGTGTTTACACACTAGTGAACCTGGTGTTTACATACTAGTGAACCTGGTGTTTACACACTAGTGAACCTGGTGTTTACATAATAGTGAACCTGGTGTTTACATACTAGTGAACCTGGTGTTTACACACTAGTGAACCTGGTGTTTGCACACTAGTGAACCTGGTGTTTACGTACTAGTGACCCTGGTTATAAAGAAGTGCAAAATATCATCAGCACGAGCCCTCAGTATTCTTTGGAGAAAGAGCTTAGATCTAGGTGAAATACCGGAGGCCTTAATAGTGTAGACATAGTTTTTAGCATAAGGGAGGTAGTAGAGCACTAGCTAAAAATTACAGACCACTAGCCCTAACTTCTCACATCAGAATTACGGAGGCGTTGGAAGACGACCAAAACACAGAAGTGATTTACATAGATTTTGCATAGGCGTTTGACAAATGCGATCAATGAGGGCCATGGACATAACGGGGAAGGTAGGCAAATGGATTTTCGGGTTGCTAACACACAGAACACAAAAAGTAGTAGTGAACAGAGCAAAATCCAGCATCAGCGAGGTAAAACGCTCAGTGCCCCAAGGCACTGTTCTGTCAGCATAATTGCTGATCCCCTTATATGTGTTGTATAGCGTATCATAGTACCATCCATGTGCTTTATATAGAAGATCCCTTGAGGCCTAGTGACTGTTTGTGTGACGTCACGGGATGCTCCATGAGTGAGTGAGACAAGCTGCCTCCCTCTCAGTCGACGCATAGGCATAGAAGAAGGCAGGACACGGCAGGCTGGGCTCCATCTCCCATTACCACAGTCTGACAATGTATATATCGTTACCATCCAACAAGTGTATCTACCTTCAACCCTCTTATCTCCTTACCGAACCCCATACGACAGTTCTGGCACTTCTGCTGTTTCTCATCCTCATATCAGACATAGATAAAAACACCCGTCACACTTTTGTATCATCATTTGCAGATGACACTAAAATAAGCATGAAAGTCACTACGGTAGAGGACACTGAAAAATTACAGGAAGACATAAACAGGGTTTTCCAGTGGGCAGTGGAAAACAACATGACGTTCAATGGTGATAAGTTCCAGCTGCTTAGGTATGGAAAGAATGAAGAACTCAAAAGGAACACTATATACAAAACTCAAGAGGGTCACCAAACAGAACGAAAGGAACACGTAAAAGACCTAGGAATAATTATATCAGCGGACCTTTCTTTTAAAGACCATAACAAGACAAAGATCACGACAGCCAGGAAGATGACGGAGTGGGTATTGAGAACTTTCAAAACAAGGGAAATAATGCCAGTGGTGACACTCTTCAAATCGCTAGTGCTCCCTCATTTAGAATATTGCTCAGTGCTAACGGCCCCATTCAAAGCATAAATATCAGTGCTGGAACAAATACAGAGATCGTTTAAGGCTCACATTAAGCTAGTATAGCACCTAAATTACTGGGAACGGAGCGGAGGAGAGAGAGATACATAATAATATATACCTAGAAAGTACTCGAAGACTTGGTCCCAAATCTGCATACTGCCATAACAACATACTGGAGTGAGAGATATGGGAGGAAGTGCAAAATAAACCCAGTGAGGAGCAAGGGTGCGGTGGGGACAATAAGGGAGCACTGTATCAACATTCCTGGTACCAGACTATGCAACATCTTACCAGAAGATATCAGAAACGTGGCTGGAACAAGTGTAGAAGCCTTCAAGAGGAAACTGGGCAAGTATCTTCACCAGGTGCCAGATCAACCAGGCTGTGATGGGTATGTGGGGCAGCGGGCCTCCAGCAGCAACACCCTGGTTGACCAGGCAAGCACCAGACGAGCCTGGCCCATGGCCGGGCTCCGAGAGTAGTGAAACTCTCGAAACTCTTTAAAGGTATATCAAAGGTATATTCATACTTATGATCCTGATGTACACATGCTAGTGATCTTGATGTATACATGCTTCACTATCTTGATGTATACATGTTAGTGATCCTGGTGTATACGTACTAGTAATCCTGGTGTATACATACTAGTGATTCTGATGTATACATGCTAGCAATCTTGGTGTATAGCTACTAATGATACTGGTGTACATACTAGTGATCTTAGTGTTACAGACTAGTGATCTTGGTGCATACATACTAGCGATACTGGTGTGTACATACTAGTAACCTCAGTGCATACATACTAGTGATCCTGGTGTAGACATGCTAGTGATCCTAGTATATACATACTAATGATCCTAGTATATACTTTCATGTGATCTATATTCCGAAACGTGTCGCCTACACAGTAGGCTTCTTCAGTCCAATACACAGGCAACGGAAACAGTAAAGATGTGAAGACGATGCAATGAATGCGTCACCGTCAACGACGTACTTTTGAGGCTGAGGGACTGACCACCTTAAAATTACGTCTTCGAGGGTGGTGGACTAATTACATCGTCTTTACATCTGTACTGCTTCTGTTGTCACCTCTGTATTCGCCTGTGTAGGCGAAACGTTTCAGATTAAAGATACCTAACTGTTGCAAGTGTGTCTCACTGATTATATGTTACTGTTTCCTGGTATATATGTTAGTGATCTTAAAATGTCTGGTGACTGAGGTTTATATGCTACTTATGCCTGGTGATCCAGGTGTACATACTAAAGAAACTAGTGAAAATATTAGTCATTATGGAACACATACTAGTCACGCTGGTGATTATGCTAGTGATATTAGCGTATATACTAGGGATGCAACGATACCAAAGAATTTGCCGATACCGATACTCATTTTTCAGCCGATACAGATACTTTTCCTATGTTTTTTATATTTTTTAAAAATATAATGACTATGTCTAATATATAAGGGAAAGATTATCTTACAATGATTATAAATAACACAGGAAGGTTTAATATTAAATAATTTAATTTCTGAGATGATCATGTGATCTATATTCCGAAACGTGTCGCCTACACAGTAGGCTTCCTCAGTCCAATACACAGGCAACAGAAACAGTAAAGATGTGAATGTGTGTGTGTGTGTGTGTGTGTGTGTGTGTGCGTGTGTGTGTGTGTGTGTGTGTGTACTCACCTATTTGTACTCACCTATTTGTGGTTGCAGGGGTCGATTCATAGCTCCTGGCCCCGCCTCTTCGCTGATTGCTACTAGGTCCTCTCTCTCCCTGCCCCATGAGCTTTATCATACCTCGCCTTAAAACTATGTATGGTTCCCGCCTCCACTACTTCACTTTCTAGGCTATTCCACAGCCTGACTACTCTATGACTGAAGAAATACTTCCTAACATCCCTTTGATTCATATGAGTCTTCAACTTCCAATTGTGACCTCTTGTGTCTGTGTCCCATCTCTGGAACATCCCGTCTTTGTCCACCTTGTCTATTCCGCGCAGTATTTTATATGTCGTTATCATGTCTCCCCTGACCCTCCTGTCCTCCAGTGTCGTCAGGCCGATTTCCCTTAACCTTTCTTCGTAGGACAGTCCCCTTAGCTCTGGGACTAGTCTTGTTGCAAACCTTTGCACTTTCTCTAATTTCTTGACGTGCTTGACTAGGTGTGGATTCCAAACTGGTGCTGCATACTCTAGTATGGGCCTGACGTAAATGGTATACAGAGTCTTGAACGAATCCTTACTGAGGTATCGGAACGCTATCCGCAGGTTTGCCAGACGCCCGTATGCTGCAGCAGTTATCTGATTGATGTGCGCCTCAGGAGATATGCTCGGTGTTATACTCACCCCCAGATCTTTTTCCTTGAGTGAGGTTTGGAGTCTTTGGCCATCTAAACTATATTGTGTCTGCGGTCTTCTTTGCCCTTCCCCAATCTTCATGACTTTGCATTTGGCAGGGTTAAACTCAAGGAGCCAGTTGCTGGACCAGGCTTGTAGCCTCTCCAGGTCTCTTTGTACTCCTGCCTGATCCTCGTCCGATTTGATTCTTCTCATTAACTTCACATCATCTGCAAACAAGGACACTTCTGAGTCTATCCCTTCCGTTATGTCATTCACATATACCAAGAACAGCACAGGTCCTAGGACTGACCCCTGTGGAACCCCGCTTGTCACAGGCGCCCACTCTGACACCTCGTCACGTACCATGACTCGTTGTTGTCTCCCTGTCAGGTATTCTCTGATCCATTTCAGTGCCTTTCCTGTTATGTGTGCTTGATCCTCTAGCTTTTGCAGTAACCTCTTGTGAGGAACTGTGTCGAAGGCCTTCTTGCAGTCCAAAAAATGCAGTCGATCCACCCCTCTTTCTCTTGTCTTACTTCTGTCACCTTGTCATAAAACTCCAGTAGGTTTGTGACACAGGATTTTCCTTCCCTGAAACCGTGCTGGTTGTCAATTATACACTTGTTTCTTTCCAGGTGCTCCACCACTCTCCTCCTGATGATCTTCTCCATGACTTTGCATACTATACACGATTGTGATACAGGTCTTTAGTTTAGTGCCTTATGTCTGTCTCCCTTTTTAAAAATTGGGACTACATTTGCCATCTTCCATACCTCAGGGAGTTGCCTAGTTTCAATTTATGTGTTGAAGATCTTTGTTAATGGCACACACAATATCTCTGCTCCCTCTTTAAGGACCCACAGAGAGATGTCTGGTCCCACCGCCTTTGGGGTGTCAAGTTAGCATAGTAGCTTCTTCACCTCCTCCTTGGTTATATGTACCTCATCTAGCACTTGCTGGTGTACCCCCCTGTTCTGATTTCCTGGAGTCCTACTGGTTTCCACTGGAAATAATTCTTTAAATCTCGTGTTGAGCTCCTGACATACCTCTCGGTCATTTCTTGTGAAGTCCCCATCACCATTCCTCAGTCTGATTACCTGGTCCTTGACTGTTGTTTTCCTCCTGATGTGGCTATACAACAGCTTTGGGTCAGACATGACTTTCGATGATATGTCATTTTCATATTGTCGCTGAGCCTCCCTTCTTATCTGTGCATATTCGTTTCTGGCTCTTCGGCTAATCTCTTTATTTTCCTGAGCTCTCTGTCTTCTGTACCTTTTCCATTCTCAAGTACATCCAGTTTTTGCCTCCCTACACCTTTGGGTGAACCAAGGACTCGTTCTGTTCTTCCCATTATTTCTGTTGCCCTTGGGAACAAACCTCTCCTCTGCCTCCTTGTATTTTGTTGCCACATAGTCCATCATTTCTTGTACTGGTTTTCCTGTCAGTTCCCTCTCCCACTGAATGTCTTGCAGGAAGTTCCTCATGCCTGAGTAGTTCCCCTTTTTGTAGTTTGGTTTTTCCCACCCTATTCCTGCTACTCTCTCCATTTGGAGCTCAACTATGTAGTCGAAGCACAGAACCACATGATCACTAGCTCCCAGGGGCCTTTCATACATGATATCCTCGATGTCCGAACTACTCAAGGTGAATACAAGGTCCAGTCTTGCTGGTTCATCCTCTCCTCTCTCTCTGGTAGTGTGTCTAACATGTTGATGCATGAGGTTTTCCAGTACCACATCCATCATCTTGGCTCTCCATGTTTTGGGACCCCCATGGGGCTCCAGGTTTTCCCAGCCAATCTCCTTGTGATTGAAATTACCCGTAACTAGTAACTTTGCTCCCCCCATGTGTGCTCTCCTGGCCACCTCGGCTAGTGTGTCGACCATTGCTCTGTTGCTCTCATCGTATTCTTCTCTTGGCCTCCTGCAGTTCTGTGGTGGGTTGTACAGTACTGCAATTATCACCTTATGTCCCTCAGACCGGATTGTTCCTACTAAGTAGTCCCTTTCGCCCGTGCCATCCATTCCTTCCATTTTCTCAAAACCCCACTGGCTTTTAATGAGCAGTGCAACTCCTCCTCCCCCTCTCCTCCCAGTCTTTCCTGAGGATTTGATATCCGGTGTGTGTGTGTGTGTGTGTGTGTGTGTGTGTGTGTGTGTGTGTGTGTGTGTGTGTGTGTTCGTGTGCGTGTGTGGTGTGTGTGTGTGTGTGGTGTGTGTGTGAGTGTGTTTGTGTGTGTGTGTGTGTGTGTGAGTGTGTGTGTGTGTGTGTTTGTGTGTGTGTGTGTGTGTGTGTGTGTGTGTGTGTGTGTGTGTGTGTGTGTGTGTGTGTGTGAGTGTGTGTGTCTGTGTGTGTGTGAGTGTGTGTGTCTGTGTGTTTGTGTGTCTGTGTGTGTGTGTGTGTGTGTGTGTGTGTATGTGAGTGTGTGTGTGTGAGTGTGTGTGTGTGAGTGTGTGTGTTACAAAAAACGCGATTCTAAAAAGCTTAGAGATCTCCAGTGAATACTAGAAAGGACTGCCCTTCTAGCATCCAGCCTGTTACTGGGTTGTTGTAACAAGTAGTCAGTATCCTGGTCCAATTATCCATTAGAATTCAATAAGAACTGTTAGTGCTTCAAGATTACAACTGGTAGGCTACTAACTAAAGAAATTAAAATTTAATAAGTTTATTAATAATTAAGATGTCTAGGAGAATATTATCAAATTAAATTAAATTAATCAAAATCAAAATAATAATAATCACTTCTCTCGTGTACAGTAGTATTGTGCTGTAGACACATAATACATCTATGTCTTTTAAGTACTGTCAGGTACATTATTAACATTTAATAACCTGATACATATATATACAAGTGTGTGTATGTGAGTAAGTGCTCTAAGTAGTTCACTATGTCTCAAAACACAACTAGACTTAACTAGTGACTGACTAAGTCCTCACATTAACTAACTTCTTGACCACCTGGCAATCAGAACAGCTTGCTTGAACAATAAAACGACTGCTAAGCCCAATAGCAATATAACAAGCAACTGCGACATAGAATCAGGATCAAGGAGATAATATAACGACACTAAGTAGGGACCATCAGCAGATTCTCCACAAAAGTCACAAAACTCCCATACTACTGAATCTAAGTTCAGCATAAGAAAACCCCCAACTGTGACAGTACACAGATACCAGTACAAATTAGGTCAGAAGCTACAGCTAAGGACCTGAGTTGCTCAGAGTGTCTATGCGACACACAACCTCAGTACAACATCGAAAATCACTTAGTCTAGACAATGTTCTGTGAACAGAGTTCTACAGAACCAACAACAAGAAAGCAACAGAGACGATCTTCCAACAAGGGCCAATAAGGGAGAGTTAGGCACGTCTTGTCAGGAATACGTCCAACCACCAAGAGAGTCTAGCCCAGACTGACTACTCCAGGCGAGGTGTGAACACCCCCCCCCTCTATCACGTGATAGCTCCAGGGACTGTTGCTGCCCAGCAACACCGAGAAGCCGGCAGGGAAACGAGCAACGAGCAATAATTACAGTAGTTAGACAATCAAGACTTGAACTATGAGCATTGAAAAATATATATAAATGTTACATCCTACCTAACAAAAGTAACTAAGTCAATAATTTTTTTTTTTATTATCACACTGGCCGATTCCCACCAAGGCAGGGTGGCCCGAAAAAGAAAAACTTTCACCATCATTCACTCCATCACTGTCTTGCCAGAAGGGTGCTTTATACTACAGTTTTTAAACTGCAACATTAACACCCCTCCTTCAGAGTGCAGGCACTGTACTTCCCATCTCCAGGACTCAAGTCCGGCCTGCCGGTTTCCCTGAATCCCTTCATAAATGTTACTTTGCTCACACTCCAACAGCACGTCAAGTATTAAAAACCATTTGTCTCCATTCACTCCTATCAAACACGCTCACGCATGCCTGCTGGAAGTCCAAGCCCCTCGCACACAAAACCTCCTTTACCCCCTCCCTCCAACCCTTCCTAGGCCGACCCCTACCCCGCCTTCCTTCCACTACAGACTGATACACTCTTGAAGTCATTCTGTTTCGCTCCATTCTCTCTACATGTCCGAACCACCTCAACAACCCTTCCTCAGCCCTCTGGACAACAGTTTTGGTAATCCCGCACCTCCTCCTAACTTCCAAACTACGAATTCTCTGCATTATATTCACACCACACATTGCCCTCAGACACGACATCTCCACTGCCTCCAGCCTTCTCCTCGCTGCAACATTCATCACCCACACTTCACACCCATATAAGAGCGTTGGTAAAACTATACTCTCATACATTCCCCTTTTTGCCTCCAAGGACAAAGTTCTTTGTCTCCACAGACTCCTAAGTGCACCACTCACTCTTTTTCCCTCATCAATTCTATGATTCACCTCATCTTTCATAGACCCATCCGCTGACACGTCCACTCCCAAATATCTGAATACGTTCACCTCCTCCATACTCTCTCCCTCCAATCTGATATTCAATCTTTCATCACCTAATCTTTTTGTTATCCTCATAACCTTACTCTTTCCTGTATTCACCTTTAATTTTCTTCTTTTGCACACCCTACCAAATTCATCCACCAATCTCTGCAACTTCTCTTCAGAATCTCCCAAGAGCACAGTGTCATCAGCAAAGAGCAGCTGTGACAACTCCCACTTTGTGTGTGATTCTTTATCTTTTAACTCCACGCCTCTTGCCAAGACCCGCGCATTTACTTCTCTTACAACCCCATCTATAAATATATTAAACAACCACGGTGACATCACACATCCTTGTCTAAGGCCTACTTTTACTGGGAAAAAATTTCCCTCTTTCCTACATACTCTAACTTGAGCCTCACTATCCTCGTAAAAACTCTTCACTGCTTTCAGTAACCTACCTCCTACACCATACACTTGCAACATCTGCCACATTGCCCCCCTATCCACCCTGTCATACGCCTTTTCCAAATCCATAAATGCCACAAAGACCTCTTTAGCCTTATCTAAATACTGTTCACTTATATGTTTCACTGTAAACACCTGGTCCACACACCCCCTACCTTTCCTAAAGCCTCCTTGTTCATCTGCTATCCTATTCTCCGTCTTACTCTTAATTCTTTCAATTATAACTCTACCATACACTTTACCAGGTACACTCAACAGACTTATCCCCCTATAATTTTTGCACTCTCTTTTGTCCCCTTTGCCTTTATACAAAGGAACTATGCATGCTCTCTGCCAATCCCTAGGTACCTTACCCTCTTCCATACATTTATTAAATAATTGCACCAACCACTCCAAAACTATATCCCCACCTGCTTTTAACATTTCTATCTTTATCCCATCAATCCCGGCTGCCTTACCCCCTTTCATTTTACCTACTGCCTCACGAACTTCCCCCACACTCACAACTGGCTCTTCCTCACTCCTACAAGATGTTATTCCTCCTTGCCCTATACACGAAATCACAGCTTCCCTATCTTCATCAACATTTAACAATTCCTCAAAATATTCCCTCCATCTTCCCAATACCTCTAACTCTCCATTTAATAACTCTCCTCTCCTATTTTTAACTGACAAATCCATTTGTTCTCTAGGCTTTCTTAACTTGTTAATCTCACTCCAAAACTTTTTCTTATTTTCAACAAAATTTGTTGATAACATCTCACCCACTCTCTCATTTGCTCTCTTTTTACATTGCTTCACCACTCTCTTAACTTCTCTCTTTTTCTCCATATACTCTTCCCTCCTTGCATCACTTCTACTTTGTAAAAACTTCTCATATGCTAACTTTTTCTCCCTTACTACTCTCTTTACATCATCATTCCACCAATCGCTCCTCTTCCCTCCTGCACCCACTTTCCTGTAACCACAAACTTCTGCTGAACACTCTAACACTACATTTTTAAACCTACCCCATACCTCTTCGACCCCATTGCCTATGCTCTCATTAGCCCATCTATCCTCCAATAGCTGTTTATATCTTACCCTAACTGCCTCCTCTTTTAGTTTATAAACCTTCACCTCTCTCTTCCCTGATGCTTCTATTCTCCTTGTATCCCATCTACCTTTTACTCTCAGTGTAGCTACAACTAGAAAGTGATCTGATATATCTGTGGCCCCTCTATAAACATGTACATCCTGAAGTCTACTCAACAGTCTTTTATCTACCAGTACATAATCCAACAAACTACTGTCATTTCGCCCTACATCATATCTTGTATACTTATTTATCCTCTTTTTCTTAAAATATGTATTACCTATAACTAAACCCCTTTCTATACAAAGTTCAATCAAAGGGCTCCCATTATCATTTACACCTGGCACCCCAAACTTACCTACCACACCCTCTCTAAAAGTTTCTCCTACTTTAGCATTCAAGTCCCCTACCACAATTACTCTCTCACTTGGTTCAAAGGCTCCTATACATTCACTTAACATCTCCCAAAATCTCCCTCTCTCCTCTGCATTCCTCTCTTCTCCAGGTGCATACACGCTTATTATGACCCACTTCTCGCATCCAACCTTTACTTTAATCCACATAATTCTTGAATTTACACATTCATATTCTCTTTTCTCCTTCCATAACTGATCATTTAACATTACTGCTACCCCTTCCTTTGCTCTAACTCTCTCAGATACTCCAGATTTAATCCCATTTATTTCCCCCCACTGAAACTCTCCTACCCCCTTCAGCTTTGTTTCGCTTAGGGCCAGGACATCCAACTTCTTTTCATTCATAACATCAGCAATCATCTGTTTCTTGTCATCCGCACTACATCCACGCACATTTAAGCAACCCAGTTTTATAAAATTTTTCTTCTTCTCTTTTTTAGTAATTGTATACAGGAGAAGGGGTTACTAGCCCATTGCTCCCGGCATTTTAGTCGCCTCATACGACACGCATGGCTTACGGAGGAAAGATTCTTTTCCACTTCCCCATGGACAATAGAAGAAATAAAAAAGAACAAGAGCTATTTAGAAAAAGGAGAAAAACCTAGATGTATGTATATATATATATGCATGTGCGTGTCTGTGAAGTGTGACCAAAGTGTAAGTAGGAGTAGCAAGATATCCCTGTTATCTTAGCGTGTTTATGAGACAGAAAAAGAAAACCAGCAATCCTACCATCATGCAAAACAGTTACAGGTTTTTGTTTCACAGTCATCTGGCAGGACGGTAGTACTTCCCTGGGTGGTTGCTGTCTACCAACCTACTACCTATGTCAATAATATAAAGCAATATATTAATGATTTAGCTATTATCGCAAATATAAGCAATGTAAAATTATATGAAAAGGTAATATACATTATATACATTGTGACCAATTCAGGGGTCACAACAGTGTGTGTGTGTGTATGTGTGTGAGTGTGTGTGTGTGTGTGTGTGTGTGTGTGAGTGTGTGAGTGTGTGAGTTTTTGAGTGTGTGTGAGTGTGTGAGTGTGTGTGCATGTGTGTGTGTGTGTGTGTGTGTATACGTGTATACGTGTGTGTGTGTGTGTGTAAGTGTGTGTGTGTGTGCGTGCTTAGATGTGTGTGTGTGTGTGTGTGTGTGTGTGTGTGTGTGTGTGTGTGTGTGTGTACTCACCTAATTGTACTCACCTAATTGTGGTTGCAGGGGTCGAGACTCAGCTCCTGGCCCCGCCTCTTCACTGATCGCTACTAGGTCCTCTCCCTCTCTGCTTCCTGAGCTTTGTCGTACCTCTTCTTAAAACTATGTATGGTTCCTGCCTCCACTACTTCACTTGCTAGGCTATTCCACTTCCTGACGACTCTATGACTGAAGAAATACTTCCTAACGTCCCTGTGACTCGTCTGAGTCTTCAGCTTCCAGTTCTGACCCCTTGTTTCTGTCCCCTCTCTGGAACATCCTGTCTCTGTCCACCTTGTCTATTCCCCGCAGTATCTTGTATGTCCTTATCATGTCTCCCATGACGCTTCTGTCCTCCAGTGTCGTCAGTCCGATTTCCCTCAACCTTTCCTCGTACGACATTTCCCTGAGCTCTGGGACTAGCCTTGTTGCAAACCTTTGTACTTTCTCTAACTTCTTGATGCGCTTGATCAGGTGTCGGTTCCAGACTGGTGCTGCATACTCCAGTATGGGCCTAACATACACAGTGTACAGTGTCTTGAATGATTCCTTATTAAGATATCGGAACGCTATTCTCAGGTTTGCCAGGCGCCCGTATGCTGCAGCAGTTATTTGGTTGATGTGTGCCTCCGGTGACATGCTTGGTGTTATGGTCCCCCCAAGGTCTTTCTCCCTGAGTGAGGTCTGTAGTCTTTGTCCACCTAGCCTATACTCTGTCTGCGGTCTTCTTTGCCCCTCCCCAATCTTCATGACTTTGCATTTGGCAGGGTTGAATTCGAGAAGCCAGTTTCTGGACCACATGTCCAGCCTGTCCAGGTCTCTTTGCAGTCCTGCCTCATCCTCATCCAATTTACTTCTTCTCACCAGCTTCACATCATCTGCGAATAGGGACACTTCAGAGTCTATTCCTTCCATTATGTCGTTCACATATATCAAAAATAGCACTGGACCTAGAACTGACCCCTGTGGGACCCCGCTCGTCTCAGGTGCCTACTGTGATACCTCTTCACGTACCATGACTCGTTGTTGCCTCCCTGTCAGGTATTCCCTGATCCATTGCAGTGCCCTCCCTGTTATATGTGCCTGATCCTCTAGCTTCTTGCGAGGAACTGTGTCAAAGGCTTTCCTGCAGTCCAGGAAAATGCAATCAACCCACCCCTATCTCTCGTGTCTTACTTCTGTTACCTTGTCATAAAACTCCAGAAGGTTTGTTACACAGGATTTGCCTTCCATGAACCCATGGTGGTTTTCATTTATAATCTTGTTCCGTTACAGGTGTTCCACCACTCTCCTGATAATCTTCTCCATGACTTTGCATACTATACATGTCAGAGACACAGGTCTGTAGTTTAGTGCCTCGTTTCTGTTTCCTTTCTTAAATATGGGAACTACATTTCCTGTCTTCCATTTCTCAGGTAGTTGCCCAGTTTCAAGGGATGTGTTGAAGATTGTGGTTAGGGGCATGCACAGCATCTCTGCTCCTTCTCTAAGGAGTCACGGGGAGATGTTGTCCGGTCCCATCGCCTTTGAGGTATCAAGGTCACTTAGCAGCTTCTGCACCTCCTCCTCGATTGTTCGTATGTCATCCAACACTTGTTGGTATATTCCCTTTTGATATTCCCTTCTGTGCTGTTTCCCAGAGCCCTTCCTGTCTCTACTGTAAAAACTTCCTTAAATCTCCTGTTTAGATCCTCACATACCTCCTGATCATTTCTTGTGAGTTCTCCACCTTCTGTCCTCAGTCTGATCACCTGGTCTTTGACTGTTGTCTTCCTCCTGATGTGGCTATACAACAGTTTCGGGTCAGTCTTGATTCTCGATGCTATGTCATTTTCATACTGTCGCTGGGCCTCCCTCCTTACCTGTGCGTACTCATTCCTGGCTCTTCGACTGATCTCCCTATTTTCATGCGTTCTCTGCCTTCTGTACTTTTTCCATTCTCTATTGCACTTTGTTTTTGCCTCCTTACACCGTCGGGTGTGTGTGTGTGTGTGTGTGTGTGTGTGTGTGTGTGTGTGTGTGTGTGTGTGTGTGCGTGCGTGTGTGTGTGTGTACTCACCTAGTTCTCACCTAGTTGAGGTTGCGGGGGTCGAGTCCGAGCTCCTGGCCCCGCCTCTTCACTGATCGCTACTAGGTCACTCTCCCTGAGCCGTGAGCTTTATCGTACCTCTGCTTAAAGCTATGTATGGATCCTGCCTCCACTACATCGCTTCCCAAACTATTCCACTTACTGACTACTCTGTGGCTGAAGAAATACTTCCTAACATCCCTGTGATTCATCTGTGTCTTTAGCTTCCAACTGTGTCCCCTTGTTACTGTGTCCAATCTCTGGAACATCCTGTTTTTGTCCACCTTGTCAATTCCTCTCAGTATTTTGTATGTCGTTATCATGTCCCCCCTATCTCTCCTGTCCTCCAGTGTCGTCAGGTTGATTTCCCTTAACCTCTCCTCGTAGGACATACCTCTTAGCTCTGGGACTAGTCTTGTTGCAAACCTTTGCACTTTCTCTAGTTTCTTTACGTGCTTGGCTAGGTGTGGGTTCCAAACTGGTGCCGCATACTCCAATATGGGCCTAACGTATACGGTGTACAGGGTCCTGAACGATTCCTTATTAAGATGTCGGAATGCTGTTCTGAGGTTTGCTAGGCGCCCATATGCTGCAGCAGTTATTTGGTTGATGTGCGCTTCAGGAGATGTGCCTGGTGTTATACTCACCCCAAGATCTTTTTCCTTGAGTGAGGTTTGTAGTCTCTGACCCCCTAGACTGTACTCCGTTTGCGGCCTTCTTTGCCCTTCCCCAATCTTCATGACTTTGCACTTGGTGGGATTGAACTCCAGGAGCCAATTGCTGGACCAGTTCTGCAGCCTGTCCAGATCCCTTTGTAGTTCTGCCTGGTCTTCGATCGAGTGTATTCTTCTCATCAACTTCACGTCATCTGCAAACAGGGACACCTCAGAGTCTATTCCTTCCGTCATGTCGTTCACAAATACCAGAAACAGCACTGGTCCTAGGACTGACCCCTGCGGGACCCCGCTGGTCACAGGTGCCCACTCTGACACCTCGCCACGTACCATGACTCGCTGCTGTCTTCCTGACAAGTATTCCCTGATCCATTGTAGTGCCTTCCCTGTTATCCCTGCTTGGTCCTCCAGTTTTTGCACCAATCTCTTGTGTGGAACTGTGTCAAACGCCTTCTTGCAGTCCAAGAAAATGCAATCCACCCACCCCTCTCTCTCTTGTCTTACTGCTGTCACCATGTCATAGAACTCCAGTAGGTTTGTGACACAGGATTTCCCGTCCCTGAAACCATGCTGGCTGCTGTTGATGAGATCATTCCTTTCTAGGTGTTCCATCACTCTTCTCCTGATAATCTTCTCCATGATTTTGCATACTATACATGTCAGTGACACTGGTCTGTAGTTTAATGCTTCATGTCTGTCTCCTTTTTTAAAGATTGGGACTACATTTGCTGTCTTCCATGCCTCAGGCAATCTCCCTGTTTCGATAGATGTATTGAATATTGTTGTTAGGGGTACACATAGCGCCTCTGCTCCCTCTCTCAATACCCATGGGGAGATGTTATCTGGCCCCATTGCCTTTGAGGTATCTAGCTCACTCAGAAGCCTCTTCACTTCTTCCTCGGTTGTGTGCACTGTGTCCAGCACTTGGTGGTGTGCCCCACCTCTCCGTCTTTCTGGAGTCCCTTCTGTCTCCTCTGTGAACACTTCTTTGAATCTCTTGTTGAGTTCTTCACATACTTCCCGGTCATTTCCTGTTGTCTCTCCTCCTTCCTTCCTTAGCCTGATTACCTGGTCCTTGACTGTTGTTTTCCTCCTGATGTGGCTGTACAACAGTTTCGGGTCAGATTTGGCTTTCGCTGCTATGTCATTTTCATATTGTCTTTGGGCCTCCCTTCTTATCTGTGCATATTCATTTCTGGCTATACGACTGTTCTCCTTATTCTCCTGGGTCCTTTGCCTTCTATATTTCTTCCATTCCCTAGCACACTTGGTTTTTGCCTCCCTGCACCTTTGGGTAAACCATGGGCTCATCCTGGCTTTTTCATTACTCCTGTTACCCTTGGGTACAAACCTCTCCTCAGCCTCCTTGCATTTTATTGCTACATATTCCATCATCTCATTAACTGGTTTCCCTGCCAGTTCTCTGTCCCACTGAACCCCGTTCAGTGTGTGTGTGTGTGTGTGTGTGTGTGTGTGTGTGTGTGTGTGTGTGTGTGTGTGTGAGGCAGAGTATTAATGTTAATATTTCTAAACACACACATAATATTAATGTTTTGAAAAGTATCGGCTGGCATCGGCTGTTTATTTAACCGAGACCGATACTGTTAAAATGGCCGATACCGATACTGATACATCCCTAGAAGAGTGTTAGTTTTGAAATTGATAAGAAAGGTAATATTAATATTTTATAAGTATTGGCTGGTATCGGCCTATTTTCACCAATACAAATACAGTAAAAATAGCCGATAAAAACCGATACAGATACTTTAGCACATCACTAGTGCTCCTAGTGTATACTAATGGTCCCTGATGTCTATACCATATACACTGTTGTATATACCAATACTCTTGACGAATATATTAGTGCTCTCTAGTGTATCGAGTATTATTTGTTATATGCTCTAGTGATCCTGGTATATATACTAACCAGTAATACTAATAATTCTGGTGTATATTAGTATTAGTATATACTGGTGATTATGGTGTATTTACTAGTAATTCTGAAGTATATACTAATAATCCTGGTATATATACTAGTAATACTGGTGTATATGCTAGTAATACTGGTGTTTATACTAATAATACTGGAACATATACCAGTAATACTGGTGCATATACTAGTAATACTGGTGCATATACTAGTAATACTGGTGAATATACTAGTAATACCGGTATATATACCAGTAATACTTGTGAATGTACTAGTAATACTGGTGTATATACTAATAATACTGGTGTATATACTAGTAATACTGGTGTATATACTAGTAATACCGGTATATATACCAGTAATACTAGTGAATATACTAGTAATACTAGTGAATATACTAGTAATACTGGTGCATATACTAGTAATACTGTTGTATATACTAGTAATACTGGTGTGTATACCAGTAATACTGGTGTATATGCTAGTAATACTGGTGTATATACTAGTAATACTGGTGTATATACTAGTAATACCGGTATACATACCAGAAATACTAGTGAATATACTAGTAATACCGGTGTATATGCTAGTAATACTGGTGTATATACTGGTAATACTGGTGTATATGCTAGTAATGCTGGCATACATATATATATATATATATATATATATATATATATATATATATATATATATATATATATATATATATATATATATATATATATATATATATATATATATACCAGTAATACTGGTGTATATACTAGTAATACTGGTGTGTATACCAGTATTACTAGTATATACACCTCCCAGGTTCCTCGTCACCTACACTAGATGTATTTTCGTCCACCTGACAAGGGCGGCACCTGAGTGTGACGTCACCACCCCTTCTCCTACCTCACCTCCCCCCTAAACCCTTACCCCTACCTCACCTCCCCCTTAACCCCTTCCCCTACCTCACCTCCCCCTTTAACCCCTTCCCCTCGTCCTCTCCCCCTTCTCCTTACCACCTTCCCCTCTACTTCATCTCCCCATGACCCCCTTCCCTTCCCTTCTTTTTTTCTCTCTTTACTCCCTCCTACCTCACCCCACCTCTTACCCACTTCCCTCTTCCTCTTCTATTAACCCCTTACCCCTTTACTTCATCTCCCCCTCATTAGCCTCACTCTTAAAATTCACTTACTCCTTCCATACCCCTCTACCCTCATCTCTCTTCTCTTTCCCCTTTTCTCTTCCTCTTCTTACTCCTCTTAGCAGTTCCCCTCGGCCTTCTCTCCGTCCCCCTTATCCCATATCCTCATTGCTCGTCTCTTTCCTCTTATCCTCTAGGTCATTTCCGCTCTCCCCACCGTAATCCACTCATCTAACTCTCCTCTTGTTTACTCATATGAGGTGGAGGTAGGGTGAGGCGGAGGCAGGGTGAGGTGAAGGTAGGGTGAGGTGGAGGTAGGGTGAGGTGGAGGTAGGGTGAGGTGGAGGTAGGGTGAGGTGGAGGTAGGGTGAGGTGGAGGTAGGGTGAGGTGGAGGTAGGGGGAGGTGGAGGTAGGGTGAGGTGGAGGTAGGGGAGTTGGAGGTAGGGGGAGGTGGAGGTAGGGAGAGGTGGAGGTAGACGGAGGTGGAGGTAGGGTGAGTTGGAGGTAGGGTGAGGTGGAGGTAGGGTGAGGTGGAGGTAGGGTGAGGTGGAGGTAGGGTGAGGTGGAGGTAGGGTGAGGTGGAGGTAGGGTGAGGTGGAGGTAGGGTGAGGTGGAGGTAGGGGGAGGTGGAGGTAGGGGGAGGTGGAGGTAGGGTGAGGTGGAGGTAGGGGGAGGTGGAGGTAGGAGGAGGTGGAGGTAGGGTGAGGTGGAGGTAGGGTGAGGTGGAGGTAGGATGAGGTGGAAGTAAGGTGAGATGGAGGTAGGGGGAGGTGGAGGTAGGGTGAGGTGGAGTTAGGGTGAGGTGGAGGTACGGTGAGGTGGAGGTAGGGGGAGGTGTAGGTAAAGGGAGGTGGAGGTAGGATGAGGCGGAGGCAGAGTGAGGTGGAGGTAGGGTGAGGTGGAGGTAGGGTGAGGTGGAGGTACGGTGAGGTGGATGGTAGGGTGAGGTGGAGGTAGGGTGAGGTGGATTGTAGGGCGAGGTGAATGGTAGGGTGCGGTGGAGGTAGGGTGAGGTGGAGGTAGGGTGAGGTGAATGGTAGGGCGAGGTGAATGGTAAGGTGAGGTGGAGGTAGGGTGAGGTGGAGGTAGGGTGAGGTGTAAGTAGGGGGAGGTGGAGGTAGGGTGAGGTGGAGGTTGGGTGAGGTGGAGGTAGGGTGAGGTGGAGGTAGGGTGAGTTGGAGGTAGGAGTAGGTGGAGGTAGGGTGAGGTGGAGGTAGGGTGAGGTGGAGGTAGCTTGAGGAGGATGGCAGGGTGGGGTGGAGGTAGGGTGAGGTGGAGGTAGGGTGAGGTGAATGGTAGGGTGAGGTGGAGGTAGGGTGAGGTGGAGGTAGAGTGAGGTGGATGGTAGGGTGAGGTGGAGGTAGGGTGAGGTTCAGGTAGGGTGAGGTGGAAGTAGGGTGAGGTGGAAGTAGGGGTGGAGGTAGGGGGAGGAGGAGGTAGGGTGAGGTGGAGGTAGGGTGAGGTGGATGGTAGGGTGAGGTGGAGGTAGGGTGAGGTGGAGGTAGGGGAGGTGGAGGTAGGGGAGGTGGAGGTATTGTGAGGTGGAGGTAGGGTGAGGTGGAGGTAGGGTTGAGATGGAGGTAGGGTGAGGTGGATTGTAGGGTGAGGTGGAGGTAGGGTGAGGTGGAGGTAGGGTGAGGTGGAGGTAGTGTGAGGTGGAGGTAGGGTGAGGTGGAGGTAGTGTGAGGTGGATGGTAGGGTGAGGTGGAGGTAGGGTGAGGTGGAGGTAGAGTGAGGTGGATTGTAGGGTGAGGTGGAGGTAGGGTGAGGTGGAGGTAGAGTGAGGTGGAGGTAGGGTGAGGTGGATGGTAGGGTGAGGTGGAGGTAGGGTTAGGTGGAAGTAGGGTGAGGTGGAGGTAGGGTGAGGTGGAGGTAGGATGAGGTGGATGGTAGGGTGAGGTGGAGGTAGGGTGAGGTGGAGGTAGGGTGAGGTGGATGGAAGGGTGAGGTGAATGGTAGGGTGAGGTGGAGGATAGGGTGAGGTGGAGGATAGGGTGAGGTGGATGATAGGGTGAGGTGGAGGATAGGGTGAGGTGGAAGGTAGGTTAAGGATGAAGTTGCGATGTGCATAAGGGAGAAGGTGAGGATAGTGTGTGATAAAGAGTGAGGATAGTGCGTGGTGGATAGTGCATGACTGAGAGTAAGTTAAAGGCTGAAAGTGAGGTGGGGCTGAAAGTGAGGTGGGTCTGAGAGGAAGAGACTGTCACTGTCACCACATTATCACTGCTGTTGTCTGACAGAATAACAGTGTTGTGCTCCACGTTTGACAACTTTGTCAACAATTCTTCCGTCTAACCCGTCCTCTGTGGCAATCCTTTAACTTCTCATTTCAGTTTTTTGCAAATTTCACGATATATTTTATTTAAAATAGGTGAAGTTTGGTTAGGTGTGGCTTTGTTAGGTGAAATTTGGTTAGGTGAGGCATGGTTAGGTGAGGCATGGTTAGGTGAGGTTTGGTTATGTGAGGCTTGGTTAGGTGAGGCATGGTTAGGTGAGGCTTGGTTATGTGAGGCTTCGTTAGGTGATGCATGGTTAGGTGAGGCTTGGTTATGTGAGGCTTGGTTATGTGAGGCTTGGTTAGGTGAGGCATGGTTAAGTGAGGCTTGGTTATGTGAGGCTTGGTTAGGTGATGCATGGTTAGGTGAGGCTTGGTTATGTGAGGCTTGGTTAGGTGAGGCATGGTTAGGTGAGGCTTGGTTAGGTGAGGCTTGGTTATGTGAGGCTTGGTTATGTGAGGCTTGGTTATGTGAGGCTTGGTTATGTGAGGCTTGGTTATGTGAGGCTTGGTTATGTGAGGCTTGGTTATGTGAGGCTTGGTTATGTGAGGCTTGGTTTTGTGACGCTTGGTTATGTGACGCTTGGTTATATGAGGCTTGGTTATGTGAGGCTTGGTTATGTGAGGTTTGGTTAGACTGATGCTATAACAGATAACGGAGTCCCACTGAGCACAAGTTAAAATACCCGGTCCAGTAATCATGTTTTGATTCCTGTCATGCATTTGACGTTCTTAGCCAAGTGATATACTGACGTTTATTGTGGGGATGGACTGTCGTATCTGTGGTTTTTACCTTGGCCAAATGTCAGTGGCGGTTGGTCGAACATAACTGACATTTCTAAATATACTCAGAGATATCGGCTGCCATGCGAGGCCAAAATATTCCAACCTCGCATGTTTGAGAGAACTGTCCTCCAGGACGTGCAACACATTGCTAACGACTCAGTGTTTACTTACTGCTCGGCTAAGAGTACCGAATCTAGCTACATAGTACAGCAGCTCTAGACACATAACTATGTTATTTAATGAGACTGGCGACCTCACTGACACAAAGTCGTTTCTTAAGGATACATTGTTTTCGTCAGATTATCAAATCAAGACGTTATTTTCACTACGAACATCATAACAGGTCAAGGAGAAAAATCATAAATGACAGCCTGACTGAGGTAGAAAGGTACATTGCCAACACACCAGCCGGGAGCTGCCACCGAATGGCATACTTTACTTAGGCATATTTTAACGCACAAGAATATCTCTTCGTCCCTTCGAAAGGGATGCCTTGATGCTAGTGAAGGGCTTTTTAATATAAAAAACCGTACCTCATTTTCCCTTCCCTTCCCTTCCCTTCCTCCGATCAAATCTGATTGATCCTTACAGGTTTAACGCTACCCCATGCAAATTATAACAATGATAATGTGTTTGTCAATAAAATTATAATAATGATAATAAATCTTTGTCGATAAAATTCAAACAGGGGTACAGGCAACACATTCTTCAGATATCCAGCATTAACGTAGCAGTAGTTAGCTCCCAGGACAATGTGAGACTTTGTGAGAATCTTAGAGTCTGGTACAGACCATATACCAGACCCAAATACACGGAAGTTTACCGTATTCCCAGTAGGAAATATGGCCGAGTCAACATGGAAGAGACAGCTAGAAGTTTGCCTATTCGTCTACAGCAACCCGAATATCTGTAGAGCGTCTAGCATCAGTATCGCGTGTGTCAAACACCGCAACTCTCTGCCTCTCCCACTAATGGCGAGTGGTAGAGCCAAGTTAGTGTTCCAAGAGAATGATAAGATTTAGCGTAGATGCTTCGACAGAACAGTGGGAGGTTCACTTCAGTGTCCCCTATAATGCATATAGTTCTTGAACAAAAGAAATGTAACGTAGGCCGTTAAGTATACGTTACATTTCTGTGGTACCTCATTTAAACTTTAACCTCGACGCACCTGACTTTTGCACCCAGGATGACGAAGCTGCTTTTATTCCATATTGATTATATACTTGAAAAAGTCCACCAGTAAGTGAAATGATGTGCCAGTAAAGGACTTCTTTATTACTACTTGTCGGCGTTATGCCTTCAGTTTGTACCAACAAACTAATTATTATTAAGAGCAATTCACCAGCCTACAATTCCTCCTGTAATTCTGCATAATGGAACTATTGCAAGCATCACTCAATAAAAAGCTGACTTACAAGATGGTCATTCTGCTACTTATTTATTGAATAAAATTTGATACATCAACAGTTTGCTGCTACTCTAAATGTTAGATATACAGTGGCAGCAACAGCTTCCTATATTTCCCAGTCATATTCCGTCATTCAGGAATGGTTTCATACAGTACATCGAGTGATGAAATCTGTCAGCCTAACCTGGGAAACTTCAGTAGGGCGATGACGATATCCTCGAGTATTGTAATAAGGGTTTAGCAGGTGCATGAGTAAGACACATGTAACAGTTAGATACCTTTATTCCAAAACGTTTCGCCTACACAGTAGGCTTCTTCAGTCGAGTATAGAGGAGGTAGAAGAAGCAGTAGAGATGTGAAGACGATGTAATCAGTCCATCACTCTCGAAGACGCTATTACAACCTAGGATTTCAAATGGCCTGTTATCCCAGGTGTAATGGGAGCAAATAAACACAGTAGAAAAAGTTTAGACTTATATTATCCTTCACCAATTATAACAGCAATATGTACACTATGTACAGTGATAAATATAGTGCACTCCACGGTAAGCAAGGCAGAAATAGAAGCCACAAGATAGCAGACCGTGCTTCAACCAGCTCTAGAGTGGGAATGACAAGGGCAGACAGGAGAGCGGTATCCACATAACCTCTGCGATTGTCAATCCCACCTTCTTATTGGCTAGAACCTGGTCACTAGTTGAACGATGGGGCCCCATCATCAACTCTTAGCAACCTGGTTCGCTGGTTGGGGGAGATAGCCTGTAAATGAGGGTGTGTCCATGCGCCGAATAAAGGTTACGTACTCTTTGCATGCCACACCCCCACCCCCGAGAAGGCTCAGGATTAGGCTGCCACCTCCCAGTGGTAACCGTGCCGCCATGGCACAAAATAATGGGACCGCCTATCCTCTCCACCATCCCACTCTTAGATAGAGCTCAGCTTTCCTAGTGACCAAAAGCCAAACCCTAAACTCAGAGTGAGACAGCAGTCAGATAGGCCAACATAGGTCCAAGATACAAGCGGACGGTAGCCCGTATCCCCTCACTAAAAAAAAACCCCCACATCAGGGGATAAAAAAAAAGAGCTTGAAAGGGGGGTTACCACAAATACATCCTAACCTAAATAAAATATTAAACTAGACTCTTGACAAAGAGTCTGCCAACACATTTTCTTTGCCGGCAATGTACGAATTTTGAGGTTGTAGGGCTGCAGCCTGAGCGTCCAACGCATAAGCCTTGTGTTGTGATTCTTCATGGCTTGGAGATAGACTAACGGGTTGTGATCACTGTAGACTGTGACCACCTGCGATGTCTGGCCCACATAAACATCGAAATGTTCCAAAGCCAGTACCAGCGCGAGGGCTTCTTTTTCAATGGTAGAGTAAGCTCTCTGATGTGGCTGGAACTTGGCTGAAAAGTATGCTACAGGCTGCAACTCCTTGTTCCCGATTTGTAATAGTACCGCCCCAACCCCAGACTCACAAGCATCAACCTGTAATGAAAAAGGTTTGGAGAAGTCTGGAGACAGGAGAATGGGTGCAGAGCACAATAATCTTTTTGCTTTATTAAAAGCAGTGTTACAATCTGACGTCCAATTAAAGGGAACTTTATGACTGGTAAGAGAGGTAAGAGGGGCTACAATATCTGAGAAATTCTTACAGAATCTTCTGTAAAATCCTATCATGCCTAGGAAACGTTGAAGAGATTTCCTATCATGAGGAACTGGATAATCTTTAATCGAAAGAACTTTAGCAAGTTTAGGTGCAACATTACCACTACCTACTTCATGGCCTAGAAAAGTGATAGTGGCCTGGCCAAAGGAAGATTTAGATAAATTAACTGTTAATTGGGAATTCTTAAAGGTCTCAAACAGAGCTTTAAGTCTAAGTAGGTGTTGATCCCAAGTATCAGACACCACAACAATATCATCTAGGTATGCTGCCGTGCCTTCAAGTCCTTTAATAGCCTGATGGATGAGTTTCTGGAATGAAGAGGGGGAATTTTTCATTCCGAAGGGGGTAACTGTATACTGATAATGACCTCCTGGAATTACGAAGGCAGAGATTTCCTTCGCCTTATCTGTCAAAGGTACCTGATAGTAACCTTTAAGGAGATCTAATTTGGACACAAAAGTAGCCTTACCCACAAAGTCAATTACGTCATCCAGACGAGGAAGAGGGTAAGCATCTGTAATTGTGACCTCGTTCACTTTACGGTAGTCTGTGCACATACGAAACCCTCCATCAGCCTTCTTTACTAGGATGCACGGTGAAGCCCATGGACTAGATGACTCCTCCACTAAACCATGTTCTAACAAGAAGTCTACTTCCTGCTGAAGTAGCCTTTGCTTTTCAGGATTAGCTCTGTAGGGGGAGAGTTTAATTGGTTTAGATTTTCCCACATCTACATCATGGTAACCTAACGTACATTTTTTCGGCACATCCGAAAAAATATTAGGATATGACTGTAGAAGCTCAGTTAAATTGGTTGCTTGTATTTCAGATAATCCATCCATTAAAGGGCTAGGATCCTTGAGGAGGACAGAATTGGAAAGTTTAGTATTAATTTCAGAGATAGAGTGCAAAGAGTCAGAGTCGTCCTCAGAGGTAGAGGACAGAGTCATTACTGGGACTTTATCTGGTGTATGAAAGGCCTTGATTTGATTAATGTGGTAAGTTTTTGTTTTTGAGGTCTTACCAATGGGAGCTACCACATAATTTAAATCAGATAATCTACTTACTATCTGCATAGGTCCCGTAAATCTAGCTTTCAAGGTGTGGCCAGGTATAGGTTCCTGCACCAACACCTTGTCTCCTGGATGGAAGGAGCGGAATTGTGCACTTTTGTCATACCTCTGTTTCATCTTACTTTGAGCTATCTTTAGGTTAGCCGTGGCTAACTCACGTGCCACCTGCAACCTTGAAGACGGGTTGTAGAGTGCTGAGCTTACGTCTTCTCCCATCCATCCTTCTTTGAGCACCCGAAGAGGACCTCGTACATTGTGCCCAAAGATCAGCTCAAACGGACTATACCCTGTAGACTCTTGCACCGTCTCTCGTACTGAGAATAGCAACAACGGTAGAGATTCATCCCAATCTGTCGGAAAGTGCATGCAAAAACTTCTCATCATTGTTTTTAATGTTTGGTGGAATCTTTCCAAGGCGCCTTGGGACTGAGGGTGATAGGCAGTGGATAAGTTGTGAATTATCCCTAACCTAGTTAATACTTCCCTAAATGCTTTGGCAGTGAAGTTAGTACCTTGATCACTTTGTATAGTTTTAGGAATGCCAAAACAAGAAATGAATTTTGTTAAAGCTTTGAGAATAGCTTTAGTATTGATACTACGCATTGGGATCGCTTCAGGATATCTGGTTACTTTATCCATAATTGTAAATAAATACTGATTTCCAGACTTTGACTTAGGTAGTGGACCTACACAATCTATAATTAAATCTGCAAAAGGTTCTCCATCAGCAGGTATGGGTTGGAGAGGTGCAGGTTTAATGGAATGTCCAGGTTTCCCAACTTGCTGACATTCTCGGCAACACCTAATATGATTCTTCACATCTTTCTTTAATTTTGGCCAATAAAATTCTTTTGTGATTCTATACAAGGTTTTTGTAATTCCTAAGTGACCTCCTAATGACGTATTATGAGCTATATTTAATATCTGAGGTCTATACTTGGTTGGAACCACTAACCTGTCGTATAATTGCCGGCCCTCTATCTCCTTACCAGTCTCAGTGCATACCAAATAATCATTTTTAACTTCATACTTGACTGGATGACCCAAAGAGGATTTACCCATGGCTGCCTCAAAAGCGAATTTTAAAGAAGGGTCCTTTCGTTGTTCCTCCCGGAAGGACAGTCCCTCGGGCATGGAAACAGAGACATCTGGGAATCCTGCAACCTGGGAATAGGAAGGCTTGATCGGGGTCTGTTCACTTGATTTACGAGACTCCGGCCGGTGTGTCTCATAAAACAACGTGGCTATTCCGAGATCGGAGTCGTCCAAGGATAGGTCAACATTCTCCCCAGACAACCCTTGGGATGTTGCCCGAGTTATGGCCAACACTGGAGAAGCATTAATCATTATAGGTTCAGGACACGAAGTAACAGTAGTAATGTTATTACCCAGTAATAACATGGCATTTTTCATGGGAAATCCTTTTGAGATACCTACAGTCAAGTACCCAGTGTAATATTTGCACTGTACATAAATTTTATGCAAAGGAACTGAATATATAGCTCCTCCGTAAGCTTCCAATAAAACTGAGGAATTCAAGGAAGTATTCTCTGAAAGGGGTAATATTCCTTCTCTGACAAGTGAGCAATATGCTCCAGTATCTCTAAAGGTATTTACTTTAGTTGGTTCTGAGTTTTCCTGAAGGGAAATAAGACTTTCGCAATAATAAGGGGCCATACCTTTTTCTACTTCTCTAGGGGACATGTTACTAGGGATATTAGAGATTTTCCCGATGGGTTGAGGTTTTTGGGGGCAGTTGGAACTGATGTGACCTACTTTATTGCATCTGAAGCAGACGACAGGCTTGCCCTTTACTCCCTGATGACGTTGCAAGTGGTGTCGTTCTGGCTGGTGCCTCTCTGGATATTGTTGTCGAGATGCTCCATAAGTAGTTTGCCTCTCCGCAGGGGGACCATATGTTGAGAAGCGTGGCTCACCAGGTGACTTGGTTGGATGACGTAGACGCTCTCCCTCCGGCTGGCACTTCATTCTCCAATGTTGTCGATCTCTGCTCACGCCAGACTGTTGAAAAGAGAGACGGGACCGCTCGGACAAGGAGCGGTTCGTTTCGAAGGTATCAGCCAACCTGGCCGCCTCCAATGCAGTGGTTAAGTCACGATCCTGCAGAAAGACACGAACCTCTGGTCCCACAGACTCCAGCAGGTTATCAATCAGAATAAGCTGCACCAGCTCCTCAAAGTTAGAGACACCACTCGCTTTATACCAGCTGGTAAAAGCTTTGGTTTGCTGTCTCACAAAGTCCACCAGGGATTGACCAAGCTGCCGCCTGTTCAATTTGAAGGTCTTACGATATTTAGCTGGGATACATGTATATGCTCCCAACACTGTGGTCTTCACTACTTGATAATCAGAGAATTCAGCGTCAGTTAATACCGACGTAAATTCCTGTGCCTTACCCAATAATGCTGTATGAACCAACGCTGCCCAGTGCTGTTCCGGCCACCTCAAGGCTCGAGCCTGATTTTCGAAGCTTTCGAAAAATTGCTCTGGTTCGGCCTCATTGAAGCGGGGAACAAGCTGTACTGCTTTTTGTAAACTGAAATCGTTT